>NW_005054302.1:5246506-5313984 GCF_000277835.1 Geospiza fortis | reverse complement strand
GCACAGGGGGCCCGGCGGGGACCTCCCCAGAGCCGGGTTCTGGTGCCGACTCGGTCTCTCAGCCCCTCTGTTCTCGTCTGCGTCCGTCGCGATGCGCTCGGCTCATGACAGGGTTATAGAATCATGGAATATCCTGAGTTGGAAGGGACACACGGGGATCATCAATGTCCAGCTCCTGCACGGGCCCATCCCCAAGAATCATACCATGTTCCTCAGAGCATTGTCCAAATGCTCCTTGAGTTCTGTCAGGCTGGTGCTGTGACCACTCCCTGGGGAGCCTGTTCCAGTGCCCAACCACCCTCTGGGTGAGGAACCTTTCCTCAATATCCAACTTGAACTTCCCCTGACTGAGCTGCACGCCGGTTTCCTCGGGTCTGTCAGTGTCCACCACAGAGCAGAGATCAGTGCCTGTGGCTCCTCTTCCCCTCACAAGGAAGCTGCAGACTGACTGCAGTGAGGTCTCCCCTCAGTCTCCTCCAGGCTGAGCACATCAAGTGACCTCAGCTGGTCCTCAAATGGCTTCTCCAGTCCCTTCACCATCTTCATTGCCCTCTATGGACACTCTCTAACAGCTTTGTATCTGCCTTATATGGTGGCACCTAGAACTGCCCCTGGGTAGCACTGGAGGTGAGGCCGCCCCAGAGCAGAGCAGAGCAGGACAATCCCCTCCCTTGCCCAGCTGGCCATGCTGTGCCCGATGCCCCCAGGACAGGGTTGGCCCTCCTGGCTGCCAGGGCACTGCTGTTCAACTGCTACAGACCAGGGCCTCCCAGGTCCCTTTGTGTGGTGCTGCTTTGCATCCTCTCATTCCTCAGTCTGTCCACACATCCAGGGTTGTCCCATCCCACACACCCAGGTGGGTTCCCCACACCTTGCTCAGAGCTCACCAGCCTCACTGATGGAGGTCACCTCCACCTATGCAAATACCATGTGATGGCACAGCAGCTTATTGGAACCCTGTGCTGCTTGACCAACAAGACCACACAGTCCTGCAATGGGCATTACGGAAACTTCCCTGCGCACCCACCCAGAAGCCTCTCCAGAAGTCTCAGTCATACCACCTGAGCTGCCCTGGCAGCTCCACACTCCACAGTCAGACAAGGTTTCCTTACCGGCTGGACCCCAGGTTTCCCATAACAAAGTCTCTGATATTTTAATCCTTAAAATAGTTTAATCACAATACCTCAACAAAATAACAATTTGAGCTGGTTGCCTTTGAGGAGGGACCTCAAATGAAGAAACCTCAGGGCTCTTATACCCTCACAAGCACCATCCAAGCAGAGTCATGTCTGGAATCCTTGGCTCCTTCCTGTCCCTGAGTGTCTGGGCACCTGGCTGGCGCCACACATCCCTGTGCCCTTTGGCAGTTTCACAGTCTCTTGCCTCAGGCTTCTCCCCAGAGCAGCCTGCAGCTCTCAATGTAATCCTCAATATTGGGGATACTGAGGTCCAGGCTCATCCCTCCTTCCGGGCTGAAATTCCCTTGCACAGACCCTGGCCTGCTTGTCCAGAGTGGCATTAATGAGAGTAAACAAGGGAATGTGGCCCAAAAAATGCTCACAGGTTCCAGAGCCATGCAGTGCTCAGTGCTCCCCATTGCTGTGAACACCTCTAGGTGATCTTCCATGCATTTTCTTGCCCATTTGCTGCTGGTTCAGTGCACCCATGCTAGACTGTGACCTCTGTAATGTCAGGGTGCTGGCTGCTCAGAATGTGCCTGGGTGAGCAAAGGGAAATTCAAAAACACGTGTGTTCAATCACTTGAAAGTTGCAGTTGGCCAACAGTATTTGATAGGGCTTCTATGGCTCTGGTGCCACAAATGTTTCTCTGGGACATAATTTCTTTGGGATGAGATCAGACTATTATTAATGTGTCTGACACCAAATGTGTCCACAGCTGCCAAGTAATAACGTTCTTTAGGCCAAGGTCTGAGCGAAGATCTTCGGTAATTTGTTAGCTATTTGCATGGAACAGTATGTTTTCAAAGTGATAACAGTAATTTAATCATCATCTCCATGGTGGTATTAAATGTGTAAATTGAATTTGCATATTTGTTCAATTTATGCTGACAGTTAACAGCATCTCAAGAAAAACCTGTTGTAGATCACCACTAGGTGTAGAATGATAACTGATAGACTTTCATAGGCACCATTTGGAAAAGCAGCATGTGAAACCTCTTCAGGGAGCCATTTACAGAGCAAACAGATGGATACAGAAGATGTTCCAGCAGGATTGACTAATGCTACTTCCAGTCCTTGGCTATATGCAGCAAAGTAAACTGCTTGAGAGAGGAGAAGCAAGAAAAGAGCATGTTTGCCCCATTAAGGAAAGCCTCTTCTCTGATTGTGATGTGCTCTTCTCACCAACAAATTGGTTTCTTTCCATGCCAGTGCTACCACTTGTTCCAGGCAGCCAGCAGAGTATCTCAAGTGGGTGCTCTCTAACTCGCTCAGCACACAGCCAGGCATATGGACTTAATAGATTTATATTAAATCTAAATAGAAAATTGATAGTCCATGAGCTGAGCCAACTACTTGTGACTGAATCAGTTTAGGAAGTATTTGAGGATGAGAACAGAAAGTCTGGAAACTGTGGCACAGCGTGAATAGTGACAGATGTGGACAATTTGGGAGTAAGAACAGGGAATGTATTTTCTACAGCAGAAAGTTACAGACAAAGAAGAGGATTCAAAGTACAGGGTGAGCTCTTGCAGTGTTAGGTGCTATTCTTCATACCTGTAACCCTCCATGTCATTGATAGGGTGGTTCTGTAAATTTTAATTTAAAAGCATTTTTTAATACTCCTGGGTTTTGGAAAGAAACTATGGCTCAAATATGCTCTAGAATATCAAAAACTGAAGAACAGTAAAACCTAGAAAGTTATATCTGAGAGCTGCCTTTAATTTATAAGTCAGGGGTTAGGGAAATGGTGGCATAATTTAGTTTCATTTCCTCTCCTTGTTCAAGAAAAATATTTCCTCAAAGGAAGCAGGTAAAAACTAAAGTTTACCCTTATTTCTTTCAAGATATTAGTATGTCTGAGAGCTCCTCACAGGCTCAGGAAACATCAGTGAGCCTAGAGAACTACTTCTTCGTATACCACTTTTAATGGTCAGCTGGGCACCTCTGCTCAGTTGTCTAATTCTCTGTGCCAAAATTAAAAGGCTAAAAAAACAGTAATGCCTTAGAGATACTGATTTTTGATGAACCTTAGGGAAGAACTGACCTTTTTTAGTGAGGTATTATTTTCCATTTACATTTTACACATGTTACATTTTCTCTGAAAGAAACTGGTGGGTGACTCTCCAACTGACCTGTGTTATAAACCTCCATGTTTCTAACTTTCACTACGTGCCTTCAACTCTCAGCTTGATGTTTTATTTTTATTTCAAAAAGGCTAAAAAAATCCTCTCCACTCAGTGTGATCCTGTTGTTCTTTAAACAAGAGGCAAGGTTTCACTAAGGAAAAAGAGGTTGCTTTTTTCCTGAGAATACAAAATCTCTTTCCACTGTGATGCTGGAGAGAATTTCTTACCTCAGTTATAACAACACATTATGAAGTTCTCATACTAAAGAAAAACAATATCCAGTAAGATGCTGATAAGAGGACAGAAAGGGGACACGCCCCAGTCAAAATGTACTTAGTTTCAGTTAATTCTCATTCTGTTAATTTTTAAAACCACCTAGTTTTCAGTTGCCATTGGTACTGTCGAGCAGTCCTTTACATTCAGTTCTGAGGAATTACTTAGACTCAGATGGGAATTTTCATTGTCTTGTCTCAAATAAAAATGTCAGTCCTTGGAGAAATTGCAGCAGAAAAAAACCAAACAAACATAGAATGATGCAATTACAGAGAAAAGCATATTTCTTTCATAGAAATTTCATTATGTTTACTCAGGAGAAAATTAAAGCAGCTGTGTCTAAATTCAGTGCCATAAAATGATAGAACACCTCACCCAAAAATCAATGCAGCAGCAATGCCCAGGTTATTAGTTGCTGTTGCCTGAATTGTGCTGTGAGTGCCTCAATTGTGCAGTGAGCACCTGAAGTGAAAAACCAGACGATTTTCTACTGTCCATCAAGAAGAGTGCTCCTGGCAGCAACAAAAGAGCCCCAGTGACATTGAGGCTCCTGACAGCCTCGCTTGGAAAGCAGAGCTCAGCTTGCAATGAGAACAAATGAAGAGGCTGTGGTGGATCGAACAATGATTCATCCATTGTTCCATATTCAATAGCAAATTGCGAGTTGTCTGCCCCTGAGCAATAGTTATTTTGTTAATTTCCTCAGCTTCTTTGAAAAGAGATTATAATTTCGGCCGTAGTTCAGCAGACCAGGGGAGTGGGATTTAGAAACATGCATTTTCACGCTCCCCACCCAAGTTTCGTTACTGTAATAAAGTGAATCCTTCAGCTGGGAAATTCTCCGGTGGCAATTTAGCAGTTCTGGGTTAGTGGTTGGACTCTGTGATCTTGGATTAGAGGTCTTGTCCAACCTAAATTTAGGATTCTGTTATTCTACTAATAAATGTTTTGTGAGGTAGCTGCTACACGTGTGAAATAACTCGTTCAGTTCATTTCTTGGGAAGTGTTTACATGCTTTGTTTGTTTGGCTTTTTTTCCTTGAGAAGTTGAAAAGAGTTTTATCAGACAGGAAGCTCACAGCACGGATAACACTCATCCTGTCTGTGATTTGTTGAGACTCGTAACACACCTTTGGGGAGAAATGACTACATCTTCTTGTGCCTGCTCATCTTGGAGAGGTCCAGAGCTGCACATGTCAGGGAGCTTCAGATCAGCTACTTTGAAAGTGAGACACAAATACTGACTCAAGATCATCTGGGTGGGGCAGGGCATCGAAGTCCTGGGATTTCATTTATCAGTCCCTCTCCATCAGACCACTGCAACAGTAACTAAAGTACTCTTAGACAGACTTTCAATGCAGTGCAATTGGTTGGTTTTGGTTTTAAGTGATATTAAAGCACATTTTTGGCTCTTAAAGGTAGGCCAGCTCCAGAGGCCACGTTGTAGCCTAGTCCCACAGAGTTGTATCAGCCCATTTGCTGCAAGAGCAGCAATACCTTTAATAATGGAGACACTGTACTGAGTAACTGCAGCCTTTGGGTGCTCCTGAGACATTGGGGCTCTTTTTGTCCTTTTCTCCTGCAGTGCTGTGGCTCAGTCCAACACATGCTCACATGGGCAGCACACACCAAACTGAAGGGAGCTGCAGAAACCGTCCCAGCCGGACTGTATACATGGAGTATTGCAAGAGAGTCTCCTTCTTTCACTGCAATATACAGAATAAAGAAAGTTGGGAGCATGTCTTTTTCTTATGAAAAGGTGAACACTCGTGGGAAAAAATTGTTGAGACCAGCGAGGTCTTGCTCCATGGAAATGGCTCCAAGGCACTACAGCATGGTGACAATAATTGTACAGAGAATTTGACTGCCACACAGTGTGTTCATAATTGTCTCTTTCAGCAGCAACTTGAACAATTTACTCCTCTCCAATTTTCACCCCACAATTCCTGAAATTGCTTTTCATTTCTCTTTGCGTTATACCACTCTGTTTAGAGAGAAGGGCAATTTTATATCCAATTCTTGTCTTAGCCCTTGACCCAGAAATAGCTGTAACTACTGAGTAATATGCCTGACATCCCAAGTCACTGTCACTGTTCTTGACAGGAAACCCTCTGACAAGTGCAACACTACCAGCTTGTCTTCCACTCACCTCATATTGAAGCACAAAGGCCCCTCCAGGCCCCTGCTGATGCTAACACACAGGCTACACTAAGCAAGCATATGTCAAAGCATATGCCACAATGCTGGATACCACCAAGCTGCAAAAGGGACCATAAGTGGAAGGACATTGGATTTCTTTTTGTGTGCTATTTTTGTCCTGGAACTTCTATCCTAGAAGTTTCAGAATGGAAGAGACCATAGTATGTCCCATAGTCAAATTCCATTTAGTATTTCCCCATGATGTGGTTTCAAGCCCTCACCCCACCTTTCAGAAGCATCTCAGTGAGCTGCTGACACAAGCAAGATATAAACACATCCCTGCAGAGTGTCCTGCCAAGAGGGTGGATTCAGAAAAGGATTGGTCACACAGGAATAATGTCTTATTATGAAGTCTTTGTGCCTTGAAAAGCCAAGTGCTTTTTATACAGGGAAGATGGGCAGGAAGTGATTTTTGACCCTGTGTTTCCTCCTGCCTGTTCTCCCAGGAGATCATTTGGCATTGTGGATTGACTCACAGAGGATGAAACTGAGAGGATTATTTGGAAAGAACAAAGAACTCTGGCCATCCTAACACACCTCCTACCAGGGATCGTGGAGTGATAAATCTAGCTGTGGCCTGCAAGCTGGCTCCATGTCTTTCAGGTTTCGTTACAGAAATGAGAGAGAATGGGAGCAGCACCAGAGACTACACAATTGTGTTTATTTAATCTGTGAAATATCAACAGAAATAAAGAGATTAATCTCAGTGATTCCTCTAATTTAAAGCATACAGATAAGCTACATCTTCATAACCAGCATTTCTTCATTAAAAGAAATTGGTGCAAATGTTTTTCACTCCAGAACACCTTCTAATTTACATCCTTGTCAGAAACAGCCTGAGACCCAAGAAGAATGCATGACAAATACTTTTTTTTTTTGTTTTTTAGTGTATTCTTAATACTCAACAGTTGGGTCAGAGGAAATATATCCTCTCATTGTGGTAGCTTGGTGAGAGGCATTGATGAATTCTAAATGAAACCCCCTCTGAACCTTCCTCAGAATATGGGATGAAGAGTGAGGAAAGTAAGATGCGAAGTGAGTACATGCAGCAGAAATCATTACAATGGCAATTAAAAAAAAAAAAAAAGGAAGCATTTCTCAAAGAATCCAAGCTCTTGAAGGGCATAACCCCTTAACAAAAGGGTCACGTAGGAACTGCTAGGGACTGGTTCTTAGATAAATGAAAACCAGCATCAGGCTAGTTACCAGACAGGCTCCTTACTAAAGGGCTTTATGTCAAAATTCCCCAGCCTGAGATGCCTATAAGAAGTCCAGAGATAAATAACTGAGGAGAGGATTTGAATGAGAAATATAAAATGTTAGGATTTTCAAGGACTCAAGCATGTCATTACTTATGAGTCAAGGAGTTATTTCTGTATTGGTAAATTAGGAAATCTAATGTGGGTGAGAATTCAGAGGCCATGAGACCAGACAGGAAATACATATATAAAGAAAGGTGAAAAGATGGATGGCACACACAAACAAGTTCTCAGAAAGGGATGTTGTGCACAAAAAATTGATTTGCAAAGGAAGAAAGTGGGGGGGGGGAACCCAGCAGATTTGTGTTAATAGATTTAGAGAGGACAGCAGAATGTGTAAAGACTATGTACTGTGCAAATCCCTTTTGGAAACTAAATAAGAGGCAAGCAGGAAAAAAAAGAATGAACAACCTCTTCCCTCTTCTCTGTTTCTTATCCTTGCCATCTTTAACTAGAAGAATAAGGCAGTGTGAAAAGCTGAGGAGCTTTGAAATTGGAACTGAAGGCAGGATTTGCTTTCTAATAGCAGGAACGTGGGATTCACTGTAATTGTTCTAGCAGAGCTTCAGATATTGCCAGATTGTAACTTGAATTTTTGCCAGAGAGAGCTGCAGCATACTGTACAATACTCTGCGTCCCTGAGATGAGTGCTTTAGCAGTTCCCTGGTTGCAATTTTATGCTTTGAATTCATCCAAGTGTATAAGGAACGTAACATTATGGACTGATGTGTGTTTGAGCAGTTGTATGTGATGAGAAACATGCTGCTTCATCTTCTGCTCCGCACAAGGCATCAAAGCTGAATTATCTGAGGAGACAGGATGGCTCAGCAATACACTATGAGCTACTTTCATTGTCAGTAATTTCTAAACTCTCTCTAGGTCTTGGAATCGCAGTTTCAATTTTGATCTAGAGTCTGAATAAGACATCACATGAAGAGGCACAAAATCATTTATAAAAATTAATTTATCATACTGATTTATTCTACTGACTTGTGCTTTGGTTCAATAGTTTTCCTTTTAATTAAATTTCAGTAGGGATATAAGACAAAACAAAAAATAAATACAAAAAATAAAAACAAAAAATAGCTAAAAATAAATACATCTATATAGTTGATTGTTGTGACTGAAGATTGGTTTCCTTTTTTTTTCTTTTTTTCGGATAAAGGCCATTAGTTTTTAACAAAAGCAAGCTTGTCATCATGTTAAAGTAATAATACAGAGCATTTCTGCATTGCAGGGAGAAAACTAATTACTCATATTGCACTGAAATATCTCTCTACCTTATTTACTTGTGAATTGGAAATTTTCTGCTACTACTTTCATAAAATCAAAGGAAAAAGTACTGCTGTCATTGGGGTTGCTGTTTTGCAATGGTAAAGCATAGGCATAGCCTGCTTAAGGGGTAGAGAAGAGTTTCATGTCAGAGCACTCTCTCTGTGTCCCTGATCCAATTAAACAAGGATACCTTTAAAATAGCTTACAATACTGCCAAAGTTTCTGAGAATTTTACAGTATTTGCACACCAGTGGTGGCTTGGTGCAAATGCAGAAATGTGACAGCAATACTGTACAAAATTATGTCAGCTAGATAAAAACAATCCAGGGTCTTGCTGTTGACCTGAGTTGTAGACTTCAACACAGGTGTCTTTTACAGTTCAGTGAGGTGGCTTGGCCGAGAAATTTGTGGATGAGACCACCATCAGGCACAGGAACACAATGTCTGCATTCAGCAAGCAGCTCCATAGCAAATACCTGTTAAGGAGGCAGGTGAGAGAAGGAAAATGCTTCATTTGCAGCCACTTGAGATGTCAGGCATGGTCTTTCACAAAGCTTAGACAAAGCAATGCAATTCTGATTCTGCTCCAAGAGGGCATATACTAGTTAAGGCAGAACAAGTAATCTGCATAAAAAATTAGGGTCCAAATGCTGATGTTGTCAGTATAATCACTTCATATAAAGCACATTAACACACCTAAAAGAGATTTGTAATAATGAATGAAATGTCTTTCCCTCTTTTCTCCACAATAAATTATAGAAAACCATAGTGACACACAAAGTGATAATGACAAGAAATCCTTAATTGTAGCAGCAAGAAGAATACACAAAACAAAGCACACTGGAGACAGTAGCTATTGATCTTCTTTAGTATTTTCATTTATCATTTCTTTATAATTTTCAATTTGCAAGTGGGAAGTGTTTCTGTGATATTTACAGGTGTTACAGAACTGGAATTTTGAAACTAAAAGGTTTTTTTAGATTCTGGTAAACATTAACATTTTTTTAATGTATGGAAAATGTTATCACTTTAAATCTGTCATAATTTAAGTGTTTGGGAAGGCTCCCCATCCACCTAGTGCTGCTAGGGGAATAGTTTGCAAAACTCAGAACATTTGCTGTTTGCAGTGACAGCTGCATGACATTTATTTCTGGCACACGGTTCCCCAAACGTGCTCACTGACGTTCACTTTATACAGAGAATGTCTGACATCTGTATTTGTACTTACATGATTAGAAGTTTCATATTCATAATGCTTCTGTGAGAGGAGGAAGATTCCTAATCCTGGTATAAGAACAGGAAGCAGCTGCAGAAACATGTGATGTAGTGACCATAATCCCTATTCCTCATCCCTCTCTGTCACTGCAGGAGTTGTTAGAGGATCAGAAATAAAATTAACACTGGGAAGAAGGGAAGGGTGGGGGAAGGTGTTTTTAAGATTTAGTTTTACTTCTCCTTTTTCTGCTCTGGCTCATGATGGTGATGGGCAAGTGATCTCTCCCTGATGATATCCCACCCACGAGCCTTTCATTAAATTTTCTCTCCCCTGTCCAGCTGAGGAAGGGCGTGATTGAGTGACTTTGGTGGGCACTTGAGAGTGCAAGAGTTCATCTTTTGCTCACGGTGCCAAGGCCACTCCTTCAAGCTCTCTTCAGAGAAGCTGTGGTCCCCATTCAGCTTTTTGTGGCTCTCATTCAGCAAAGCAATGCAATCAGCATGCTGTCCCTTGCCATCTGCTGTCCTACACCTCTCCCTGCTAAGCTTAAGTTGAACACTTCATGGGAAATCCAGCCTCCCCGAGGTCTGGAGGAGTTTTTGTCATGGGCCTGGCTGCACCAGGACGTCAGTCTGAAGAGGCTCTATGAAGTTAAAAGAAGTCCTCCATGTTTTGCAGATTTCATTTTTTGCCTGCCCTGGAACAAGAAATCACTTCATCCTGTCCTTTGCTTTAAGCCCAGGGATGCCCTGAAGCCTTTGTTTTGTCAGGGCAGTACAGTGCAACACAAAATCTGTAACATTTAAATGCAACTGTTGACCTTAAAGAGTTTCATCTCATTACCACTTCCTGGAGGTAAAAAGGGGCAAGTGAGTACTGCAGAGGGCAGCTGTGGTTGCACGCAATTCTGTGTGTTGTAAATCTCTGCAATGCATTTTGTTAACATCTACCTGCCCTCCTCCCTTGTCATTTTCTCCTTCACCACTTCATTTCTCTTGGAGCAGCTGAAGAAATTTCTTTAACCAAAGAAATATTTCATAACATTTCCAGGCCTCAGAGGATTTCAGAGTACTTTTAACTTTTCTACTGTCTTTGAAGAGACAGCGTGCCACTGGGACCATCCTCTGGCTCACAGCCCTCAGAAATGCCAGGAAAAGCCTCTTTGGAAAGGAATTATGTTCAACCCAGTGTACCTGTTCAAGCAGTGTTGCCCAGCAGTGGTGCTGCTCCCCATGCCAGAACCTCCTTCCAGAACCAGGACCCACTGGAACTCACCATCAGGCTGCCTAGGATAGGAAAAACAACACTTTCTGCTCTGAGCCAGCATGAAATGGATGGAAAGCAAGTCACAGCATGAAAAGCTGCTGTGACTCAGCTAAAAGGAATAGCTTGCAGGAAGATTGATGGCCTCCAAAAGACTGACAATAAAATCTGACTCTCCTCTCAGACATCCCAGGTGCTTCACTGCAGACCTGGTGAGAGGGAATGGGACCTATTCATTCATATGGCAGTCAATAAATGATGTTAATCAGCCCAGAAGGCAAGAAATGCTAAGTGTGACCCCAGACATTGCCTAATGCTGCCTCTGCCAGGGAAACAGAGGGAAAACAGGAAAGCTCTACAGGAGCCACAGGGCCTGCAAAAAATAGATCAGTGTTACACAAAGTCCACATTTAATTATTCTGGCTTTGTCTACTTGATGCATTTGAGCCCCAGGTTAGAACAGTGCTTAACCCTGTGTCCAGTGAGAGCCAGCAGTGAATTTGGAGGCAGCACCTCTGAGCTATCCTCAGTCAGAACAAGGGTACATTGACTAATCGAGAACAACTGCAGACCTGATTCCTAATTTGTCACACAAGGTCATGATATGGCAGCACTTCAGAAGAACTTTCAAGGAATAATTGTTCCTTGCCAGAACACTGTATATTCTTTAAAAAATGAAGCTACAGGCAATGTACAAACCCAACAGCAGCTGTTGTGTGCTCAGCAGGAGTCCAGGCACCAGCAAACACGGGGCTATGCAGGCACAGAGCTTCAGAGATGGGTCCTCCTCCTCTATTCTACATGAATGCAACGCACATAATCAGAAATAACAGGGAGCCCAGGTTAGTGAGTTAGTCACTGCACAGACACCCAGCAGAGGCTCCCCCTGCCCTTTCTCACCAGTGACACACTGACATCGTGTAGCCCTGGCTAGCTCTGGTGCCATAGTCCAGCTGGGAAAGGGGTGAGTTCCTGCACCCAAACACTGTGTCCCAGTACTAAAGCCAGCTCAGGCCTTAATGCAAGACATGTTTCCAGCTATGTGATATTCATTGAATGTGTGCAAATCAGCACCTGAACATGCCCAAGAGGGCTCATTGCTGCAGACATGCTTCCTTTGTTGGCCAAAGGAAAGGAATCAGTTAGGACAAGGCTGCTGCTACATGGACAGTATGTGCAGCTGAGGAATGAGACCTCCTTTCCCAAGGCTCTTTGGAAGCAGACAGCACACAAAGCTGGCCAGGTGAACTGTGGTTGGAGCAAGCTCCTCCTGTACTGCTTTCGTCCCCCTTGGATTTTCTCCATTACAAGATAGGAGCCTAGGAGAAACGGTGACTGTGAGAAGGCTGCCAGCACAGCAGCCTTTAACCTGCACATGGGAGGCAAGCAGGAGTAAGCCAAGCTGTCCTTGAAGTCCCCTCATGATTTAGGATGGGCACCTTGGTTTGTATACCATTATTTACAGCGGCACAACCTGCCAATACCATCAAGCTTGCTACAACTACAGGCAATCAATCAATATAACGGCGTAGCTTAGCAGCACTGGTTTCCAGAGGCACCAACAGCCATTCATCCCACAGAAGTCAGCCCATTATTTTAGCTTCAGAAATGCATTCTAGGTGTCACACTCCTTTGGTAGCACAAGAGCTGTATCAAAAAAATTGCACCAGTCCTTGCAGGCCACAGCCAAAAGAGCTGCTCTGAGTCAGCCAGCCCAGCATCAGTTCCCCTCTACTCAAATCCTTTCTTAAGGATTAAGGAAGTGTATTAAACAAAACTTGCTCCACTGTTTTTAGAGGCTGAAAATACCCACCAGAAAACCTGCACCAATATTGCCTTCACTTTAATATTTTTCCCTTTTTCCCCTGGGGGATCTCAGGGTCACCCCACCCCCACAGCTCCTGGTGCTAAAGGCATAGAGATGCGCACTCGTAGGAATGCAGGTGTGTAGGAATGCTGGTCTGGCTGTTCCAGCTGGGCTGGAACTCACACCTCACAGGAGCTTTCACACAACACTACAATGAAGAGCTACAGAAATCTGGGGATGGACAGCATGAATTGTGGGTATTTGAGAGTCAAGAAAGAGAAAAAATTCTGTGCTATCCCCAATATCTTTTCAGTTCCCTTGGAGGAAATCATTATTACCACAACCAAGAGAGTAAATTCCAAACTGAAAGAGATCTGTCATCACTCATGGACACCAAAACACGCAAGACCAAACTTGTGGCAACAGTTTGACTCTTCAGCTTAACTGCTTCATATGCCATTCACTCCCTCCTCCACAATTTTACACAGCAAACAGCTCTGCCTTTCCTGCCCAGAGCTCCATTCCAGTTAGCTGCGGACTGCAGGGAAAGCACTGCAGCTACATCAATATAAAATGTAACAGAAGGGAGAACCAGACCCTCTGTCTTTAAAAGCTCAACACTGGTCTTAGTGATTTGCATGGGCAGTATTTTCCCACTGTAATCCTCTTCACTGTAGTTCAGAGAAGTAAAGCAAACACTGCAGAGGTGGTAGCTGAGTTTGGCCATTGTTTGGTTAACATATGCACACAGTGCTATCCACTGTTATTAACTCAATGCACAATCTTTATTCTGCTATTTTAAAAGAGGCAATAGCTGCAGCCTGCATTAAAAATACCTGTCACAAAATACCTTTCACTATAAAAAACAAAGAAAACTCTACAGATAGTAGAGGAAGCATCACAGGCTACAACTTTTCTAGAATCACACACCAGTTTCCCTGATCATAGTAACTCTTTTGAACTCTCACACAATCCAGGGATCTGCACACTGCTTCCAGTTCCCCTTCAGAGAACACATGGTAATAGCGGTGGAAAACAGGGCTGAGTTCTTGCAATTCTTTGGAGCTGCCTGGAACCACCACTGTATCAATACTTTCCTTTTTCTTTTTTGTACCACCTTTCAGGTGCCAGGGAACCAGCAAATCTTGAGAGTGAAAGGAGGTTCTGTTAGTGTGAACAGGCAGTCTGAAGTCTGCTACTGGCTTGGCACCACAGCTTTCATCTTTCAAGTCATTAAGGAGTTGGTCAGACCATGCTGAGTCTTGGCTGCTGTTATCAGGGCCTTGGTCATTAAGTGATCTCTGGGCTGTGCCAGTATTCATTTCCTTGTCTTTGTTTTTACTACCATTCTTTTCCTTAAGGTATTTAGACTTCTGGTTTTTGTATTCTTGTTCCATTGCCCAGACATAAATGAGTGCTGTTCCACCAGGTCTTAGAAGCCGAGCTAGTTCCTGAATAGTAGCCAGTCTCCGCTCCTGGAAAGGAAAGCCAAAGTGTGAAGCTGCTACATAAACAAGAAGTCAAGAGAATGGAATGGCAGCAGTTTCTCCTTACCCAAGATACAATAAAAGTTGAAAAGAACGGTTTTTTCCCCACAATTTACTTTCATTCATAATATAGCCCATAACTGTGTGCAAGCCAAGACATCTTCCTAAACACAATTTCTTCATCAAGATATCATTCATGTCAAGCACTGGAATAGGCTGTCCAGGGCAGTGGTGGATTCACCATCCCTGGAGGTATTTAACCACATTGCCCTGTAGATATGGCACTCAGGGACATGGTTTAGTGGTGAAGGTAGTGCTGAGTTAACAGTGGGACTTGATGATCTTAAAGGTCTCCTCAATGATTCTACTATTCTTTTCCATTTGAAAATAGTTCTGTGCTGAGCATGATTTCTTGGACATATCAGCCCACCTGAAAAAGACAGACACCTTTTCAAGAAGGTGATTCAGTATTTAAAATCCCAGATTCAAATCTACCACACCCGATGATGCACAGGCTAAGTTTGCAGCTGAAGGAGTCAGACTTATAGCTTAAACACAGGTCCTCTGACCACACAAACAGAAATGTCAGCCTTCTCCAAAACAGAGTTCCTTCTACTTTGTTTACTGGATTTGGAAACATTCACTGCATTTATGATACGGAAAGATCCGTGGGGCCTCTAAGATGATCTAGAAACTTGTTACCATGGCACAGTTTCTGCCAGGAGAACCTTATCCAGCCCAGAGATACAGCAGACTGGTGAGCAGTCTCCCTTTTGTTTGGAGATGGACAACCAATGCAGAGATTAAAAAACCCAAAATCACAAGATCTGTCCAAGAGCCCAATATCTGACCCAGGAAACAATAGATGTCTTGACTCCCAAAGCAGAGCCCCCTTCTCCAGTGTCATTAATTACAAGCACACGAAAATGAAACCCAAACAGAGGACCAAAGCTTCAGGGGGAACAAGGTCATCTGAGAAGCAGGAGGAGAATGTGAACAGAAAGTCTAAGAAGCAGCAGTAGCACAACAGGTTAACTCTGCTCTGACAACTGCTTACACCAAATGCAAACCTTGGATTTCTTCCCATTTTGTTCTTGCCTTTGCTTGTATTGCAGTATTAGCAGCTCTGCACAGCAACCCAACAGTACAGTGGAGCAGAGAGGGGTGACTTACTGCTGTGCAGAAGTGGTGGATTACAGCAATAGAGATGCAGGCATCACAGGAACCGCTGCGGATTGGCACTGACAGGGCATCACAGACAAATGCCTGGAAATGTTTTTCTCCACAAATATCCACCAGGTTTTTGCTGCGATCACAGCCAACCTAGAACAGAAAATGTTTCATTAAGCTTTTCATGAGAGGATAATTATACGACTGGAATATGATTTTCATTTGATGCTTACAGTAACAGAGTCATCAGAGTCTCCTACTAAGGGAACACAGTTTAAAATCAAAACAAAAGCAAGTGTGAGAAAATAGCCTTAAGAGGAGTATATAAGACAAAAAGAAAACAACCCTGACACTGACTTAAAACAAAGATAAAAGACTGGCTATTAGACAGCTTATTATAGCACTCTCATTTTGAACCAGCTCAAGACAGATCAGGTTTCAACCTAACTTTACTTCAAAATTCATTCAAGGTGTCTTGAAATGAGCAAAATGAGATGTGACCTAATCTCAGTATGCTCTTTTCATTTCAACTGCCATTTTTAACTTGACAACATTTGAAGCACCAAAATAGTGAACTCACAAAAGCTGATCTACAAATGTAAACAATTATCCAGTGACTTTGGTGGTATCACTAAAGTACGGCATACAGCCTCACTCACCACTCAAGTTTTGTCATTTGAGTGTGAGAAAGTGCTCAGATATCTTTCTCTTACCCCTCATTATCACAATCCACAAAAAATTTAAGCTCAACATAATTTTACAAGGTTCTCTACAGTCCAGTGAAGTGATCCCTAGAACCATCTCTGAATGCCTAATAAAACATTAATTTTTTCCCCTTTTAAACCCAGCGGTCAGCCCGCCACACCTGCACAGTATCCACATCACATGCAGTAAGACAAAACTTACCACCTTTGAAAAATCAGCATCTAGAAATGTTTTTTACATGCTTGCATAAAAACAATTGATCAAGACACCTTCTGAAAGAAATAGTGAGGCATGTGCCAGCCTTGTTTTCATGTCTGCCATGCATACTGAATACACAAACCAAAGCCCTGCTACCAGGTTGTATACCAAACTCTGCATGTATGAGAATAATAAATGTATTTGTTTTCAATGACTAGCAACAAGTAGATAGTAGAGAATAGGTTCAGAATCCTAAATAATTACTGTTGATAGTGTTTATTGCATTTGACACCGAAAGAATACTAAATCGTCTTTGACGCAGGAAGAATAGCAAACTGACCCTGCTTAATCAACCCAGAAGAGATAACAGTACCACTAAAATTAAAAACCTCTTTTGCAATGATTAATGAAAATATATTTATTTTTCATCATAATTTTTCATTTTATCTGTTCAAGTCCTTTTATCTTTCAGCCTACCACCACAGTTTTGAAGAAAACCAGAATTCTGCTCCAGCCTTATTTCCTGAAAGCTTACCAGTGAGCTGCCTTCTACTCAGGTCCCTGACTTTTGATCCAAAGTAAATGAAACAGTTGTGAAAATGCCAACCTGACAATAATCCTCCACAAAATCTATGAATATGTATATATTAACCAATTAGCAATAAACAGACCTGAAAAGATCAATCCTAACATTGCTTTCTTCACACTCATTCCTTGGTCTCTCGCATTTACTGAAGCACTGAGTGTATTGTGTTGTTTATGAATTAAAAAAAGGAAATCCTTGCTTCCTTGAATGCAAACAAATCCCCATCATTTTACACTGGTAGCCAACTGAAGTGTCTTTAATTACTCTGACAATCTGCACGTTAGTGATTGCACACCTCATTACCGGTACCTTTAACTACTTCTGCAATTAAGACATTGGCTTGCAGTACTTAATAATAAAACTCAAAGGACCGAATTCACTGCTGGCAAAAGGACGAAGAAGAAAACTTGGAGCTTCCACTGATGGCAAGCTTTCCCACAAGGAACTGCTTTGGACCTCCACATCTATAGGGAAAATGGGCTGGATAATGGAACACAATCCCCCATTCCCAAAATGACCTTGAAAAGGACTACAATGTATGTTGATGAAATCCAATGAACTGAGAATGAGAACAAAGGCATGACTGCCAGATTGTAAAGTTCTCATTTGCATCTAAATTATAGCAAATATTATGAGGTCAGGTTTACTTGCATTGACATACTTTCTAAAGCAAATGTACATCCAAAGCAAAGAGATGTTGTTCCACAGTGAAAATGGAGACCTTGAAACAGAACACTTTGAACACACAGCTGCTCTAAAATAGGCATACTAGGCTAAAACTTCACATGGTTTTAAATGTAAACAGGACACCAGGTGCTATGCATATATGCATAAATGGTGAACACACCAGGAATCACCACAGATGCCTGGCATTGAAACTAGGCAACTTTAGCATCTTTGCTAGAATTATCTCTAGGTGGTATTTCAAAATAATTATAATCACCACATTCCTGCATTTTCTGACTTGCAAGAAACATGCATTTATTAAAAACCAAAATGCATTTGTTTCGGTCACTTAAAAAAACAATAAGGTAGCAAAAAGCTACCTTAAATTGGTCTATCTGTGGTTTTATTAGTACAGAAAACATTTACAGCAAGGAGCAGAGATCCCAAACTCAACTTTTCCCAATTCCATTACTAACCGATTTTTAAACTTTAAAGCATGAAGAAGCTTTGATTTGATGAAATTTTATCTACAGAAGAGTTCAAAGGACTGTTTTAATTGAGAACAGGTTTTTTTCTCTCTAATTAAATATATAATCAAAATATTTAAAACTAATCTCAAAATATAGCTGGAAAGCTTTAATTTTGCCAGTTCATATCTCTATTTTTGATGCTCAGGACAGGATATTTGTTGTCTTTGCTGGCGTCTCTTCCAGAAGAGTGGAGAAAGGCAGATGAATTATTATTAGTCTGTTGCCCAAACCCAGAAGAATCTAGTACATCTCTTGGTGAGTCAAGCTATGTGTATGCTTTTAGGCTTTCTATTTCTTATTATCTATGATTCTTCTCAATCATTTCTTATACCTCAGCTTTCCAAATCAAATTCCTCGCTCAAACTCCACAATTTCTCATATACATCTCAAATAGCATGGCTGATTATTCAACTGAGTCTACCTCAGCAAGTCATTCCACACCTTTCAATATTCCCATAAAGGAGGCTGGCTTCTCAGGTTTCTCAGATTTTGCTCCAGACATCGATTCCCACATCCCTGCCTTTTGGGAAGTACCTCCAGCCATCTCTTCACCACTTTTTGTGATGTAAACAATGGCTCACAGGTGCTCAAGAGTGGCCACTGACAGTTACTGTGACTGAAATCCACTTGGATTTCAGGCACTGATTTTCAGTGTATAAGGATAAATATTAACTGCATCCAACTCTTACTTTAAGACAGGAAATCTGTATTAGTATAGAAGCCTGTAACTCTGTAACTAGAACTCCGACAAACACAAAACTTAGGAAAGGGGCAAAGGTGTGTTATCATTCTGGCATACCACACCCTGTCTGGGCACACTGGATAATGCAAAAAAAAAAAGAAAAAGATAAAGGAGGAGAAAGGAGGGAGAAACAAATATAATGCCTGTGACTTGTCTGAGTGTTCAGCAGCTCTGTACTGACTTTCTGGAAATGGATAATATAGGCATTTATGCCATCCTGCTCCATCATGTTCCCATGCGCCTTCACCTCCACCTTTACAGCAAGGAATAGCTAAAGTAGATTTTATAAAATCTATTCAATGCAGTGGTTTGGTATAGATCACTGGGGGGAAAAGACACTAATAAATAGCTTGCTTTGTAGTTATGCTGCAAATCTGCAAAAGATAAACCCTCTTGCATACTGAAAAAAAGATAAGTAAAGACAGGTTGAGGTTACCCACCACTACGTGTTTTCTTTCTACATTATCTCATTATAACTAATTCAGCCTGGTAGATTTAGTTCATGTAAGTATCTGGGAACCTGATTTATTCAGCACATTACAGAGCAATGAACAAAACGACATCTAATTCTGAAATCCAGCCACTGAATGGAATTATGTCGCTCTCCAGAGACAAGCCTCAGCTATAACTAACAGCATGAAAAGCTCAAGAAACCAAATTATATTCCAGCAAACAATTCATCCGAGTCAGGCTTTCAGCATTCCTTTCATGTAGTGTTTTGCTTTTCCATTGCATGTAGTCAGGGTATCTCTGAAAGCAAAGTGCTGTGCCTAAGACCTGGAGTTCCTTTCTCAGTGACAGAGCAACAGAACCAAGTTGAGCAATTCAGCTTTCATTCTAGTTTTGTGCTGCTCTTGCCCAGTTTCTTGAGCTCTCTTCCCAGATCTCTCACCCATCTAATGACTCTTATTCACTGAGAGAAAAGAGCAGGAAAGGTTCATCTGCGTCACCCTTCAATTACTAAGAAATGGTGAACTTACTCCAGGTATACATTTACTAATTGGTTTTGTTCCTCCTGCTTTTACCCACTACTAAAAAGTCATTGGGAGAGGAATCTATTCCCAATCTGTACAAACCCAGTGAACTAAAAGCCACCCAACTTTATGCAACTATACCACAGAAAATATTCACCCTCTCTCCTCCTCATACCCTGAAAAAATCAAATTTTTATATAATTCTAGTAGATTGTAATTTGGGACAGTAATGCAGAATAGAGAGGTGCACATCTCAGAGCAAAAGTCCAGAGCAAAAGTCTCAGAGCAAAAGTGAAATATAAACCGTGTTACCAATTACCTCTGAATGACACAGACACACACACACCCACACACCCACACCAGAAACAGGAATGTCTGGATTAAAGCAAATCATTCTGGCTCCTCTATTGGCATATTTTTTTTCCTATCATCATTACTCTGTCAATCAGAGTAATTTCTTTATACAAAACCAAAACATATCTACCCTATGGCATTTTCAGTTATTTGCCACTGAATTTCCCACCAATTTATCAGTTCAATTAAAAATGTAAACCACAAATTTGAAAGACTTCAATGGCTTTTCATTCACACTGTAGCCCTGTGAGGATTTTGAATGTTCCTGCAGAGACTTATACATTGCCACACCTACCTGAACATTGGAAATAAGGAGACAAAGCTGAAGTGCATAGAAATTAATGAGATCACTGCAATAACATCAATGAAACCCTCGTGGTAATCAGGGGAATGGCTAAGGCTGGAACACACTGTTCCATAAAAAGAAAAGCTCTGCTTACAGAGATGACTATTAAGTTTGAAAGCACCTTAAATAAAATCTGTTAAAATAATTCCCCAAGTGAGATTGGGTGAGGAGAGAACTGTCGAAAAACAACACTAAAACCATGCCTCTTTTTTGCTGTCATTTAAACAATAACAAGGTGGGTGAGACAGAAAAAGTAATCTGAAACTGTTAAATTCAACATTTCTCCAGCCTTTGTGCTAGCTCCATCAGACATGGATTCCATCTCTAGCTGATACATCCTTAATCTGAATTTGTTTGTCATGGAATTGCTGCTCTCTCACTGTGTCAGAATAATGCAGCCATTACAGCAGTTTCACTTTTGCTGAGCACAGATGCACTCGTGCATGTCACTGTCACACGGGATACTCAAGTAGATGAGGCCACATTTAATAATCCAGGGAAACTGAAGCAACTACAACAGCACAGGCCACAGTGGAGATGTTTTCAGACAGTACCTGAAGAGTAAAACATCAAGAGAGCTACCTTAGCTGTGATCTACCATTAGCACTGCTACTTAAAGCATAAAAGCATATTGCTTGCCTTCGGGGAATGCTTGCCTCAGGTTTTCAGTATTTCTGAGTCAAAACACCCCAAGCTACAGAGCTGTGCCAACAGTGCCTTACCCAATCCCTACACAACTCCTAATTTCACAGCACTGCTTTATTGCTTCTTTCCCAACAGAACCTGGGCTAAGAGTTCCATTACACTTTGCATAAAAAAGAGACGTAGAATTTACTAAGTTATGCCTGGATTTTATGCTTCCAACTAAATATGAGTAAATAAGGAATAAAACTGATGCCCTGCATCTAGAGACCATTCCTTTTATCCCAACAATGCACCTGATACATAAAACATTGTGTAATCCCTCACCCTCAGCTCCATGATTAAACCATGGTAGGTGGAACAGCACTTGAGATACTTTGTCAAAAGTTTAAAAACACCTGCAAACACAATATACACAGGGTTTTCTTTAACCACATTTTGGCTGCTACAGAAAAAAAAATCTGGTAGAAAGAAGGAGTCAAGTCCATCCTCCTGAGGCTCTGTGCTGACTTGTAGATGAAAACAACCAAATACAAAGTCTAGAGTCTATCTCCATCTAAGAACCACTAGTTGTCACCACTGGAAAATAAAATGTCAAGGGAGGCCAACTGAATGAAGCAATTCCCAGATTCTATTTTTCAACTGCTTCAATGGCTTCTTTAATAGTTTCCTCCCTTTAACTGTTATTTTTCATGTTTTTTATTTCTCCTGCAGACACATATGAAATTAGGCAACTCCTAAAGTAACAGAGAGGAGCTGGCTTTCCTTTTACTGCCAGCCAGTATGTGTGATCTTTCCTTTCCTTAGCTGGTTAATTGTGTCTAGAAAACAGACTGATGCTGGCAATTTCTGAATACAGCATCTTGCATTAATTTCACTTTACAAGTCTACCACAAACCTCCACAACTGCAATTTACCAGATCCATTCTAGGACCAGTCTACCCTCATGATACTCTGATAAATGTTTCTCCTCTATAGTTAGGCTTGCTGATTTTTCTTATAGCAGTCAAGACTGAAAGACAAAAAGACTGAAATATACTGAAATTAATAACTGGGCTACACCAATCAGGCATGAAGATGCCTACTTATTAATTGGTTGATGTTGTTCTAGCCCATAAGAACAGTAAGGGAGGTAATTTACTAACACAAACAGCATTGTAAATAACAACTTATCTTTTTTAGCTGAATACAAATAACAGGACAGGCTCCTGAAAAAGACAAACAACTCCAAGTTTTATTATCAATAATGAATGCCTTGCCCTACATAGAAGTTTTCAAGTGTGATGGACTTCAGAGTGTTACACAGCACAAACATGTGAAAGAATCAGACAATCCTGGAACAGGAGAGAGCAGATACCATAACATACACTTCTCTGAGATTTCTCTTGGGTTAAAACAATAGCAAGTTTGACTTTTTTTTATTTCCCCCGAAAAGGTCTTTTAAATATCTGCAATGAAAGCTATCTTTTGGTTCATATTTGTACATACTTCATCTCTCCCTGATAGGAAGGGAGAGACATAAAACTGGACTAAGTACAGACTGTGAGGCAGTGAAAGAAAGAAAATGAGCAAGAATTATGTCAGAACTGTCTGAAAGTGAAGAAAAGGGAGTGAAAGGCCAGAAATCTGTACCAAAGTTGAGATCTCCCTGTGAATTTTATGTTGGCATATTTACTGGGCCTGTGCATAGAGCCAGAGGTAGAACAGCCAAACATGACATCATTCACAAATGAGACGTATCACCAGGCCACTGTGAACTGAAGAGGTTATGAAAAATAGCATTGCCCATGGAGATTTCACCCACTCACCAAACAAATGAAAATTTCATTGGAAGCATTCAAATTGCCCAACCCTTTAATAAATTTATTCAACACCAATGACAAGAAAGCCTAAACCATCCATTACAGTTTTTCAATCCACTGCATCCATTACTATTTTTCATGATGTATTTTGAATTACAAAGTAGAAGTGGCTTTGAAAAAAAGAAAAAAAGTAAAGGACATAATGAATACAGGTGGAAAGTTAAGATAATTGGTACTTTATCTTGGATCAGGAAATAGCTTTCTGTTCTTGGCATTCTTCCAATGCCAACCTGAACCTCAGCAAGTGCATGACAGAATAAACACCAGAACCAGCGAAAACAAATGACAGGAGCTACTACTTACCATGTACAAATCCTCATTCATGCCAAGGTACTTCCCATTGCCACAACCAATATCAGCCACTATTGACCCTGTTGGCAGGGACCTGAGAAACTCTACAATTCGGGGCCATGGGCTGTGCCTGGTACTGCTGAAGTGTGTGGCAATCTCTTCATACACCTTGTGTACATATTCTTGCTCCAGCTTTGAGGCCTCCATCTCATTCTGGGGAAATGAAGGCTGCACCAGTCTCTGCTGTCCTTTCTGGCTGTCACAGACAGATGGGTAAACTAGATACGGCAACAGATACAAAATATTCATTTTTAAGCAATTCCTCATTGATTAAGCATATTTAGTAAAATTAAATTAAAAGTGAAATATTAAAATGCAAAAAATGCTTCAATCCTCCTGTATCTTTTAAAAACTGAAACACAGGTCAAATACGGAAGTGTTTGATGACCTGAAAATAAGTAACCAGCCCACATGTACCAGAGGCTGTTTGCAGTGATCATTAATCTGCTGTGTTAATGATGTTTATGTTCTCAAAACTGCCCCCAATGCCAAAGACCATGACATCATTACAATTCAGCCTCTGAAATTCTGTTTTAAGGACATAAATGGACTTCAGTGCCATGTAATTACTGAGCCACCTGTCTATTATTATTTCTACTGCCCTAAGGCACTTTATGTGGCTCTGTCACAGCAGATATGACTACTTCTTCTTCTCTATGTACCTATTTTCCCAAAATTAGAGGCCCCCTCCAAAAAAAAAAAAATTGAGGAAAAAACTTGAAGAATAGTAATTATTTCTGTTTTGTTACATTATTAAACACTTGAAATACCAATGAAACACAAGACTCCAGATTACTTTCCTGGCTCTGGAGCAAGCCAAATGCCTTCCTGTATAGAGAAACTCCAGCAACCACATGAATGCAAGCAATTCAAGCTATATAGTATACTACGAACGATCCAGGAATAGCTATGACGACTGCCAAAACTACCCAAAGGAATCAAATTATTTTCTCAAAGTAAAAAAAGCTACCTATTGGTGATAAATTTTGACTTGATTGCCTCTAGACACTTACTGCAATTGCAAGGGCTTCTCCTCACTTTCCTGAATGTAAATGATGTCCTTGTTTCCCTTCGATTTAATGTTAAATCCCCAACATCAGCAGTGATTGTTCTAACTTTTTGCCCAAGTTCTGATGCTTGAACAACATCATATTTTCTGGGTGTGATCCTAAAATAAAGCAATACAAAATAAAGGAATAATTCAATTTGCATCAGAAAAAAACCCACAATCCATCTTTCTAAGAAGGCCATCCCTACACTGAGAAATACAATTACAACATCCTATTTAACATATTTCTGCCTCTCAGTTTTCAACTTATTCAATTTCCTAGAGAAAAGAGATGACACATAAACTAATGACATGAATTGAAGTGCTGTTTAATTGCATGTAATTACATTTCCCTTCCCTCCCTCCATTTTCTTCCATGAAGTTTGATTGTTTATTTGTCTCATACTTTTTTATAAATATTTTTTAAATACATTTATTTTTGTCCTGGTTTTGGCTGGATAGAGTTAATTTTCTTCTAAGCATCTGTGCTAACAGCAGCAGTGCTGTGTTTTGGATTTAGGACGAGGATAGTGTTGGTGACACATTAATGTTGCAGTTGTTTCTCAGTAATGCTTAGTCTAAGTAAGGACTTTTCAGTTTCCCATGCTCTGCCAGTGAGGAGGGCACAAGAAGCTGGGAGAGAGCACGGCCAGGCCAGCTGACCCAAACTGGCCAGAGGGATATTTCATAAAAGAGAGCATCCTGCTCAGTGTATGAACTGGGGGACGGGCTGGGCATCAGTCACTGGGTAGCGAACAACTGCATTGTACGTCTCTTGTCTCTCCTCGGTTTTGTTCCTCTCTCTCACTTCCTTTCATTACTATTATGAGGACTTCCCAATGTCAAAAATAAAATGCTGCACCCCCTCTTGCTTGGCACAGAGTGGTTTTACTATTGCAGTGCCAAGAATATAGTTTTGCCAAGTTATCCAACCAAATATGAAAAACATGACTAATGAACTTTATCAGAAAAGTCAGAATTCTACTTTCACCTATGAGTCAAAAACAGAATACATCTTTTGTCCCCCTTGATGACACTGCATAAGCTTATTTCTAAACAATGTGTTTCCCTTTTACAGAGAACTGAACAAAAATGCTTTTCCTGTGTACTTTGTTAATGGGGTCAAAAGAAAGTCTCAAATTCCTTGGCATCCAAGCATACACACTAAAAACATGTCCAGATTAATTGCAAAACTGACTCTTGTGCTCTTACAATTTGACTCCTGAGGTGTAGATAAAAGGCCTCACAAATGTTATTAAATATGTTTTGACATTATGTATGCAAGTGAATTAGTTATAACTTCTTGCTGGATGATTTTAATTTTGATTTCAATACGATGTTCCAGCGGCATCATGCAAAGCTTACTCCAGTTGAGTATCTTCACCCACTACTGCTTTTAAAAACATACAGAAGAAATATATTTAGGAAAGATGGACAAGAACCAGCACAGGAACCATTTGTACATGAGTAGAAAGGTCTGGGATCTTAATTTTCAATACAGTTTATTAATTGGTTCTCAAAAGACAACCATCACTTGAAGGTACAAGGGAGTTAAGTAATAATCCCATTACACATCTTAACAGACAGATATACTATTCCAACTTCACTGACTGCTGACCAGTACTGTAAGTGCCCAGCATGTATCGTTCTGCCTCCTGGGAGTGTGGCTGCCCAGGGCTGGCTTGGAAGGAGCAGAGCTGGTAGCCCTGGAGAAAGCTGAGGCCTCAGAAAGGGCAAGCCCTCCTTCCCCTGGAAGCTGTGTTTAAATGGAGGCTGTCCTCCTGACCCTTGTTCCAGTTACAGCCTCAGATGCACGCCCAGCTCTGTCTGTGCACAGCCACTACCCTGACCCGGGGCTGGTGTTCCAAACTGGCCTCAGCACGGTCCATGGAGCTGCCGGATGCCTGGGGTTGGGGACTGCCCACCAGCTTCCCTGGCCAGCAATGTCACTGACAGGGAAACTGCACTGTGTTCTCAGAGCTGTACATGACCTTTCCAAAATGCAGCTGATGGTATTAGACAGGACAGCATAAGAAGATTACAATGCCAGTATCTGTATTCAGTCCTGTATATCAAACAGCAAGAGAGTTCACTGCCCGAGGCTTCT
Source organism: Geospiza fortis (assembly GCF_000277835.1). Classification (NCBI taxonomy): domain Eukaryota; kingdom Metazoa; phylum Chordata; class Aves; order Passeriformes; family Thraupidae; genus Geospiza; species Geospiza fortis. Next base: position 5,287,617 of record NW_005054302.1, on the reverse strand, counting down.
ATACTGAGGCACATCAGAAGTAGCAAGTGCTTTTTACAACTTTATTTAATTTAACGAGGAAATATACAGGTGGTATAAGAGCTCTCTAAAATTAACAATGTAATGTATCAGGGATTTCATATTCACCTGTTTTCATAATACATATTAACCAGCAAAATTAAAAGGCAGAAAATTTTCTGCTAATAAAAGGATTTGGTGTTTAATTGACACAGAATGTAATTAGTGTCTCCAATTGACTGCTGAATCAGTGATGGCTTGGGTCAAACAAAGGAAGAAATGCTTACTATGGGCATTTCTGTCCAATACAGGGCTGCCATACGCTCCTGAAATGCATTACTGTCACACTCAGAGCTCAGCAAGATTTTAGCCTTTTTGCCAATTTCAGCACTCCAATTTTAAGTATCTCCCAGTGGTGCATGATTTAAAAAACATGTATTTAAATTCTACAATAAGCACAGCCTCAAGATGTATTTCAAGAAATACTCTTAGCAGCATCCCAAAACTGCTCAATGCAGTCTTACCAGTAGCTAAAGTGTCCCTAAAGCAGCTGGGAACAGCTCAGGAAGACTCCCCTCTGCCACCCTCAAGCTCTCAGTGCAGGGGAAGTCAATCTTTTAAACTCTCAAGCCTTTGGCATATGTAATCCAATGGGAAAAGTTGTGGGCTGAAAAGAGAGAAAGGGAATGGTGACACTAATTGCACTACAATCAATTCTTTGCCAGCTCAGAGTCACTGAGAACTTTCACACTGCACATGTGAGAGCGATTTCCGACTGAAACTTCACTTACGACAGCACCAGGAAACTACACCTCAGGGACTGGCAATTAGCGCCCTAAATCCCCAAGTTTTTCAATTTAACCTAAGCAGCATCTGAGCAGAGGAGTGAATTTGGATATTAATTATAAAACTTGACTTGATTTCTTCAGGCAATTTTAAACACAGAATGTCTTTTAAAAAAAGCAAACAAACGACATTTATTGTTCCTCTGTTATCAGCAATGCAGGAACTCTTACACATACCCATGTGTCCACAGGTATCTGGATTCTCCAGTCATCACCAGTAAACTGCATCGGGGCAACATAATTGCCACTGTATGGCCATCAGGATGTTTGAAATCCATCACAATCTAAAAAGAAACAAAACCAGTCACCATGAAGGAGCACGACTTACAGAGCTTCATATATAAGCCAGGTATTCTCAAGTCGTAGCTTTGTTTGTTTCTCTAATGCGTTCAACTGAATATTGCTATGAAACAGCTACATATTTCCTAGGGATGCAAAAGCCTCCAGGTCCCCTGTCCTAAAACTCCCTCCCTTTCAGCATGATGTTCAAATCTCAGGCAGTCACAAATATATGTATATAGAGATAACTATAATTACATATTAATTTCTTTTCATTGTAAACACTTTGTAAGAACAGTAGCACTGTTTAATCTCTGTGTACCTGTGAGGCAGGAAAGGACTGCTACCCCACAACTAAAGGCAGCTGCATGAGAGGAAGAGAGGGCTCATTTGCTGTATCTCAAGTATCTGAAAGTTATGTACCTGGACTAAGGCCATCAGCTACTGTCTTTTTGTGATGTCTACACAGAGAGACAAGTTTCTCCACAGGGTTATTCATCCTAGTGTAAATGTAGAGCTAAGTGATGTGGAACGACCCCATGCCCTCTGGAATTGCCTATCCGCTCATAGTGGATGAGATGAGACAATTAGCTCAGTAGATACATAACATGCAGATAAGCAGTATTAGGTGAGACAAATAATTTCCAACCAGCCCACATTCTTGGGGATTTGAAGCACAACAAGCACATCCCAAGATCCTGACTAATGTGCCAACTAACAGACCATCCTTTTATTATCTGTCATCTGGCTTCCAGCCATGGCAATATACTGAGGTAACGCTTTCAGCTTTATTCCAATTTCACAGCCCAGATGGCAGTGGTACATTTTGATTCTGCTTGGGCTAGGAATGTTATCCTTTTACATTTCCCAAATGAGAGAAACACTTGCTGTGGAAAATAAGGAGCAGGTCATTTAAGCAAGCCAAATGAGTTACAGAAGACTTACTGAAAAGTGGTCAAAACCTATTCAAGTCAGCAGTTCCTGGTACGCTGGAGAATTAGCACCATGAAAATGCTGCCATCTGATTTGTAACCTACTAAGTATGCAATTTAAAAGCAGACTTACTCCAGTATGCCAGATTGAAACAAATTAGGCAGTTCTCCTTCTGCGTACAGATGCGTTTCACAAAGAAAAACAGTGGTGCAACAATCAGTCATTCAGCATAAAAACCCAGCATGACAGAGTCTGAATAAGCAAGACTCTTAAACACTACAAATTGCCACTAACAACAATTACTATTTAATGTTGTGCACACTGAAGCAAAGCACAGTGGCATTTACATTTTTAGGAAAAGAATTATTTATGCTGTACTACCACTCAGAGTGACACAGCTTCTCCTGTTGGGCTATCTAAGGCAAAAAGTGATAAGGGTGACAAAAAGTGGGGTTGAAAGGGGTAGAGAGATATCAGGGAAGAGTAATAAAGCATAACTGTAAGTTCTGATTAATGATCATGAAATGCTTCAATTGCTGCACAAATAGATGAATGGCAGCCACTTGCTACGGTACTTTGGACTTTGCAATTTCTTCTAAGAAACCTCAAAGAAGCATGGGGTGAGAAAGGAGAAAGTACAGTGGACTTTACAAATCTGATGGGGATGCTGTCCTGTAAAGAACAGTATCAGCAAGTCTCTGCAAAAAGATGCAGCTATATGGCCAGGCAATAAATCAGAAGATAACTAAACAGGACCAGCAAGTAAAGAAAGAAAAAGAGGGGTGAAGTGGTCAGATGAAATGGGTGAGATGATGCCTCAGTCTGTCTTATGCCTCTCTGGCTCACTGCTGCTGGGGACATGAGTAGAGGGGACAAGACAGAGTCCAAGCTGAGCACAAGAATGTCTAGATTCTTTCCTGGAAGGAATCCTGTTACCCCACTGGTCCTCCTTCTGAGTCAGTAGTAACTACAAAGCTCTATTCTTGAAGATGATATTAAAAAACTGTACTTTATCCATGAATCAATGAGGAGACCTTTAATGGGTCCACTGCATTTCCAGTTCCCATCTCCCTCCAGGGCGCAAGTGGACCCTGTTCCCTTTCACTTCAACATGCCAGGCTGGTGACTCCATACAAAGTAGTGGGAAACAACAGCATCTCCAGCTCCATGCCTTCTCTGCTGTTTTACCTCATTCATCTCCAATTCCTTTTCCCCTACCATCTGTGTGGCCCCAGAGCCTCTTCACAGGAGATGTTCCTCAAACCCAGTCCTGTAAACAACTGTGCATCCAAAACAACAGATGTTCAGAGTGCTCTATAGGCAGGTGACACCTTGGGAATAAGAGCCACAAAACTATCCCTGGCAGCTGGATTTTCAGGCAGCAATGGCCAGAAAATAAAGAAGAGCATGTTCTCCTGGCTAAATTTCAACTACATTAACCCAACAACAAATAAATGAAACAAAATTTCTGATGGTGCAGAATTTGAGGCTGAAAAGCAAGAATTTCTCTTGGTGACATCTAGTCCTCACCAGAACAGAATCCCAGCTCTGTTCCTGCTTTTCTGGGAAGGGAAAGCTTCTGTACTATAATGTCACTTTGTGTAGCTGCTCCCCCATCTAACTGGATTTCATCCTTATAAGAAGTTGTGATGATTTGGGTTGGAAAATATAAATAAACTATTAATTTACTTGCAAATGGGCAATGACATAAAGTAATCAGCAGTAATTAAAGAGTAAAAAAAATCCAAATCCAAAATTGACTTTTGCTTATGAAGCAGATTGAGGTCCTAAGCTAGAATATATTAAGGTTTTGCACTGATCTATTAACAACAAATTTTACATTGCAGCTGAGACGGAGAATAAAATTTAAGAAGCACCTGAAGAAAATTATCATAATTCCTATGCTTCATTCCTTTACCTAGACTAATTGCATCTGAATGCTTAAAAAACCAAGCAGGAGTACTTCCTCTGTCCTTTGTTTACAGCACAGTAAAGAACATTCAACCCAGAAGGATTTCTGAAAAACCCTATTCTTATCTCTGGCAAGCCTGCTACTGACTGAAGTAGATAACATTCCCACACTCCTCTATGTGTCTTTATCCTGGCAGAGCATTCTCAATTGTCACTGTCAAACACACACGCACACAGAAGATTAACACATTTGCTCCTCTTTTTAATTTACTAAGGACTTACAATCAATAAAGCAACTTTGCCACTGCTGAATCAATCTGCTTCATGACAGCTTTGCTCCACAGGAGCTATTTCCAATTACTATTTTTGTTTCTACCTATCTTCTTTTTTCTCTTAGATGGCAGAGTCAATAAAGATCAAATTTCTAGCTAGCTCATGGTGTATCATCCAAGGATTACAATCAAAACATAAAAACAGTGGGTGTTATATAAGTTTTACCTTTTTCCTTCTACTATGGAAAAAGTGAGTCTCTGAATATAGCAAAAAACCCAAAACTTAAAAAGAAACAGCTAATACCTACTTGTGGTTTTAAATAATTTGTCATGATGCCAAGTTATTTAAGAGAAAATGTTCATGACAAGGGAGCACATGAACCAGTAAACAGCTTTCAAGGATGGCTAAACCTCAAAGCAAATAGACACCCACATTGTGAACATTGTTCCTTGTAGCATAAAATATGGCAAAATACAAAAATCAGAAAATAATCCAACATAAGAAGGGAATAAAGTATCTTTTTCTTAACACCTCAGGGTGCAGAAGTCTGCACCACCTTTCAGTGCAGTGGTACTGTACTTCATGAAAGAGTAGGAGGATGAAGGTGAATGACTAGCCTATCAAACAAGTTAAGATTCAAAGGGAAAACAGAAATAATGCACCAGAGCTATAAAGACAATGTCAATAAGAAATTCACAGCTACAGTGGGGACTGGCAATTATTTTTCTAAGCTTTGTCTCTGATGCAATTTGTATTTGATGATAATAGACTACCTTAGACGAAACATACTCTAAAGCTAAAAAAAGTACAATGTGGAATGCTTCTCAAGTCTCTGACATTATTTACTGAATTTTCAGAGAGCAAAGACAGATTATCAGCCTACATAACAGTTTCTCACATGTAAAACAGATGAAAAAGAATGTCTACTTCAAAGACAGCTGAGAGGTTTAGAGCCCACACACAGAGCTTGAACAACACAGTGGGGCTCTATGCAGATACAAGAGCCTGCTGGCTCACACAGGACCAAGGCAATTAATTGGTAACATACAGCACCTTTCACTGCAAAAACCATGCTAAATTCCAAAATTCGGAATTCAGAAAATGCTGAATTTTCAAAGGAAAGCAATTAGGATTATCTTTCCTGAATAATCCACATCATAGGAAATTTACCTTATGTAATATATGTAGATATTTACATCATGTATCATGTACATACTCTGGTCATACTTCAGAAAACAAATGCAGCACTGACAATCGTGACGATGAACTGTTTCAGTACTGCCTTTCTCAAAAATCTCACAACACATGTGCAGGCCTCCCCCATATCAGATCTATAGCAAAGCATACCATCTCTTGCTAAGCCTGTTTATCCACTTAGGTACTATGGTGATGTTACTCAGATGCTTAATATACTTACTAGCCTTTCTTTCTTCAAAAGTTGTATTCAATTTGCCATCCATGCAACATGTTACTATCTTCCTGAATTCTCTGTCATTTTAAGTGTCTATGCGTTTCTTTCTCTTAATCAAACTCTAGAATATAAGTGTTTAAAATATTTCAATATATGGACAGCACCTTCATTCTTTTATACCTGAGGTCTCACCTTGTTATGATTTTCTTGGTATGCCCATGGAGTTGAGTGCATGCACTGAACAGCATTCCAGTATCTCTGCCAGTTATTCTGTATGCCACTGACTCCATGGTAAAAATTCCTTTATTGTCTGGCCTCTCTCTAAAAGATTCATGCAGTGCACAAGAAGAGAAAAAATATTGTAATTTTCAAGCTAACCATAGTTGGACGGAGGAGCTTCCAATCCTCTGCAGGCACTGTCACAGCTAGTAGGAATATATGGCACTGTCCTTTTGTACCCAGGGATCCATCTCTGGAGGTTCACCAACACCAAGTCATTAGAAATCATCAGTCACCTCACTAAGCTGGATGCCAGCTCCTTGTGATGTCCAGCAAGGTGGCATCTCTGCCCAACCCTGGCAGAGGTTGGGATGCTGGTGGTACTTATGGCACCATCCCACCAACTTCTGCTCAAGCTGACTCCTTGTTTCAACAGCCTTTAAATATGTCAGTTCCTACTTGCTCTAAAAGTATAAAGTTTATTTTGTATGTCAAGACATTACCTGTGGTCTTTGCACCTTCCCAGATCATTACCTGTGTTAAAACTCAATGTTGTATACTAGACTCATATATAAAAGGCTTTCAATGCCTACAGTAAAAGGCAAGAGTTGCATTACTACTGCTCCCCTCTCTCTCTCCCCCAACCGGTACAGATGTCTCCTTTCTGGGAAGTGCTATCTAACCCAAGCAAAAAACCTTGATGTCCTTTTGTGAATCCAGAGTCAAAGAGTCAGTCAAGTTCCCAACAAGAACCAATTTAGTCATTCTCACAAACATTTCATCTTCATCCTTTAATAAATTGCCTCCCTAGCTCTTAGCCTAAACTCTTTGGGTACACAGAAAGCAAGAGGCTAATGCTGTTAGTCTTCATATAATTTCTTTTACTGACTTAGCCTCCTCTGCAGTATTTTCCCATTTTTTCAGTCATGTATCTTCCCTGACATCCATGGGTGCTACTACACTGACATACAGGGAATTGCATCCAACTATACCAGCGCAGAACGTGCCTGAAATGCACCAAATAATTCATCTTCCTTTCCAAAGGAAAGGAAATTTCTAAGGTTTTGCATCTCTTGCTTTCTAATGGAGTACAGTTCAATGGAAGAGCACAAGAGGACTCCTACACATCCTGACCCTGATGACCTACAAATGGCTCAGTCTGTTAAGATGTAAAGCCCAGATATCATAAGAAAGCAATTTTGTGTCCTCAATTACATCTCCTCAGACTTGCACTTCATGTGTTACTCTATGCTCTGAAAACAAATAATCCTTATTTACATATCTAACACTGTACCAAATGCCCACCAAGAAACCACTAAACAAGTCCTTACAACACAGACACAGCTGTTCTGTAATAAGCACAAATTTATATGCAAGTGTGATATTTAGACGATCCTAATATTTATGATATTTATAGGATCCTAAATGGATGTGTATGGTAGCACATGGTCTATGTGATGCTGTGGCATATCTGTAATTCTTCCACCCATTTAGAAAAGTTCTCAAGAGATTTTCAATATCTAAGTAGAAAGGGAAACACTTCAGCATTCAAAAAGCACATCTCACCTTTCTAAACCATTGATTGTTTACCAATACCTGTGGAAATACACACAATTCTCATGTTACTGAGGTTGCAAATACATGTAAGCAGGACTCCCATCAACTGTAATTTTACATCCATTCCACACTACCTGTACATTTATCATCCTGTCATCAACCATTGCAGGCTTAAATTGCAAGTTTTCTACAGCAGAAGTAGTGAGAGGAACAGGGAATAAAGCCTCCATGCTATATAAACAATAATTGATACAGCAAAAACCAGGCTTTGCCTGAGTAATATTGCCAAACATGGAATAAAACAGATAAGTGTAATTTGCAGGAAAGAGGACCTGAAATATTTACATTCAAAGTGCAGCCTCATACCAAGTACTTGTGTGGCACAGACCCACCAGCTCTTGTAAAATAGCCCAAGTCCTTGCAGGTTTAGTGTATTTCAAGGCATGGGTAAAACATGCTGCATATTCATTATCCCACATTGTGGAAAACCATCTTCTCTCACTCTCTACAAACACTGGGATTGTTCATCAAACCTTACTCTCCTCTGCAGGTCTCAGCTTTCTGCTTGCAGTGCTGCAGTAAAGGAATTCAGGCTAACTTTAAGACTAGGGTGGAAACAGGCAAATCAGTTCAAAATTAAGATCTACATTTGGCCTTAGATTTTAAAAACATTTGGCCTTAGATTTTAGAACAACTCATTGGGGAACTGAAACCTACGAAATGAAATGAGATCTCTAACCCAGCATGAGCTGGATTACCCCATAGGCTGGGCTGAGTCAATCCCCACTGATTACAGAGAAGCTCAGGCATGCAGCGCATAGGTACACCTACTTGTAAATACTAAAATTTCAGTCTTAATCCTGGACTAAATACCATTGACAACAAGTTATTTCATAAGGTATCCACGTATGGATTCAACAGATGCTTCAACTCTGCTTAAAAGAGTTCTGCTTTAATTAAAACCTCTTCCTGCACTATTATAATCACTAAAATCTTGGCCCCTACATTCTGAGAAAGTAGTGTGGAAACAGCGTGGTGCTGAATGCCTGTAATTCAAAGGGATGAAATGATGAATTTATGCCCTCATAATTTGAAACAAAGGTCAGCTAGTCCTTCTCACACCTGCATCTAACAGCTGTCCCAGAGATCATTACAATAAAAGAAAACTGCCAGGACACAAGACATGCAAACTGTGCCTTCCCAAACTAATTCTTGCATCATACCTCATAAGGGCTGACAAGACATGGTTTTTCATCTATTGCTATAGAAACTACCATATGGCCTGTTTCTTAATCCTCTACATCTTCACTGTAAAAGGGAAATCTACTGAGGAACAAAGATCTGGGCATGAATTTAAAGAAATTGCTTAAATACATTAAGAAACCTCGTTCCTCAGCAATCAAAAGCATATAACACTCAACCACCTCCCCCATGTCAAAAAAAAAAAAAAAAACTAAGCCAAAAAACCCAAACAAAACCCAAAGAACTAATGAAAGCCAATGAAAACCATCTTCTTAGTTAACAATGTCTCCTGTGGCCATAAAGTATAATTCAAAATACTGCTTGACACAAAGATACTTGTTTAAAATCATTTGAAGAAAATTGTTTTATCAATTACTCAATTGCTACATTTCACCCCACAGAGTTCCCACATATCTGACACATACATGTTATTTTAGAACAGGGAAAACAACCATAAAGGAAAAACACATTCTGAAATTTGGATAGGAAGTATTCCAACACTGCTGATTTTCATCATAAAGGATGTCATCTCTTCTGTCATTCCCTCCATCTGCTTCATTAGCACAATGACTGTCTTCTCATAATGCAGCCAGAGTTACTCAAAAGGGCTCTAACCAGGGCCTCAACATCTGAATTTACAACCGACTGCATGAACGCACATGGCAGAGATGCAGGCAGTATCAGGAAGGGCAGGAGTAACAAGAACACCTCCCAAGGAACTGTGAAGGGTCCACTTTTCTGCTTTCTGCTACACCATCAGCCTTGGTTTCCTCCAACCATTCCTCTGCTCCCCCAGCAAACAGACCAGGGTTTTCCCTGCACTGCCCCTGGGCAGCACAGACAGGCTGCCTACCTGCTTGCTTCTCTGCTAAGGGTGCAACTCTCCCGCTGACAGAACTGTTCTGCCAAGTGTACCAGCATCGCAGGTCTGACAGCTCCAGCACGCTTTAACTGCTCAACATTGCCAGCTCCTCAGCAAAAGTTTAACTCTACTGCAACAAGAGCTCTGTGGAGAAACCCCTCTCAAAACATAGCTGGTAGAAAAACAGAACCAGAACATCAGAGCATGCAAAATACTCAGATTTGTAAGATAGTATAAATGCAGACAGACTTCAAACCTCATGTGCTACCATTTACTGCTATTACAAATTCCTGTCCAAAGCCAAGAGAGACAATATACCACAGCAGGAGCTCAACAAGTTAAGCTTGTTTCTTTGCTTATAGGCTACTTGTGATGATTATTATTGATTGACTAGGCATTTCTACATGAAATTTGCCACAGTCTTAAAACAGGCTCCTATGACAATAGAGATGACATCAACAGCTAATGAAATTAGGTTTCCTTATTGAATTCCAAAACTGAAGTACAGTTGAAATACAACAGCTAAAGATAACATCTTTGTAATACACCAGTTCAGCCTTTTTGCTGTTAACTGGTAGCAGACACCAGGATTCCAATTCACTCAGCAAGTACTGACCTCCTAAAAATAACATGGGAAATTGAAGTAACTTTCACTGATGAACCTCTTGACAAAACAAAAAATCCTTTAACAAAATGAAGAAATTAGTAAATACTAAAAAGCAACACAGAGGTTTCTATTAAAAAAAATAACTCTATTTCAAGAATGACAACTCAAAACCTGACTCAAAAACAACTTCAGCTGTAAAAATAGCAGTTGAATTGTAAATTCAAATGCTCTGTTAGTTTTCACAGAATCATAGAATAGCTTGGTTTGGAACTGACCTTCAAGAGCATCTAGCTCTAAATCCCCTGCCAGGGGCAGGGACACATTCCACTACACCAACTCAAAGCACCATCCAGCATGGCCTTGAACCCTTCCATGGATTCCACCTTTCCAATGGGACATTCACAACTTCCAATGTCTCACCAGCCTCATGGTAAAGAATTTCTCCCTAATATCTAATCTGAATCTTCCCTCTTTCAGTATCCATTACTCCACTTCAAACCATTCAAACCACTTCAAACCATTACTCTACGTTTTGTCACTACACTCCCTGATAAGGAATCCCTGTCCAACTTTTCTGTAGGCCCCTTTTAAGTACTGGAAAACTTCCCAATCCTCTCCTCTTTAGGTTGAACAATCCCAACTTTCTCACCCTGTTTCACAGCAGAAGCTCCAACTCTCTTATCAATTTCATAATCCCCCTCTAGACTGTCTCCAAAAGGTCCTTGTCCTGCTTAGGTTGGCAACCCCAGAGCTGGACGCAGAACTCCAAGAGGGGTCTCATGAGAGCACAGTAGAAGGGGAAAATCCCTCCCTCAACCTGTTAACCACACTGCTTCTAATGGTCTCCTATCTGATGCTTCTTTTCTTTTATTACGATAACTTTTTTTTCCCCCACTGGAGTAAATAGAAACTTCATATTTAACCAGTTAATTAATCTCACTACCACAGAAGAATGGTTCATGTATCATAGTGAAGGATACACGGGAGGCATGAAGTGAAAAAGAGGGGGAAAAAAGAGGTTTTCATTTAAAATGAGTGGTACTGTATACCATAATATAATGTTTTTCCAAGACTGTTACCTATCTACATTTTTCCTACCACATAAAAACCAATTAGAAATATGTAGCAATAGCTATGGAATAGCAAGATACTTTTTAGAGTACATTGGCTTCCACTGAAAAATTCAGTATCTGTATTTGTGTCACAGTAGCGCCTTAACAGCCAGACGTCTGAGAATTGAAAATGAAATGGTGCTGCCTCAGCATACAAAACAAGCACACTACAGAAACAGCAAATAGCCTGGAGACAACAGGTTCTGTTAAAACAGAATCAAGTTGGTAAAGGAATTAAGCAGAAGCTTTCCTTCATTATTTAGCAGTTATGACCCCAATTAGAAAATCTTAAGCTCTACTGCAGACTGCAAACATTTTTAAAAGTATTTCAGTCACAGTAGGCATTCTCTCACAATCACACAAAAATAACTGGAACCATATGATATTTCTTACAGCATCTCAATATATTTTTCTATTTGATATTGAGTGGATTTAATTTTCAAATTCTTCCTAATTGCAGTTTCTTATATCTCTCTTTCACATTCACTTTGGATACACTGCCCAGAGGAGTTCAGCAGACAAAGAGAATATTCTTCCCACAACCCTTTTTCAATGCTAAAACAGCTCAAACAAAACACAGGATGCTAAAAAGAACAACCAACTGACTATGAAGAAAGCACACTGGTAAGAACCAGCAGAAGCCACAGCTCTGCCTTCCCCCTGAGTAGCCAAAATAATGGATCATGAACAGGAAACAAAACCACTACAGAGAATGGAGTAAAGCAACTTCCCACTCTAGCAGACCCAGGAGAAATAGCTCAGCAAGTCACAGCACATTCTGCACATTCAGCCATCAAACCACAGGGTTCCTTCCTTCTTCAGCACTGAAGTAGGAGCTACTGGGCTTTGCATAGTGGGGAACAGCTTTATGGAAAGGTATGGAGTATGATAAGTTTCCTCCTTCTGTGGAGAGGAAGGCAGGCTGGTACAAATCCAACAGAAGGGAGACAGGAGACCAACCTTTTCAGAGTTATCTACCTGGTATTGGCCCACTCATAGCAAATACCCAGCCTCAGACAAAGAGGCAGCTGGAAACTGTAATGTCTCACCAATATGAAAGGGGAGCAAAAAAGAATATTTTTACATACAAAACCTTGAAATATGGCTCTGTCATAGCTTAGCTTTGATTTGGTTCTTCCCAAGTAGCTGAGGAGATATCAGAATAAGCAACATCTCCACATTGCTGTCCTGTTTCTTCACAAATTACTGCCATACAGCTTCTGGGGAAATAATGCTACCAAATCATTGTTCTGGGGGCAATTCTGACCAAACCAGAATGCTCTTCTTGTACCATCTCCATGCAAATTGAAATTGGTTAGCAGATTCCTACAGCACTTGGGAAACAAATGCTTGTCTACATTAATTGCACACAGTGGTTGCCTCGCTCTTGTTACCCTTGGCTAAAACAGGAGTTAGCCTATCAACAACCAAGGAGTAAAAAAACCTGCAGGACAGGTTCCCCCTGAACAGTTTACATGAAAGCTGGGCTTTCAGGATCCTTTCAAGAGTTAAAATAACCCATCAGGTGGAAACATCAGCAGTACATGTTGGTATCTGTGAACAGAATCCTGTATGTAAATGGGGAAGACACATCCAGCACAGAAATAAAAAGTCAGAACAGAATGTTTCACCTTTCCCAAAAGAGGCAGTTAGAGTGTTGTAAGTATTTCCATGAAGGGGCTGCAGGCTTCGTTACTTATCTCAGAGGGCATATTTCAATGTTCAATTACATCAAAAGGAAATTTTCCCTTGATTTTGGTACTTCTTGTATCTCATCCAAGCTCAGTGACAGTCAACCATGGTATGACATGCATGGACAGAAATAAACATACAGGACATATCTATAAAGAGCAAATGCAAAAAGAGACAGATTTATGAAGCTTGATGCATTTAATTTGCAGTGCTCAGCACACCTTTCACTTCGAGCAGCTCCTCATTAGTTTTCAAAAATGAAATACCACTTTAAATGGGACAAACCAACTAAATTTGGCATAAATTATAAATTATGTCCATTTCGATTTCCAGCTAAAACTACTGCAAGTTGCTATTCTTCAAGAACCAATAAAATCCATGACTGTAAGACATGTTTCTTGAGTTGCACCTGTCTTACAGACTGGAAAAGCACATTAATGAGCTTCAGGAATCCTACCTCATCTGAACAAACTTCTAAACTCAGCATTAGGTTGTAGTGATTAAAATTAGTATCTTCCATTTGGGTTCAGAGACAATTTGATTCTGCCAATACAATCTCTTTTGAAATACTGATGACTGTCACTACTATTTCACCCACTACCATCATCCTGCCAACACAGAGAAAAAAACTTTGGTATAGCCACTACCATAGTAATTCTTTAAATAGGTGAGATGCTTTCTGCCTTCCCTCACAAGAAAAATAAAGCAATATATATGTAAACAGCAAATTAAACTGAATTAGCAATTAACCAAGATAAGCAGAGCAAGAGCTGGACCACACAGCAGTACCTGGTGCCTGTCTATCTTATTAAAGCTCATGCAAGACACAAAACAGCTGCTAACTGTCAAAGGCTGGGTACAGTCTAGACTTCCTAAAGGCTCCTCATAAAATCATTCAGCTATTACAGAAACAGCTGCTGCTATACCAGCCACAGGTTTCTGTTTGTTAGCCAAGACAGATTGGAAATAGATCAACAGGTAAGAAGCAGAAGTGCCAGAAAAAGGGTCAATTATTAGACTGAAAGATGAGTAGAAGCAGCATACCTCATTCTATCAGTTCTAGTATGACCATACTCAAAGGTTGTTCAAAAGGTCTGGCGAAGCTTTTCTTTGAAACATTGCTCTGCTTTCAAGGCTTAAGAGACTCACAGGTTTTCTTTATAGATCAAAGTACTTAAAATCCACAGGCTAAGAGATGATGAATGTGTTCAGATGAACAGAAGCTAGGCAGAGGTCAAGTAGGTCAAGGATGCTCCATACACAGCGCTCCCTCTTTAACCCCGAGCCACAAATCTGGCTGATATTCCTAAAGCTTTCCTTCCTCAGACATTAGGCCAGGGCCTAGAGCATCACAGCACTTCTCAGTGTTTGCACCAGCCTTTTGCCAGCCCAAGACACAGGAAGCAGAGTAAGGCAAGGAAAAGCAGAGCTAAGGAGAAGAGAATGACAAGCCTGGGGCTGCATCTTAGGAAAATGGGACACAGCAACATAAATCAGGATATTGTGCCAAACCAACATCCCTTTGGAGCAAACTATGACTGTGCTTTGCTGTCTGGCAGGGCACAGTGGGTATCCCATAGCAGTCTCAGACACAGAAGGGCAGAGCTGATGAGGAGGGACTACAGAGTGTTGGTAACTTTAGATCTGCAGCCAGGAAGGGAAAATTCTTCCATGGGTTGGATATGTTCATAGCACTACTTAGCTCATAATACAAATGCTACCTCTGTATTTCTAAAGTTTTAATGAATCAAAGCCTTACACAGCAGCATATAAGACGGCAAATTAGGAAAACTGGAAAAACAGGAATCTCAATATTGATCAAGCTCCTGCAGCAAACCTGCGAAGAAAAATTCAACACAGGTTAAAATGAGGATTCTTTAGAGACAGCTGCAAACCTGGCCAGGCTTCTGATGAAATACTGTAAAACTGCATATCTTTAGAGACACCAAATGGAGGCACTGAAAATAACACCTAACTGAAATAAAACCAAAATTCTCAACAGAAAGGACTGGTCCCTGTTTTGCAGTACTTTGTTAAAATTTATGGATACAGAATATGATTTGCCATTAAGTTTAATAAAAGACTGTTCATCTAAATTTACCACATTGCCTTGTCTTTCTTAGTATGATAATTTCTGAATAAAAGAAAGTTGCATTCAATAATAGAGCATTGAAACTGATATTCATTAATAATTTCAGTGTATCAACTCCTATCAAGACAGGGTGAATGTGGTGATTTATAAAATGCAATTACAAGTCCACAGGACATTCTAAAAGTCTCATTTTATTCTGCAGTTTCCCAGGAGATGGTAAAGAAATGGGTCACAAACAGGAAAGATTAGCCTGAGACCCGCACTTTTCCTGAAGTATTATAGGACAAGACAAATCACCTTGCACTGCTCTGCCCTCTAACTGTTGAGTAGTTTTTATAAGCTAGGCAGAAGTGCCAAGCAATAATGAGATTTTCCTCCTTCAAAACAAGTTTAATCCATCTTGTAAACTCCTCAAACCACGATGGATTGCACCAACCAGGACCACCACTTGCCCCTCTGTGCCTCCTGAAAAATCTGTTTCATGAGACTGCGATAGGAAAGAGGATCTCACACCTACATTTTCACTTCATTTCGTGCAGGTGTAAGAACCTGGATCACAGAATCACACATCACAATTGCTGTAGATTATCTGATGAAAGACAAATGCAGTGTTGTGAAGAATCATGCCTTTATTTCGCAAGATTATTTACATTTAAAATGAACATACATGCCAAGAACTATTCCCTTTTCAACATAAAGCAGGTTTGCAGAAACAAACATCACTAGTGGGCTGCCCTTGGGATTGATACCAGGGCTAGTGACCTGGATGATGGGGCAGAGCACACATTCAGCACATTTACAGATAAAATAAAACTAGAAGTGGCTGATATCAGATGGTTGTGCCACCATTCAGAAGGATCTGCACAGGCTGAACAACTGCTGCCAACAGGAACCTCATGAAGTTCTACAGACAGAAGTGCCAAGTCCTGCACCTGGTCAGGAATTATTCCATGTATCTTTACACACTGGCAGCTGATGAGCTAGAAAGCAGCTTTGCCAAAAATGACTTTGAGGTCCTGGTGACAAGAAGTTGAACATGAGCCACAAATGTACTCTTGGAGAAAAAAAGGCCAACAGCATCCTGGGTTACATTGGGAAAAGCACTCAGCTGGTAAAGGGAGGTGATCCTTCTCACTTACCAGCCCTGGTGAGGGGGTATCTCTTGTCCTCTGTCCAGTACTGGAACTGGACTGGGCTTCCCACTACAAGAACACCATGGACTTATTGGAGCAAGTCCAGGACAGGGCCATAAGGATTATTAAGGAATATCTTTACATAAGGGGATGCTGAGAGAGTTGAGACTGACCAGCCTGGACAAAGGATGGCTCAGGGTCAGGGAAGATGGCCCTTATTCATGTGTGTAAATAACTGACGGGAAGGAATGAAGAAGAAGGATGCAGATTCTTCCTAACAATGTAAATTACCAGGACAAGAAACAATGGGCACAATTTAAATCCCATGCCATTCCATCAGAACACAGAAACAGTTTGGATTTCTACTGTGACAGAGGTCAAATACTACAAAATATTGCCTACAGAGTTGCTGGAGTCTCCATCTGCATAAACATTCAAAACACAACCAGACACAGTCTTGGACAAACGGACCCTACTTAAGCAAGAGCTTGGGCTACACGACCTTAAGAGATTCCATCCAGCCTAGCCAGTTCTGTGGGCCTGTGAAGATGACACAAAAAGTTATCTGTGGTGATAACTAAGTCACCAGGCTAGGAGGGTCTTTGTGTTTAGTCCTCTGTTCTGCCAGACTTCTTTTTCATAAGCCAAAGCATTTATTATAGTTATTAATTATCACAATCTGCCTAACTCAGATCCTGGAGGGATAAGCACATAAGCAATTGAAAAAATGCTCGTTCCATTACTCAGTATAATGAGGCATTCTGCTTCCTTTTTTTCCTCTGAAGTGTCTGCCAATTTCCAAAATAGAATACAGAAACCAGCTGGGTTGCAAGGTTATTTCTTTATGGCACTTTTTATTTAAATGTGTGCATTTACTGTTGAGGAGAACAAAGAAAGGACAAGACATATGGCTTTGTGCATGTTTTCCACCACACGGCAGCCTGATGTATTCAGGTAGGAAAAAACACCCTACAGAGAGAAAAAATAAAGAGAAGAGAAAGACACCAAATGTTGATGCTGTATGTGTAAGTCCAATTATTTATTAATAGAGTGTGTAAATTTTGCCTGTGGTAAGATTTAATGGGAATAGAGAAGGGGGCTTCACTCCTAAAATAGGTAAATCACATATTACTGCAACTGGTATTTTCATTTTAATATCAGATGAAGAGCTAAATGCACAAAACCACAAAGAAATCATAAAAAATTGTAGAAGTACTAGAAAGAAAAACCATAAACAACAGAGCATTTCATGGGCCACTGGCTTGTTTAACTACATCTGTGTTTTGACTGCCTGCACCTGAAAAGTGTATTTATGGCCCATTAGGAAAAGGCACTGAAATTTGTGAGAAACCTAACAGGCTGTAATCCAATGCCTATGCCTGAAATATCCAGAAACAGTCCAAGTCTGGCTGTGTCCCTGGTTGAAATGTACACATTCCAACCCTTTACAGCTTCAAAATGCTCCATGCAGATCACTTCCCATAAAGATTTGTATTTTTCACGTGATTAAAATCACTGTGCTTTTGGCCATCTCTGACACCATCAAGGTCTCAGGTGTGCTGAGGTATGCTGCAATACAATAACCTAGAAATGCACTGCTTATGGTGTTACATCAGTGAAGTAAGAGAGCATCTGTGCCAGAGACAGCCTTTTCATTGCAATGGAAAGGATAAGAAGGCCCAGGGCTGCAGTACTGAGGCAGAATATGTGAAATTAAAGCATGAAATAAAGATGAAGGAAGGTCAATGGAGACCTGGATATCAAGATTTAAAAATCATTTATATCACTGGCAAATCTTCCAGTGACAACATCATATTGCAGTTACTTATTTAATTAGCATATCACACCACCTTTCATACTTAATATCAAGTTCAGATTAATGTGGACAGACACCATGAAAAATCAAATTAACAATATAAAAATGGAACTTCTCAGTAAAGCATCAGACCACATGAAAACATTAAGTTTACCTCAGCTCCCAAACTGAGAGAGATGATTTCATCTTCAAAAGCAGAATGTGTATCAGTATGAGGAGGAATTCCTGTTTAAAAAAAAAACAAAACAAAAACAAACAACAAAAAAGTGAATACAATAATGATAATAATAACAACAACAGTAATAGAGTGCTATCTCCATTGGCAAGATCTATCTCTATGGATGTCCATATAGAAAACTGGGATGTATGGTTGAACAAACAAAACTTACCAAAAACAAAGGAATTGCCTTCCATATGAATTGAAGGCATTTGTCTTATTTACACGCCCAGATTAGATGGACACAATTAACCTAAGTGTCTTGTATAATCAATAGAAATACCTAGAAGATGGTTCAGGTTACTCCAAGTCCTTGCTCATTCCTGGATGACTCCCTGCTGCAGAGAGAAACTCAAGCACTTGGCTCTCCTTGCAGGCAGTTTAGCCCTCAGCAGCAACAATTATGGTACCAATTATGGTGATTTTGGGCTTTAGTTCATCCATGGTAAGATATTTCTTCCTCGCTCCCTTCACGGAGGAGTAACTTCAAATCCCTCTATTTCCTAAGCAAATGACTGCATTAAGAATTTCAGCTTCAGCACTAGGACCTGCTACCTCAGAGGCAGGCACTGTTAGGATCAAGTCTGCTTCTGCTTTGCACTTCCTAGGCAAAGCAACATCCCTGCTAGGCTAACCCCTGGGTAATACATCTGTTAGTGTGGGTATGAACACGCACACATAACTGAGAATTGCCAAAAGGACAGTCATTTTTACGGGTTTGTTTAGATTTTTCTTTCATATCTGCTAATTGGAAAGAAACTGCCAATCCCTGCAGCTTGTGTCACACATTTTAATGCCAAATGCTAGAACAGCAGTGTGCATGCCACAGCAAGATCTCACCACATGGTGGGGAACAGCAGTCAGCAGTGAGCAAGGGAGAACAGCAGACAGCTTGGGAGAACTGCAACTGCACCTTCCTCTGATCCACTGCAGGCCAAGGCAGACAGAGCCATTCCTATACCAACCAAACTGAAACAGTTTTATTTGTTTATTAAAAATTCTACCCAAGTTCATTTTGGGCTCTGTAGAGAACTCCTGAGTTGAAGACAATTTTTTCTGAAGTGTTAGTCAGCTCTATAAAGCACCCTTATTATACAGCAGATTTTACATCCAGATGTAAATATTCTGAATTCCATTAGTTTCAGCAAAAACAATACAAGTGTTTTATGACACCAACATTTAATCTGACAGAAAATCAGTGAGACTTGAAAACCAAGGGCAGATAGATACCTGTTTGTTACAGCTCCCAACTTTGCCTCGGTACAAAGCACTGAGGCTCTGCCTCAAGAGGCTCAGAATTGCACACTGAAGTCTGTGCCATTTACTGTGCAGCAGGAGAACACTGACAGCTCTCCACACTGTCATTGGTAATTCAACCAAGACCACACTGACTCACATACCTCATTTAATGTATCTTATGTGTGGCCCCTCCAGCTTAGATACTCATAGCCATAACACACTTTCCAAAATTTCAAGTATAATTTCCAGTGGAAAAAACGGCTCAAAACCAAGATGCAGGCAGTATTCATCTGACTGTACTCTGTGTTCATTCATATCCTAATGATTCACACTTAATCTTAAGAAAGGGTATTTTGCCTTGGGATTGGGTTTTTGTTTGATTTTTAAAAAAACCTGCTTCCATTCTTGATAGAAATCCACAGCTCTAACTAATTTCCTCAGATGTCCCAGTCAGAAGTACAAAACTCTATCAATTTAACAGACTGTCAGATACACAAACAAATAGGATCAGCTTTTCACACCCTTGTTCAGCAGACACTGTAATAGCTCCCAGACATTAATTCTGAGAGGAAAGCCATTGTTCTTTCTTCCTAAGGACAAATGAGATACTCACCCTGGAAAGCAAGCCAGATGCTTAACCTTGATGACTAAGCTTAGCAAAAAGTACAGCACATGATTTGTTCCCTAGAAGTGTGATTAGAAGCTTGTTTTTCTTTAGAAGCCTCCAGTTTGGAAAAAAATACAGAAATACAGTAATTCCTTATTTCTAGGATAAGGGAACACTGCATGCATCATACTTAAGACTCCATATATTACATGCACTAACATTATATCATATGTACTAACAGCAGGAGAGTCTCCATTTCTTGGAGACTGTATGCACATTACAGGAAGCAATACAAGTTTGGAGTTAAAAAATCCACTTAACTAGAAGACAAAATATGACTATTTATTCCTGTATCTTTTTACAGTTAGTCTTCAAATGATGGCCTTGAACTCAAACACCATCATTTTCTGTAATAGTGGTATCAAAAACTGCACTTCTAAACCTAAGTTCCCATGTGCAGAAACCAGTATTAAGACTCCAGTTTTGACTAAAACCATCTCTGGTCACAGGAAATACACTAAGCAGGTGCTTAAATCCTGTTCCTACACCATTCCACAGTTAGATGCTACACTCCCCTGCTTTTTAGTGAAGCTGTGCTGGCTTGGCTGTATTCATTTGCTCCACAGATGCCTGTATGGTGCTTTGGGTGTGTGATGAAAACAGTGTAAGTAATAAATGGATGTGTTACCTCTTTCTAAGCAGTGCTTACACAGCATCAAGGTCTTTTATGGTTCTCATGTTTCCCCACCAGCAAGTCAGCTGGGGGTGCACAAAGAGCTGGCAGAGCACACAGCTGGGAGAGAACACAGCTGGGACAACTGACCCCATGTGACCAAGAGAATATATCACATGATCATACAACATTGTGATCAGTAACACTAAAGTTACTTCATCCCTGGTGAAGTTTACCAGGGATGTCATTACTCAGGGACTGAGCACTGATTGGCCAGTAGCTGAGGATTTTTTTTGCATCATTTGTCTTCCTTTGTTTTGTTTGCCTTTTTAACTTACTAAACTGTCCTGATCTCAAGCCATGAGTATTCCTCACTTTTATCTTCCAATTCTCTCCTCTACATCAGTGAGGGGAGTGAGCAAGCAGCTGCATGGTGCCTAGTTACCTACCAGGGTTAAATCACTATATAAAATAAAGAGCTCCAAATTTTTGAGGGACAAATGAACTTACCTTGTCCAGGTTCATACTGATTTACAGTCAGTTGATCAGGTTTATATTTGATATATCCCTGCTTTAAGCACTTCTCCAAGAATGGGTTGCAAATTTCCGGAAGACCTAGTTATAGAAAGACAACTGTAAACAAGACAGGACAGCTTTTTACAATAAATATAACTAGGAAAATACATAGAAGTAGCTTCATATACATGCAAGTCCATCTTTAATGATGATTACTCTGCATCTGCTGCTAACATACACATCAAAACTGGGGGCCTAATCTTCAAGTCCAATATTCTCGAAAATTACAAAGGCCACTCTTCCAAGCCTCTGCATTCAGAAACAGATTGCTCCTTACAAATGCAAACTGTAGTATCTCTACACATAAATAAAACCACATCAAATCAGAGGAAAGGTTTTTACCAATTACAGTAAAAAAGTTGCAAGTCAAGAAACAAAATTATTATGCAGAGAGTCAGTTGTGCAGAGAGTTCTCTATAAAATTTATTCCCTGGAAATCTGTTAGATTAAATATAACCAAAATATCTGCTGAAGTTAAGCTGGTTTTGAAACAGGAATGGAAGGCACAGTCCTCCACTGAACCTTTGGTTTGCTATTTTACCTGAAGACTTGATTGAAAAATTCTGCTGAAGGTAACACCAACAAACATGTTACTACTATCCCTTCCATGAATCTACTGATTTTTATTCTTGTTTTCTCCCAAGAAGTATTTATGCTTTTCTGACACACAAGATAGTCTGTGAGACTAGAAAACAATTCACATATCAATCCTCTTACAATGATATAGCTTCACAGTCAAAATCTTAAGATAACAAGAATTCTTCTGCTGCATGCTACATCCACCCCAGTACACATGCACCACCTTAAATACCTTCAAGTTTTACAGGAATTTAACTCTCCTATTTAGCTATTTTTAAATCTAAGTCTATAAGATGACTCACTTGCTTTGCTCTGACTCACAGCTTTCAACTCCCAATATGAGTTATTGAAACCCTTACAAAATTGCTTTCAGAGCAAAGGAAATTGTATTTCAGTGTGCATGCATCCAGCAAGCTTCAAGCTGGTTGAGATAAATACATACATCAACATCCCCCAAATAAATTAATATGCAATTTGTAACACATAATTGTTTTATGGAACAAAAAGCCAAAAAGGAATGACAATTAAAATCCCAAAAGCCTTATTTGACCAGAGCTCAAAAAAGGGCAGCAACCTCTGGCTCCAAGTGACTGGACAACAAGCTTAAAGCACTAACAATAATTTGGAATGAATGTCAAAATTAAAAAGCACTTTTGTGTGGGTGCTTAAGATACAGCAAAGGCTCTCCTTTAACCAGACTCTCACAGCCATAACTCAGCAAGGCTTAAAGGCTTTATATAATGGTTCAAACATCAGTGCAAAATAAGCACAGTTTAATAGGGAAGTTCTCACCTCCAGGTAATGGTTTGTCTTTATCAACATTATTGTTATCATAGCGAAACTCGTATCCAAAATGCTTTACTCTTCTATGCTTTAAAGTCTTCTGGGCTGTAAAAACACATAACTTTAAAGTAAGATTAGACTACATAAAGACTATATGAAATATTGCAGGTAATTTACCATGTTTCCCTATTCCATCATACCTGTTAAGCCTAAACATTCTTTAATTTGCAGTTAAAATAGTGTATGTGACCCTCATTCTTCATGCACACACTTCTGCTTATTATCTTTTGTAATTCATCAAGCATCACATTCACTGCTGTTTTGAGTCAAAGGGATGGTGGTTTTGTATATGCAAGAAACAGGGAATACCAATTTTTTTCAGCCATGCCTTAATGCATCTTTTTCTTGCCCTGATCTCTGAATTTACACCTGATGAATACCCTACAGATACATCAACATCCATCATTCTCATTAATCACCAAGTTACATATTAGCCAAGGTCAGAATAACCTTTTGCATTGCTCCACGGAACAAATTTACACAGGAACTCTGAAGTGATTTCCAAGAATTCATTTATTGAAAGATTCAACTCCAAAAGCTCAAGTGAAACCATCCAGAATGTATGCCTCACTAAGGTTCTTTTTTTCATAAAAGAAGACACAGCTTTTCAGTTGGACATCAAATTACAAACAGTCTTGTGCTTGGCACAAGACACATAGAAAAGATTTTTTTTCGGATGAAGGTTTGTTATTCAAGTAAATCCATTCTAACATATCAATTCATATCTCTTGTCCCAAGGAACTGATCACTTGCAGTATAAGACCTAATTTCTAAAATGCTAAAAGCAACCACAGAATCATTTCTGACAATACATTTCCCAAGATCTAGACTTCCTGTAACCTGAAACTACAGGAAAAAACCAGCATAAAAGTATAGAATGTCTGGATTCCTATAGTTGTACCCACCATTCTGAGTATCTTCATTTGCTTTCCAGTCAATACTTTCCAACATCCTCCTTTCTTCCTCTGGAGAAATAATCTTTTCAATTACCATTAAGCCTGGAGGCAAGCTTGTAGGAACAGCATTTTGCAAGGAAACTGAGGTATATGAAAAAAAAGAGAATTTTGTCACTCTTTGGAGAAAATAAAAACCTTTGTTCCCTATGGAGATATAATTATTTTTATGATACTATAGCACAGCTGTAGAAATGTTTAGTGATACAATGGAGCTCTCATTGTGGTCTTATTTGGAGAAAGAATGATCCCTTTTTGTCATGACAAAACAGGGTAAGGCCTGAGTTCTGCATCATTCCAGCACTTTCTAAAAATTTTACTGCATAAGACGAACAAGACTACACCATTCAAACACAAAACTCCTTGTGGCTTTCCTGTAAAAATAATGGTAAACAGAATTTCCCAATCACTTCAGGTTCTACCTGAATTTCATTTTAATTTTGTAGAATTTTAGTGATTTACCATATCAGCAGCTTCCACAGACAGAATAGTCTGTAATCAAATGTGTACAAATATGGAGTATAGAACAATACCTAGGTGAAAGTAAAACACCACTGATGTTGGGACATTCAGTTTGCTTTCCTAAGAGATCAAAAAAAGCTATTTGCTAGCAGAATGTACAGACCAACACCAGGAACCCTTTTCGCTAGACACTATGAAAGCTCACAGAAAGAGCAACAGTTCTTTATAATCAGCCAAAAAAAATTAGGGGGAATGAGGAAAAAAAGACAGAAATTTCATTGTGCATATTTTTCTTCTTGGAGCTGAGATAGAGATTCCAAGACTAGGGTCACACAAGAAATCCAATGAACTGTCCAGAGATTCTCCAGGCTCCTTAATCACAAAGCCTTCATGCACAGTACTGAATGGTCAGGAAATTACTAAAATCTTTTCTCCTTTTGCTTCCAAGTAATACAGTTGAAATTAGAGTATCCTAACCTGGAATACAAGGAGCAAAGATTATTTTATGTCCTGAATCTCTGATTCTAGCTTTCATTTTCTGTGTCTACTTATGAAAACTAGTGTGCTTTTACCTATATTTACAAGCCAGGAAGTAAAAGCAAAGGGAAGCAGTATGCAGGAAGCTGGATAGATAGGAGAGCAGAAAAACTGTACCTTTTTCCACAAAATTAATATATAGAACAATGTTTTGGTCACAGTCTTCCAATGTTACTTCCTTTCCATTAAGGGCATTAAAGGCTTTCTTGGCTTCTTCTGTTGTTCTGTATTTCACAAATGAGTATGGTTTATTTGGTGGCATTAAGAGTGTTTCCATTGCTCCATATTCTTCTAGTATTCTGAGCAATTGCTGTCTACTCATCCCATTACCAAGACCAGCATTGGCAATAACCAGGTTCTAATTGAAAAAGAATTAAAAAATAAAACAAAAAGAATTAGTGACTATTGTCAGTTCATTTGAAACTAACATTTTACCAAGAGAACAACACTATAAAAAAAATTAAACCCATGAGCACTCTTTTATGCATTCTGCACCAGATATTTAATTTCCATCAGCTTGTTATACAAGGCTAATGCAACCTTTGCTTAACCAGCACACACTGTGGCTGAAAGCCTTGCAACCTCTCTCAGAAACACCTCCTCAGTTAATGCACACTTTGAAGTGGCATGTGTGTGACAAGTGTACTGCAAGCAAACTGGCACTGGCACACATAATTTTGGTGGTTTCTGGAACAGCTGGGAAAAGTGTTCAATTAATTCAAACAACAGCATTTCACTTCTCTAAAAAAACAGAAAATGAGGTTTAGAACCAAAGAGGAGGGTCATTAAAAAAAAATTACACTCTGAGCACTGCTGTGATTATGCCTATTGTGAAGGCTCTGTTAACATCTGTTCTAAGCTCTGCATCAGGCTGTCTGCCAAGGATCATATTTTTCAAGATTTACCTCATTATTAATTACTGCTATTTTCTGGACTGTTATTGATGGAGAGACCCATGTGTGTGAAGGACATGCAGAGGTTCAAACCACTCCTTTCACTTTATCTGCAAAGACCCCACTACACAACTGCTGCAGCACACGTAGGAATTGATGATGTTAATTCAGAGATAGTCAGACTCTTGCACAAAGCCTGGAAGTATTTTCCATATTCCTGACACAAGTTTACCACTAGCACTATGATTTTGTTTCACATATCACTTATTCAAATGTTCCGTCACCAAAAAGGACCTTGCTGGACCCAAAATTACTCTTTGGATAGATTAGATGGATAATTTGGTACCTGGGACAGTTTCAAGGGGAACAAGTCCAAATTACAGACCCATTTCCAAGCAACCCTAGAAAGACACAGTCTTTGTTCTAAAGAGTTTACAATATAAACAAGATTGCTGATTCATTAACGTCTGACCATGTGGTTTGAAATCTGAGCAAAAATTAAACCAAATTTTATTACAAAAATATATAAAGATCTAACTGATGTTTCCATATTTGAATGGGAAGAATTTTCAGGATGAGGATGAACAAGCATAGGGTAAATGATACTGCTCTACAGTGTTTCAAGCCATTTGTATTTCCTCATAAATGAGAGCAAAATTAGAAACTCTAACTTCCCTGTCTGCAAGTTCCTGTCACTTTTTGCTACATCAGTATCTGTGAGGTCATTCTCCGATCTGCTGGAACTCTACTGTGGCAGAACACTACAAATCAAAAACCCAGGTAGCTTTCTGCTAGGTCTCTTTTCTGCAAGGAAAGAGAAAGCTGTCCCCATTTAAACAGTTGCAAGTGAGCCAACCAGCTCAATTCCCACAGAACCACAGCCTTAATAAAAACAAGACGGAAAAGATTTCCAAGATAGACATGTTTTTAATGGGACCTTAGATGAGACAAATTACACTTGACAGAGAACCATGGAAGATATAAAGGTACAAAAGTTAAAAGCCTGAGGAAAAAAAAAGAAAACACAGAGAAAGAGAATAAAAGTTTATCTACTTCAATAGCATTTCCAATGCTTCCTTCTCCTCCTCAACCCAAGTAACTACTGTTTCAGGTTAAAAAAAGCCTTATCCAAAGGCCAAAGTCTCTCCATAGCCCCTGAACTGCTGAAGTACAGTTCTGCTTTGAAATCAAAGAAGCACAGAAAACCCTCTATCTCAGGAAGTCCGTTTTTAAAAACTGCATTTTACACAAGACACATGTGAGAAGAGAACACAGATAAGCAGCATTTTAACACCACCATCAAAATCACAACTACCTGTGTCGCATGGGAGACACACTTTATGCCCTCATGTCTCATCAATGTATGCTGAGCTCTGACCTGCTTCCTCAATACCTTCTTCTTCATTTTCTGTCCTCTCAAATGATCTTCACTGGTTTTAGCTTCCATACTGGTGTTCTGGAAAGCAGAAATAGCAACACAGTAAGTGTCCTGCTTGAAAAGGATCCCTCCCAAAAATAAAGCTTTAAAAGATTGCTATGATGCTTGATTTCATTTTCCCATTTTTCTCTTCCTCTTCACTCCTTTATTCACATTCACAGTATCACTAGATCCATTTGTGGGTTTTAACCTGTCTACCCCTGTTTTCACACAGTAATTTCAGCTAATTTCCTTCTCTCTGCAGTCTCTCCAGAGCAGAACATGAGAAAAAAATAACGTGTGGAACTGCCATGAGATTTGTATCGTCTCAGCTTCTCAGTTATTCTCATGCCTCACCAAATGCTTCAGTTGGAGATGAAATGTTTGGTTCCTTTTACCTAATTGCAACCAAGTGTGACATTTGGCCAAACTTGCCTTTCTCGAGAGTAGAAAAAAGAGAGTAGACTTACATGTCCTAGAGCAAGCAACTAGGATGTTCCACACATCATTTACCATATCTCCCAAACTTAATGAAAATCACATTCCTGTTGTGTGAAGGAACAGAAAACTGTGTACATATATATAAATATATATTTATTAGCTACTCAATTTCATGGCAACACAGAATTTACCAACCAGTGAGTACTTAAAGGTCAATGGCACTCTTCAGGTTTTGCTGCATCTTTTGCCACTTTTGGTCTAACACTACATTGAGATCATACAGTACCTTCCCACATTTCCTTGAGCCTACATTCTTTTGCTTTCTTTTTTCTACTTCCTTCAAATCCATGGCAGGAGTGTGGATCTCATGTAAGATTATGACAAAGCTCCCAGACATTGATGCAGTTTGACTTTGACTTTATCTGTCCCTATAACACAACCCCTTACCTGTATTTTAGAGGTATCCTCTCTTCTTTGCCAAAAATTCTCCTAATAGTATAGCTGGACAATCTATACTACTGCAGCTGTCTGTCCTATTCCATTCTTTTATCATCACCAACCTGACAACAATCCTTCCATCTTCTCTTCCTGTCAAAAAATGGTTTTGTTTCAGTTATTTTTAAGGGAAAAAAACAAAACAAAACTAGGTCAATCACCCCATATGTAATTATTTAACTCTGTCAACTGCCCCAACAGTCACTCATCCACTTGCATGCCTTTTGGCTTGCATGACTGCAGAGCTGCTTCCCAATACCTACACTGCAGACACAACCATGATAATATGACAATGTACTACAAAAAACGGTAAAGGTAAAAAAACCCCTCATATTAGTATTTGCTGCAACTTTGTGTTGAATGACTCAGCAAAAATTTTGTTTTAAACAAGCACTGATATGCTAGTAAAATTGTTATAAAATATTGACAATTGCTCCAAACAGTTCAAAGTAAGATTCTTCACTTAATCAACAGTGTGAAATACACAAAGAGCAATGGTCCTCTTAACCTTCATTAGTTAAATAATGATTAAAAAAATCTCAAACTTGCTAAAACCAAAAAAAGAAAGCACAGTGACACACACACAAAAAACCCCCACAAACAAAAAAAACCCAAAACCACAAAAAAAACCACCCCAAAAACTACTAAAAAACACCACCCAAAAGCAAAAGATAATTAGAAGCCAAGGTAACTGAGAAGGGAAAAATAAAAGCCTCATGAAAAGAGGCACAAAAAGTTTTTATTAAGTAAATTCTCCTAAGTGCATCTAATGGGTCACCCTTACCAAGATTCAGCTGACTTGCAGGCTCCTTCAGCAGGCCTACTATGACCAACATGTGCAATTATATGATTTCATAGAATCACAAAATCATTTAGGTTACAAAAGACCTGTAAGGTTGAGTTCAACTGTTAATCCAGAACTGCCACATCACCACAAAACCCTATGTCCCTAAGCATCACCATCTACACAATTGGGTGCAAAAGGCTTGTCCTGTCCTGCCTTGCTTGCTACACACAGGTGAACAAAGGCCCACAACTTTACAGCCTACACATGAGCAGGTTTCTCTGCAGAGGGTGTCAGGCATTCCCAAACTACTCCACAGGAAAGTGATACATCTTTGGCTTGGTGAGTTTACAGAAAGAGAGCAAAAATACAGGACAGGCTAATACCTTGGAGCCAAGCAAATTGGATGTGGATGGAAAAGCGTGGAGGCTATGCACATCACCCCGACCAGTCAGACCATTGTCATGCAGCCTGCAGAACAGAGGACTTCAAACTGAAAGGGTCAGGCCTCTCCCATAGCATCTGCACCTCTACATACTGGAAGACTTCATCTCATCTCTGGGGAAAGCATTTCTGAGTTTAGTCAGGCCCTTACAAACATCCACATCCTCCATGCAAAAGAAAAGAAGTCATGCCACAACTAGCACAGAAACGGAAGCTGAAAGACTTCTTTTTATCCTTTCATAAACCCTGAACAATGGACAGCTGAGGTGTGACTCAGCTGTCTAAACAGCACCCAACACTGGCAGAGATGACCTAGCCCACAACACTCAGCCTTCCACCTGCTGCTCAAGAAGCTGAAGACCTTGATGTGCTGTGTCATGTGCTTGCCAGCATGACACTCTGGTGCCTCCAACTTCTGAAGGCATCTTAAACAGTAATATCTGGATAGCTGACACAGCAGAATATTTCCTTGGTCTGTGTCTGAGCTGGGTCTAAACTCTCGTCTGTTGCATCATTACCACTGGCTCAATTCGGCAGGCAAGTCCACCCTGACTTCTGAATAAAGGAATCACATTCAACTGTACAGAAGTAGGAAACTTCATTTGCTAGGATCTCACATCTCCTTTAGAAAGGCCAATTCGACTACAGAAGAAAAAGGATTAATCCACTGTTGAATTCATTACTGTTACCACCTAGTTTTACAACAAGTATTTTTAAAAAGTAGCTCCTGAAATTACACACTGAAAACGGTTTCCCCTTGCAATACGAGCTAAGGTTATACACACTTTACAAAACTGGCCTGAAGTTACTCCAGAGGTTAATGTAAAGCTTTAATACAATGCACGAAGCTTGTTTGCTGTAGAAGCCGCTTGTGAGAACTGAAGTACCAGGCGGGCGGGCAGAGCAGAGCAGCGGCCGTCGGCAGAGGGAGCGCCACGATCAGGGATAAGCTGCGATCTCTGTTACTCATTTTTGACTTGGTTTTGTGCCACAGACATGCCACATCAAAAGTATAAGGACACAGTATTCCCATAAACATACGGGGAGGAAAAAATACATTCAGGAGGCTCTAAGGTGAGATTTAAGAGCTCCAGCATTGGCCAAATGCCTGAGGCACCAGCATATCCAGGCACCGGCATGTCCCCGCGGCTGTCCCACCCCACCTCTGCGAGGGACAGCGGGCACCAAACCTCCCACCGATACCCCGCAAAGCCCCAGGCTCTGGGCACTCGGTGCAAACAGCAACGATAACAGGAACCTCAGGAACGCGTCTTAGAATCAAGGAATGTTAAAGGTTTGAACAGACATTAAAGATCAACCAGTCCCAAACCCCGTGCCATGGGCAGGGGCGCGTCCTACTAGACCAGGTTTCTCAAAGCTTTGAACACTGCCAGGATTGGGGCACCCACAACCTCCCTGGGCAACTTGTTCCAGGGCCTCACACCCTCACAGCAGCGTCCCTTCCTCTCTGCCCTGAGTACACACGGAGGAGGCTATAAAAGCTGTGAGGCAGACATAGGGACTGACTTGGCCTTCCCCCCCTTACATCACTTCTTCCTGACAGGGACAGAGATGGAGCCGGAGCCGCGGCCAGGCCGCCGCGGGCTCTAAAGTGGTGTGGAATGGAATTAAATCCACGGGTGGCTGGTCATCAGTCGTGTTCCCTATGGCTCAGTATTGGGGCCAATCACGTTTAGTATCTTCTCAATTATCTGGATGAGGGGGCCAAGTGCAGATGACATCAAGCTGGAGAGCAGGAAGGCTCTCCAGAGGGACCTGGACATCGTGGATCCATGGGCTGAGGCCAACTGTATGAGGTTTAACAAGGCCAAGTGCTAGATCCTGCACTTGAGTCACAACAACCCCAGGCAGCACTACAGACCAGAGGCAGTGTCTGGAAAGCTGCCCAGTGGAAAAGGACCTGGGGGTGCTGGTCAACAGCAGCTGAACATGAGCCAGTGTGCCCAGGTGGCCCAGAAGGCCGATGGCATCCTGGCCTGGATCAGCCAGGCTGTGGCCAGCAGGAGCAGGGCAGTGACCGTCCCCCTGTACCCAGCACTGCTGAGGCCACAGCTCCAATCCTGTGCTCAGTTCTGGGCCCCTCAGTGCAAGAGAGACATTGAGGGGCTGGAGCGTGTCCAGAGAAGGGCAACGGAGCTGGGGAAGGGTCTGGAGCACAAGTGCTGTGAGGAGCAGCTGAGGGAGCTGGGGGTGTTCAGCCTGGAGAAAAGGAGGCTCAGGGGGACCTCATCACTCTCTGCAGCTGCCTGACAGGAGGGTGCAGCTGGGTGGTGTCAGCCACCAGGAAACAAGTGACAGGACAAGAGGACATAGTCTTAAGCTGCAGGAGGTTCAGGTTGGGCATTAGGAGACATTTCTTCATGGAAAGAGCGATTAGACCTTGGAACAGACTGCCCAGGGGGGTGGTCAAGTCACTGTCCCTGGAGGTGTTTAGGAAAAGACTGGTCATGGCTTCAATGCCATGGCCTGTTTGACATGGTGGTGTTGGATCAAAGGTTGGATTGATGATCTCCGAAGGTCTTTTCCAACCTTACTGGCTCTCTGATTCTCTGACAGCAGTCAGTTCTATGTGCCAAGATTTCCCAATGACCAGGCCAGGGCTCTCCTGTGGCACACAGCCATGTAATGGAGAGAAGGACATCCATGCTGGGTGGATCCAGGGCAGTTGGTGTGGCAAGGGGAAGGGGATGAGTGGCCCCCTACAACTGCCTTCCATGGACACACATTTACTGTCACTGTGCCACCTCCTGCTCACTCCATGCTTCCCAGCTCCACTTGCCACCTTTTCTCCAAGTAGAGCCAGCTCTTTGCCATCTTCCTCTCCATCCACAGAGTCTCCCTCTGAGTCTTCATAGAACAAGTGCAATGATTTAACCGTACATGCAGTGAGACACCACCCCTCAACCCCACACCTGCCTCCATTCCTTCAAGGAGGCTCCTTGGAGCCTCCTCCAGCACAGGGGATCCAAAACCAGATGGGGGAAGCCACACCCACACTGCAAGTTAAAGACAGCTTCCACCAGGCCAGGATGGATTAAAGACAGCATCTTGGCTTCTCCCAGGATCAGGTACTCACAGAAGAGACCATCCCCTGGGCAAGCCACCATCACAGCCAGCACTGATCACATTACCTTTGGCATGCCACCGCACTTGGGACAGCGAAAGATAAAACCATGCCAGTCCACACAAGGCCATGGAAAGAACGAGCCTCTGGCTGTACATAAATATTCCTCTGCACCACTCTTGACCTGGCCAGCAAGCCCCCTAATGCTGTGGAGTGAGCCCACACTAGTGAGAGGCCTGCCTCACTGAAAGGAAGCATCTCCACACCTCACCGACTCCCTGTGGAGAAAGTGGTCCCTTAAATCAGAGATACAATGTGTAAGCCTTTGCTTCATTTTTCTTCTTCATAGGCTAACCAAGCTGCATACTATGCCCCTAGACATAACCTTTCTCCCTTCTTTATCCAAAATGCTGGAATTTGGGATTGCCTACCTTTTGTTTACCTGACAAATATTCTACTTCTCACTGCATCTTATTACCTAAAGCCTAACTCTTTTTCTCTCTCTCTCTCTGTGTTTATTTTTCCTCCCTCAGCCTCCTGTGGGTATGTAACCTTTCTCAGCATCAATGATGTATGGGATTCCCAGGCAGGTGGTATGTAAAGTGTGACTGATGAGCCTGTAAACCTGTAGAAGCTAGCTCCTCAAGTTTTTTATGTAAAGTGTGACTGATGAGCCTGTAGAAACCTGCAGAAGCTAGCTCCTCAAGTTTTTCCCCAGATGCACACTCTGGAGGAATCTACCCATGGCTGTGCTAACCCAGAAGTAAACAGCAAAAAATCCAACCAACCAAGAAACAGCAACAACAAAAAAATCCTTTCGCTGTGCCTTGGAATGTATTCCAGGCCCTATGCCAAGGACACAGCTGTTCCATGTACAGAAGGTACAAGGGCACTAAGCATGTGAGGCTGACAGGGCATATCCGCCAGCCTGTAATATTTGGGAGGTAGGAATTACTTGGTCAGAAGGGTGGTTCCACTTCCTTTCCTCCACCACAGTCACCCTCTGTCCTTGCCCCACGCAGCTGATAGCAAATTGTTGTGATAGCACAGATCTGCCTAAGTTTTCTTATATGTAAAGTATGAATATTTGCTACCTACCTAGTAAGAGTACAGCATAGAGCTTGTTAACCTTTGTGAACACTAAGCCTTAGCATCATCTGCTCTTCTTGTGAGCCTGAATGAATGGAGAAAGAACAACCAAGCTGCATCAGCAGCTGCTCTCTCTCTTAAAATATTCTCCGAGGCTCTCAGCCCTGGAAACCACCCAACCCTGAAAGCTGCTGAAAGGATGATGCTAATGATACCAGTTTGTAATTCATTACCAATTTGTTCTGACAAGTGGAAAATACCTGCCCGAAGGTTGTTTCTTTTAAGTGTCCACATTCCAGATTCTGTGCACTCTCCATTCTACGTGCAATGTCTATGTGTGTTGTCTGGGGGACAACAAACTCACTGTGAGTTTGGTTTTTTTTATTAAGTATCTCTGTATGATTGGCAGTGGTCAAGAATTTTTCATGCATATAGCAATAACATTTCCTCTGATAATGCATCAAGATTTTTCTTTTATAAACAACATATTCACATAGGAAATTTCCACCATTTAAAAGGAAAACACTTAAAGGCTGATTAGGGGTTTAATACAAGCATATTTCAAACCAGAAGTGTTATGCCCTTCATGATTTAAGCCCAGAAGCACTGTGCATTCTCCTCCCATGCTAGATAAGATGCATACAGGCTCTTCCTACAGATACCACAGCAATTATTGACAAGGAAAAATACATCTCCATTAACAACATTATTACTGACTAACCCACCAAAGAGTTCACAGAAGTGGGGATTCAAATACATTTACCTTTGATGTTAATATAATCTCTGACTTAAAGTGTGTTAGCAGAAAACTCATTACTTCTTTTAAAAAATTCCCTTTTTATAATTTTAATATTTTGGTTTATATGTCAGCAAATATTCTAGTTTGATATTAATTCTTTATAGTTTTCTTAAGAAAAAAGAAGGTTTATATCATAAAATCTTGGCTCTGCTCTATTTTTTAATTGATAATGAGGAAAGATGTTTTCTAAAGCAGAATATCATGCTCCCATTTAGTCATAGGTGAAAAATAAAATCCTACTGACTTTTCTCAGGAAGAAATTACACTATTTGCTGTGCTGTTAGCTATTTTATCTTGGCCACATTCCCAGGGAGAATCAAGGCATTTGTCAGTCCCTGGCAATCAACTTCATAGGATAACAAGTAAACACTTCTATTTCCTTCAACAAACAAGAGGTTACTGGTCTGTAGGTGGAAAGATAATCTTACTCCCTTTTATAGGAAAGCAAGCCAAACCATGCTGTAGCCTAATGTGATCACACTGGATTTCCATTAATTTCAAACCCAATTAAAAGGGAATTGCAAGAAGATAGGATTTGCTATATCAAATCTCTTGGTATAAGAAACTGCATTTTAAGAATCATGACAAATAGGATATATTTCAGGATAGCAGTTTGTTACAGAAATAAGAAGAAACCTCTTAGCACAAAATCCGGCTCAAAATCACCCGTGACTACTCCTGTAGAGAAGTACTGTAATAAAGGATGAAACACAAGATAAATTGTTTTAGGATAGCATTCATGTCATAATTCAGGACTTGGACAAATATGTGTTGACCTAAATTCAAAATGTGCAACTGCTGCTGCTTGAGATAATAAAACTCTCCATAACAAACCTCTGCAATGCCAAGGGCTTATATTTTTCAGGACGAAGGCAAGGCTGGCTCTGTGCTGCATGTCATTTTTATTCTGTGTTTGTGCTGTTCAATGCTAGATTTTCTATTTCTTTCTAAAAAACAGAAAAAAACAGCTTTTAGAAGTTTGTTAGCAAATGCATAAGACTGAAAGAGACATGACATGTCTGGGTCCTGTTAAAATCAGTGGGATTTTTCAAATGCTAGTGATCAAAATGCTTGTATTCTCAAGACACTTAAAATGTCAAGTAGTATCAGTATGCTTTCTGGTTTCTAAGCTTTAGCCTACATTCTGTTAATATCTCCAAACTTTTTCAAGCTTTTTCCCACAAATGTAAGATTTTAAAGTACTTTTCTTCCACTTTCCTTTAATAAAAAAGCTGCATTTTCCTGGAATTTCAAGATTCAGTGTACTGAAATTTCAAGAAATACACTAAATAGCATAAGTCTCACAGTGAAACTGTATTATTTGGCAACACTGCATTTCTGGCACAAATACTTGATTATTGGCAGGTTCACTTCCACTGTTACCAGGTCTTGTGGAGCAAGCTTCTTTAGCATGATGACACAGCTTTTTCTGAGCCGGGAGATTCCAGTTCTCCACTGGGACAGCTACAGACCTTGCCATCTGCAGAACCAAACCGGTCAGTGAATGTTTAGGATTGGACAGGGATTAGCTAAACTGAGCACTTCTGCTATGCCATGGGATTGCAGTAATGAAGTTCAAGGCTGTTTATTAGAGGCAGGGAGGAACAGTTTTAGCTTCTGTTGTCAGACACTGCAAAAGAATGCCTACACTGCTGGCTAACCATTAATATTGCACTTGAACTGGGAGCACAATCTGTAAGCCCAAATAAACAGAAAATCTTTGATCTTTTTCTGGTGAGTCTTCAGAAAATTCCTGTGAACTTTCAGGCATAAGACAGAAGTTACTGTAATTATGATGTGCCTGCTACAAGTCTGAAGATATTTCATTATACGTACTGCCAGTGCAAAGAATCAGCTCTTGAGAGGTCCCTGCAACATGTGGACACAGAGGTAAAAAAACAGATAATTTCTTGATTTCATTAAGGAAGACCCCAAAAGATGTAAATTCCCTAGACATAACTACTGGAAAGCATAATATCCATTAAGTTAATTCACAAATTCCCAGTGAAGCTCCTGCCAGATTTTCCTGCTCAAATAAAACCTCAGTGAATGGTGCTCAGCCTTCAAAGTCCCACGTGGACCAATACTAAGCAAACCATACATTGCATGGAATTGTTTTGTCCTCAGTTTTAGCTTCCTCTTGGCATAAACAATCTTGGTGACTTAGGGCTTTAAATCTTTCCAATGCCATGCAAGCTTTAAAGAAAAGATGATCATTCTCTGCTGAACAGGAATTGTTGCTTTCACTGCTGCTGTGACTCTTTCTCTGCAGTTCAGGCAAAGTTTAGGTGAGATCATTTGCCAGTCTAGTACACTTTCTAGGGTGTCAGAAAAGTAATATGGAGTACTGAAAGAACCATACAAAATATTGATTTCTCTCTAAATCATTAAACACATCAACACATGGTGTAGTTTAGCTTTGAAGACAATGTTGTTAGAAAGAGTCTCACTAAATATTTGTTTTCTCTGACATGGATACTGAAAATTGTCATCCCTTCAAAGTCTGCATGTACTTTACGTTCTCTTCTGGTTCTTTATGCCTGTTTTACATTAAACAAATAGGAATGTTTTTTTTAACGCTGTTTGAACTATATTATACTCTTTTGGCTATACAGTCAAAATCTTACAGTACTCAGGTCTGTCACAAACAATTAGGATTTGGTAGGCATTCAGGAAGCAATGCGACCTTGCCCAGGGATCCTCCCTGATATCTACACTAGGCAGGCAGTCTGCTCTCCTGCATATCCTTGGAAAACATAGTTTCTCACAGTTATAACTTCAGGGCACAAATGTATCATAAGGACAATCATGGAATAACAGGCTCTGATTCTGTCTACTTGAGCACTCAATACATTTTTAAGGATGCAGTGCTTGCAGTTTGGACACAATCTCTGAAGTAAATTTTTAAAGATACAGTACTGTTTACATAAGACAATTAGATGTTACATTTCCGTCCTAAGTGAGATCCTTGGTGCCCCCACTGACTGGAGAGAATATTGCAATGTATTCCTTGGACTGGGACTCCATTCTTTCATCTCCTTTCAGGCATCATGTCAGGAGAACTCATTAGCTGTTGCTTGTGCAACATATTTACTTTCTTTAAAAGAAGAATAGCTGTTCAACCACAAGTTAAAATTTTCTAAACAAAAACAGGGTCAGATACTTGGGTCACCCCATTTGCTGCTCTTGTAATCTAGTTTTCATTACTTCTCTGGATCTATGTGCACATGACATATCTGGAAAACAGGAATTGTAAGCTTTTAAGCTGAATAAGCAAAAGAAGAAAAAAAAAGAAGATGGATCCAAACGTTGTGATTTTTCTTTTACAAACACTTGTCTGTGAATCAGTTTGCTAATCTTTATGACATTTACATAAATATTTACCCAAATCACCAGGGGTTGTGAATCCTCATGAATCATTGTTGGTGAAACACTTCATAATCTTTGCATGAAGTGTAGCACATGCATTCAGATTATGGATCTAATTAATGGCAGAAGATAAATGAAAAGAATAGATAGAAAAAAAAACCACATCACCTTTTTTTTCCTTGTTAGAAATGGATTTAAAATTTTTCTCTTATAAATGCAAATCTTTCTTTTTCACACAGACATAATATGGTTGGTACACATATTGGTGATGTTTAGGACACAGTTTCAGCATATTCAAGTTTGTTCAATTTTATTAAGAGAAAAAAGCAAGTATCCTTAGTCTATAGTATTTGAAACTCATGTCTATATCACTATATTTTATTATTTCTATGTAGAAATATCCATCAGAATGATTTAAATTACAATTTTATAACATTAAATGCTCTTAATTTATATGTAGACAAAGTCTTTTCTGACAAAATTCTTTGCTTCAAGAAATGGGTAAACTAAATGAGCATACTGGCTGCTTCACTTAGCTGTCATCTCTCTAAAGGCTCTATGAGTAAGCCTGACACACTTCATCTCTCATGTTACCATCATCTACAGGCTTCTGTTAGTGTCTCCCATGTTAAACTTTATGGCATCTTCAGTCAAAGAAATACAAGTGAGGCAAAGTGTGGGACTGGAAATGAATAAAACATGTAGAAGATTGGTTTAAAAAATTATCGTGAAGCTTGTGTGCACACAGCCCTAGTTGCTATAATATCAGTGGGTGAGAGCTATATAATTCACCATCACAGGACAGTTTGTATATGATGCTTGTCCTAAACCAAGCACAAAGAATTACCAGCTGACAAGAATCCCCTCAA
The DNA here is from genome assembly GCF_000277835.1 of Geospiza fortis. Taxonomy (NCBI): domain Eukaryota; kingdom Metazoa; phylum Chordata; class Aves; order Passeriformes; family Thraupidae; genus Geospiza; species Geospiza fortis. The sequence goes on along the minus strand of NW_005054302.1, from coordinate 5,249,265 downwards.
AAGGGGCAAGTGAGGAAATTTGAGAACAGCCTAAGAAGCTTGTCATTTATGCAGAGTAGCCTATCTCATGCTGAGTGAAAACAAGAGGGATTGATGATCTGAACTACAGATTTTGGAAACTGAGGTAAGAAAGTTCCTTATGGAAATAGGGAGGGTTTTCCTATTCCTTCCTTGTCCTTTCTTCCTACAACTTTTAAGATTATTCCAGCAGTACTAGGATTGTTAGGTAAAATACCTTCTTTCTCTTGTTGATTTTAAGACAAAGAATACAAGTGTTGCTAAAGTATTTCTGCCAGCTCTATATTGTCACAAAATGAAAAATGCTACTTGTTAAAAAGGAACCAAAATAATACTATAAAACCATTAACTAAAATATAACTTCTTATGGTGCAGTTAATAATGCTTGGGTGGCACATTGTCTGAGAAAAGTGCTGGGTGGTGTTAGTTAGGTTCTTCACAAGGACAAAGCACATGTCCTTGTTATCAATTTTTTCTTTATCAGTAATTTCTGTAACAGCAAGAGTGTCTATCTAAAATAATAAGGGACTTGAGCTTTTGATTTTTCACCAATATCTGAGCGAGGTATGTTGCTATCTGGTTTTTCTGCTGCTTCTGTCACCTTCTTTCCAATGCTAAATTAATCATGCAGGTGACCTTGCTGGTTTTATTAAGCACAGCAGGCTGTATGAGCTATTGCTGGAAAAGCGTGACATTGCTCAACTAGTGGGGTCCTACATCTATATTTTTCTAATATGGTTTCACTGCCGCTTCTAAGCACAGGCTATATTTCTGCTGTCATTTACAGTTTCTTTCATGTGCCATCAATTAAAAATAATTATGCTGTTAAAAGGAAAGTACAGCATAATTGCTTTTAAACAGAAGAATTTTTTATAAGATGCTGGTTTGCCTCAACTTTCCATTAAACAATGATGCTGAACACAGAAGTCATAGTAACCTGAGCAGCTTCCGTACCAACATATTGAGTGAATGGGTACATCAAATTGAAATTTGACAACGAGGGTCTCAAAAAAATCCAGACAAGTCTGAAATGGCACTGCATGACTACAGTACAGCCATGTACCACTGCGTGATTCCAGAGAATGGGCAGGAGGCCATCTGGGAACTCCAAACATGTTGGTCTGATCTCCTAAATTTGCCACAACAGTAAGGGAACAAGTCAATAAGGCTTTCTATCTCACATTTTGAATTCCTTAGTATTTGTGAACAAGAAGAGCATGTCATCTGAGAAAGCAAGGCCTCTTCTGTAGCAAGGATCTGGCTTTTTATGTTCATGATTCATCTTGCATAATATGAATGAATTGTCTTACAAGTCTCTCTCTAGATTTATTTTGGGAAGCATAACCAAACTCTGCTCCTGAAGCCTCTGAAAGCTCCCCCAATTTAGAGTTTATTCTGTTCAGACATCAAAAGACCTGCAGTGGATCCAGAGGCCTAGTGCAAGAGAAGTTTCTGACAGGCACAGGATCTAAGAGCAAGGATCTGATGAGTTGGGGGTGGACACTGTTGTGATACAGTAACTAGAAACACTGCCCTAATGCAGGAGACAGGAGAAAATAACTACTTTTCTAGTTGCATTGATGCATGGAATTAAGCTTGAAAGATTACTTCAATGTGCAAAGCATGATGCAAGTAACAGATGAGATGGTAAAGCTGTAGTCTGATACCAACTGTTGAGTTGTTCCATTGAGCATCAGACCTCATTTGCTGATGGGCCACACCACTGAGGTGGAGGCTGCTGGGACCTCCTCTGTCCCTGCCACTCCATCAGCCCTGCAGGACACAGCACCTGCCAACCAGGTGCACCGGGCATGCTGATGGCAGCTGGAAGACAGACTACATGACTTTAGCCAGGAGGAGAATTAAATACCAGTCTGCTTTGCCTTAAGACATGAACAGTGTTTCCTAGTCATTAAATGTTTAACACAACAGCCCAAGTGTTTTCACCATACTTCTTGAATGTGACAGTTGATTATGGGATCAAAATAACTGAAAAGGGAGATTCAGAAGAAATTAAACCATGTCCCTGAAACAGGCATGCTGAAAGCTATTTTCAAATTAGGCATAAGAACACTTAGAAAAATAGGTTAATTAGTATTTTCAAAGGACTTCTGAAACATGAAACTGTTGGCTAATGTTGGGATGCCAATGCGGCCTGACAGGCTGCTTGCAACTTCAAAGGAACATCTGGACAGATGCATGCAGCAGTAAGGATGAATGACACACAGAGTACTTGCCTACTAGCAGTAGATACTGCACTGGGCAACTTTAAATGATTCTGTGGATGCTGCAGACAACAGTTGTTATTCTCCTAGAGGGGAGAGCTATAAAAATAGGATGACATGCCTATGATCCCAATTAGCTGACTTGAAACTTTGAAGATCAAAAGCCTTCAGGATATACTGCTGGGGGAGAAAGGACACTGAACTGCTTGACAGGTGGGATGGGATATGGAAGAAGGATACTGGCTCGCTGAGCACTACCCCATCTAGCCGGGACCTTAACACCCGGGGAGATATTCCCCGCTTTCCCGTAGGACCTTAACCGTACCACTGTGGCTGGACTCCCCTGAGCGCAGACAGGTATCGCGGGGAGGACAAGGTGGGGGGAAGGTCTCGAAGTCCAGGGATGAGAGGTGCGCCCTGCGCTGGGGGCCGGGGACGGACGGCGGGCGGTTCGCGGGGAGCTCCCATGGCTCCCCGGCCCCTTCCCCTCCCTGCGGGGCGGGCTCGGGCCCCGCC
>NW_005054302.1:5244574-5246419 GCF_000277835.1 Geospiza fortis | reverse complement strand
TTCTCGTTGCGAGACATAGTGAGAAAGCTTTTTCTAAGGTGTAGCGGCCCCGCGGGTCGCTTAGCGACGGGAGGCGGCTCCGGGCATCGCATCGCAGCTCCCTGCACCGCTTCCCTCCCCTGTTCACCGCCCGGCGGTGGGAGTGAAGTTTTGCCCCTTTGAATGCGGGACGCTTTATAGAAAGACCTTGCGGCGTAAGGAAATTTGGATGCGCTGAGTGGTTTGCACATTTAGGGTATTCGTAGTTGATTTTTTAAATTTAATTATTTTTTTTTTTCTAGCGACCCCATCCTTTCTAACTGTACGGGAGGAAGCTGGCACTGGGCGGCCGCCAGGCGCACGGCTCTGCGGCTCCGCAGTGGGCTGCGCGCCCTGCCCTGCCCCGCAGCCCGCTCTGCGCGGCGCCGCTGGCCTGGCTTGCCCCTCCGCACCTGCCCTGGGCTCTGTGCACCTCACTTACACCAACGTGTGCACATGACAATGATGACTTCTTTTTTCCATGGCACTCTCTTCTTCCCCGCCTCCCCTTCATCCCCCCACATGGTCATTTTGTGTTGAAGTTACACTTGCTCCGAGTTTATTCCAGGATTGATGGCTTTGATGTTTCTCTTTGTCCCCACCGTTTCTGCTTTTCTTGTAATTTCCTTTAAAATGGCTAAAAGAGGATAGGGAAAGTGTATGTCAGAATGGAGGCGGTGGGGGAGAGGAAAGAACAACACCTTTGTCCCAATTCAGTCAACTCAACAGTCGGTTCACAACAAGCTGGGTTTTTTTGTGACAAAGGCATTTGAAACAAAGAAGCCATTTTAGAAACGGAAAGAAATTTATTTTATGGCTTGCATGCTTTAGTCAATCCGGGTTTTCATTCTTCTCTCTTTTGTTCCCCCCTGCCCCCCTTCTCCACTCCCCGTTATTCTAATTTATCCTAAGATGAAATAGAATAGAAAAAATAGCATCTCTAAAATCCTGCATCGTTCCTGTGCTCTTCAATAGGCTTGCTGATTGCCTTCTGTTCCAAACGTTTCATTGCACATTTTTAAAGAATGTTATTTTGTACTCGTAGATCGATGAATAGTTGCATCAGTTGAGTGTGATAAGAACATCTCATCTCCCCGGGAACAGAACAGCAAAAGCCTCATTATGTGTAGTAATTTGGTAGGTGTTGCATACTTATATCTATTTAGCAAAGTGCAGGTTCAGATGAGACTTACTGATTCTTAGGAGAGCCTGCTTTTCTCTGAGTGTCTTTAAAAATGTGGGCCACTGTGTTGCCAGGCTGAACAGGTGGAGTTACATCTAGAAATATCCTTTGACTTGTTCAGTTCTCATAATCTGCATATTATTTTAAGCAATATTTCAATTGAAACTAATGCAAAACTACATTGCTGTAGCAAATGACATACCATCAAGGCTAATAGAAGCTTGGAGACAGGAGGCCTATGATTTTCAAGGGTGAAACCATGTGACAGCATCAGATGCTGTATGTATCACTCTAAACAGAAAATGGGCAGAAGATGATTCCAGGAAAGCAGCAAACAATGGGAAAACCGTGCAATGGAATGCATTCGTTAACTTTCCTACTGGCTCACTGATACACAGTGAAACATGTTCTGCTAGTGTAAAAGCCTCCTATGGCTGAGCACATAACCACAGTGTCTGTGAATCCTCAGCCTGCACAAGTTTTGAGACAGGGCTTTATTTACCATGGGACAGCATCACATTAGCTTCACTGACATGTGTGAACCCAAGAATTTCCTGTGATCAAACATTTTCCTGTCACTCTTGACAGGGAATTGCAGCCCCCTGAGCTAAACTATACTTAAGTGGTAAACTTTTGGGCTATGC
>NW_005054302.1:5230216-5244531 GCF_000277835.1 Geospiza fortis | reverse complement strand
CTGCTGGCTGCAGGGAAAATGCTGTTGCACAAATGCTGGCATACGTAGGGCTCCAGACTGCTGCTAGTATTTAAATAATCCTGTATTTTAAAGTTAAGCTGTGATCAGCTATAAACCAATTTAAACAAAAATTATGTTCAGTTGTACAGTCAGAGCATTATAACTATACAGAGCCAGGCAAGCTTTATTTTTCCCAAGGGGTCACTTGAAGTGTTAGCAAGAAATTGCAAGAAGAACAAGCTTGAGTTGCCTGGAGATCAAATCTTGTTGGATTTAATGCTCTCCGGCTCATAAGACTACATTTTAATTTTTTTTATGAACATCTGCTCAGCTTTCTTGATTGGAAGGCTTCTTTCATTTGACATTCCTTTTAAATCCTTTGCTTGGTAATGCAGGGCAAAGGACTGCATGAAATACCTTACTCTTTGAATACAAGCTTTGGGAAGGAGGCCTGAAAAGTAAACTCTAGAGGAGAGCTTACTGAAATACTGAGAAGGAAACCAGGTGGTGAGATTCCAAACACACAAGAAAGATAAAGTAAGGAAAAATAAAATGAAAGATGAGGCTGATGTGAAGAGATGCGGAGAATGTTTGTGGTCGTGCAGGACTGTGGCTATGGTTCAGGCTTAGCATCCTCAGCATCCATCTAACATGATTCAGGCTCAGCCACCTAGCTGAGCTCGAGTGCTGAGCTGTGCTGTAATGCAGGATTTGCCAAGCCTGAGCTGGAGGTGGAGATTTTGCTTGCTCCTGCCAGGCAGTGGAAAGGGAAGTATGGCAGCAGAAGCTGTGGGAGCAGCTTCCCAAGTCACTACTTAGTGGTACGTGGGACTGTGTGAGCACTCCTTTTCAAGGCAAAGCAAGCATTTTGGTGACAAACTGACCTGACTGACTTTGCCTTGAGACACATTATGGGTATGTTTACTAGTGATTTGGTTTGCATCTGGCTTAAGTATCTGACACATCCTCCAAAGACCTTCTCCGGTTGCCTTGCAGTGGTTCAGGTCTCAGAGCAGTCTGGCTGCAAGAGACCTGAACTCTCCCATTGAAACTACACCAGGACTTCTGCTTTGGGAGTGTTCCCATTCAGTTACTGAGCCTTTCATGAAAGATATTCATTTCTTTCAAGTACCTCCTAGCTGCAGTCTAGTGAGCAGTTCTCATCCACTTTAGCATAAAACCAATGAAGAGCCCCACACCAACTTCATCAGCTTCAAGTGTTTCTGGCAGTTTGTTCTGGAGTGCAGTATCCTGCTCCTCTGCAAAATGTGAGCAAACACTTCTCAGCTTTTTGTTACAGCTGAGAGGCCCTTCAAGAAGATAGTTTCTAGCCCTCCCAGTAAAGTACCTGAGAGAAATTTGCCATAGTGTTTTAACCTCATCTTAATCTGTCTGTAATGTTTTTACCTCATTCTAATCTGTCTACAGATCTTCAGGCTGAGCACTCCAATCTAGTTCAGACAGATACAGCCACAGACATCAAAAGGAGCCTGGGGAACAGGAGAAATATAGGAGCTACAAAGATTGGAATTGAAAACAATTGACAATATAAGCAGGTGAAATTGCAACTTTTTAGAGCAAAGTTAGGAGGCGTAGTCCTCAGGACTGGGTCTACAGGAAAACGTGCACTGTGAGTTCTTCCCTCTCTGGTAAGAAATTACTTCATAGGCATTTTTAGTCTAAACATGGATGTCTAGACTAATGTTTCTCAAGCAAATCTCCTGGCTTTCGTTCTTCACCTTTCTTTGTGGACTTGTCTTGGAGCACCTGAGAATAAATAGGTGAAAATGCTTTGGGAGCGCACCAACTGCAAGCTGATATTCAGCCCCAGGGACCTGGTTGGAGCTACTCCAGCATCTGTACGGGGTGTTTTGTTTAAAAACAAACTGCCTTCCCCCATCCTGTGTAGTTTCAATTTCAAGTGCTTGGCAGCAGCATTTCTCTTGGTCTGTGCTCTGCACTGATGTAGCTGTAGCTCCTGTAGTAGCTATGTATTTTGCTTTTCCAGGGAAGGATATTCAGGGACAAGACCAAACCCAAAAGAATTAGTTATACAAAGTCCTGTCTCCTGATACAGCTCTCTGTATCATCCTTGTGACTTGGCCATGGTCAGCCAATGTTTTCTGATGGTGCATAAGAAAGAAGGACAGTTTCTACAAAAAAGGCTTTTTTAGGACTGTGTACAGCTGGCTATCGATTTCACAGACATAGGAGTTATTCCTTAATATATATACATCATCTGCCATTTAAGCTCCTATTGTATGCCTGTGCCCATACCTGTGTCCACCAAAAGTGAATCAGTAAGTTTCCTACGACCCCAAAACTGATACTATTATACTTGCCCAACTGAGCAAGGGCTTCTGTGGCTAATTACAGATTGCACTAACGATGAAAAGAAGTTTTCTAATTATGTTTACTTCTTCTTTATTTTTAGTCGTCTTATTCATATATTTGAAAAATAGAATTAAACCTCTACCTTTCATTATATTCCAGGATGACTTAGATGTTGAGACTTGTCCATGGCATATCAACAGTTTGTTACTACACTGATAATACTTGCACAGTCATGTGGGTGTGTAAGTGATAAAAATTGGGCCCCTTAGTACAAAGCTGTCCTGTGGTCGTGGAAACTGCAGTCCTCTTCTGATAGGCAGTTATAAGAGCAAGTCTCTTATTCCTTCTCCCACTCCGCTCTCACAAAGCCATATCCATATCAACATTGGCTTGGATGTGTGCCATCAAGCAGGTTGTTCCTCTGAAACACTTAAATCAATGTGAGGTTTGTTAATTTTGGGCTTGCTAGGCCCTCACACTGTCAGTGTTAAAGCAGCCTGAGGAGAGCAGATGGGCTGAAGGAGGAAAAAAGAAGTTCTTGCTGAGCTGAGTGAGGAAAGGAAAGAAATGGTGCTCCCAGAAGATGACATAGGAAGCAGAACATACCATAAGCACAAATTAGGAAAAGGCCACACAACCTATTCCCCACTTTTTCAAGTAGGACTACAACAATATCTCCAATGGTCTGAGATAGTCATGTTCTTCTTTGAACCTCGTTTGTCCTGACCAACCTGTGCTATGTTGTACAGGCTACTGTCTCAAGGATAAGATCAGTTCATGCTACTGAATCATTATGGGTGTATCTGCTGCAAGGAGTCTGGAAAGTTGTTTAATGCATTTCCTTTTAGAAGTTTTCCTATCACTTTACACTTACTAGGTTAAGAGTAAGACCATGAGAAATAAAAGTATGCCCACTTTTCTAAGAAAAAAGAGACACTGAAGGAGGAAGATTTTCAGTGTTAAGTGTGTTTCAGTGTTAAGTTAAATTTTCAGTGTGTTAAGAATAAATGCTTTATGGCAATCCTGTCAATCATTCTATCCTAGTCTGTTGGCTCCACTTTGTTCCTCTTCCCCCTCAGTAATATTGCAGGAACAGTTTTCAATGGTCTTCGTGTTTCTTCTTTCTGTTTTCTTGCCCACATGGTCTTCTCCTGTCTTTCCAATTTTCTACTATCAAATCTTTGCCAGCATCCTTTTCTGTCTGAGAGTGGGCACCCAAAATAAAGTAAAGGTCTGCTTGAACTAAGCAGGAAGCAGCAGACAGAAGAAGAGAACCACAGCACCTTTCATTTCCCTTGTCACTCACTTTGTTTTCCTTCTTGGTTGATAAAATACATTTTGTACAATTACCACATAAGAATGGTTCCTATGCCATGCTTGTTTCATACATCTTGCTTAACAGCTGGTGTAAGTTCATTGACCTTCAAACCATTCTTTCCATCTTGACCTTTTGCAGATCTTCATTGCCTTTTCTTGTTATTTTGTCGTGTCAGTGTGGTGTTTGTGTTGATTTATCCCTCATTTTTATTAATGTCTCTGTCTACAAATTCCATCATAGCTTTCTTTCTCTGCTGCTTATAGAAGCAGTGTTTGATGCTACTTGGAGATATCTTAAGCTATAGAAGGAAAGGGAATCTTAGTGCAGTTATTTTTACAGTTGTTCACAGCTCTTGTTAATAGAACTAAAAGCTTGGTAAGATACTTGTGACTCTTTCAAGTTGAGCTGATCTGCTGATATGCTGGTACATAGGCCTGTCTGGGCAACAGATTGGATAAAAGCCCCGGAGCAATATATATATTATATATATATATATGGTTTGGGTTTTTTCTTTTTTTGGCTGTTGGGTTTTTTTGTTTGGCTTGGTTTTGTTTTGTTTTGTTTTGTTTTTTTGTGTTGCCATTCAAAATTTTTCCCTAAAGGAGGGCTTAAACCTGGTTCAACCAGAGCATGGAGTTTGCAATACATATTAGAGAAACTTTAGAAAAGTTTCTAGTTTCTGTCATAAAAGAGATTATTTCTTCCACTTCTCCTCACTTCAGACATTGGTAAAACCAGAGCAATCTACCCTGCACGTGTCCTTCTGGGCAGCAAATGCATAACCAGAGCTTCCAACAAGGTCATGTACTTGGAGTTGTCCTGATTTCCTACCTCCTGGGATGCAGAACATCTCACTGAGCAGCAACCAGGAGATTAAATTGTAGGCCACGAAGTTTGTGAAATAACTGCAGTGGGATTTTAGATCCTTCTGTCTGGTGAATAAGTTTTTCCCTCTTTTATTGTGGTCCCCCTGCAGGCTGCAGGACCGCAGGCAGCAAGCAGCTGGTGCATAACATTATTATAGAATGCTTATGATTTCACAAGTGTGATGCTTCATGACATCATCTAACTGGCTGACTGCATGGGAGGTCATCATTCTTGAATCCTGTCTTAGTAAAATGGCAGAAGGAAATGCAGAAACTCTCATGGATCCTACTTGCTCTACTCTTGCATGTCTGTCTCTCAGAGCTCTGTGGAAAAGTTGCCATTTCCATGCCAAAGTAATCTGGTGAAATGTTGGGAAAATGGAACCGCATGGAACAATTTTCTGTTAGGTCAGTATGAATTGTGTCTGATCTTCACCACATTCCTGGATAAATGAATTGATTTATACTCCTCTATCTCTAAAGCTGAATTTGGCTTTTGTCCTGATGCCTCTGGTATCCTTAATGTTTTTTGGGAGGAAGGGTCAGTTAATAAACTAAATCTCAGTTCTTAGTTTTAGATGCTTTCAGGTTGACACTTGGGGTGAGGTTGTATTAATCTGATGGCTGAGTTAACTCTGCTTGATCCAAGAAAATATAACAGATGTTGGAAAGGTGGAGGCATGGATAGAACAAGAATCTCTGGTGTGAATCTATTGACATTTCAGGTCTGTATGTAGCCTGTAGATAGGATGATGTTTCTTCCTCATAAACTACTGTTTGTTAGGAATTAATAGGGCTCTAAAGCAAATCTAGACTTCAGTTAATTTTGGTGGCAAGGGAATACTTCATCTTTGCATTTTAACTTGTACTCTCCACTGGTCTCTGGGCAATGGAGTGGAAGCCAGGAAGGGAGGAAGAGCAAAAGCACATCAGTCATTCACTTTTATAAATAGTAATTTTGGGTTTTTTTCCTGATACTTCTGCAGTAATTAGTCTGGGAGGTAGCCAGGCAGCCTCTTTGGATTTTATGTATCCAGCCTTGTAGGATTTATTCTAGACTTGAAGGATTTTTGCTACAAAGTGTGATGTTTTATTTAGAACACGCTTCCTTGCAATACAAGCTGTCATACAGCGTGTCTGGCATCAGAGCAAGTTGGCCAGAAACATTCTGCTGCAAACCATGTGAGCCACCAGATGATGCTGCTGTTCTCCTGGGTGAACTCCTTAGTGGTCAAGTGAAAGTTCATGAGAAGTGACTAAAAGTTGTACCTTTTTATAATGTATGAAGGAGGGGGGTGGAAGAAGTTGCTATGCTTTGAAGACTGTTTTCAAGCATGAGAACTCAATTTTTAGCTGATATGTCATTTACTCGGTGCCCTTCTGGATAAAATACACTTTCCTCCGTATGTAAAGTGAGCTGGTTAAGGATGGACACACTATAGGCAGAGACAAGACAAGACAATACTTTAATTTCTGTTGAATTTAGGCATCTGATTACATTTCTAGAAGTTTATGGTATTCTGGGTTGTGGAGAGCTTGCTCTATTTTTTACCTTTGTATTTATTATCAGAAATAGAATTATTAGTATCCAGCAAAGTCTTCACCAGTGACCTGAAGTGACTTCATATTGTTTTGTTCTTTCTTTCCATCTTTCAAAATTGTAGTAGAGCAGAGCTAAAAGAAATTGGAAAAAGCAGATTATTGTCACAGTTCTGCATGTAAAGTGCGTCTGTATGCATGAAATTTTCCTTTGCTGGATTTCTGGGATTTAGTTTGCTTTGAACAGTCAGGTAGAGAACCCCAGCCTTTTTCTTTTAAAGGGCAGAGATCTACAGTGAAAGGTGGAGATGCTTCTACATTGCTGAGTTCTGATTTGACATTAACCTTCATCAAACTGTGGGTTGTCACTGAGCCAAAATCTGCAGAGGAATTATAGCAGGTAGCCTGAATTGAGTGGTGTTAGAGGTAACTTGCCATGTGAGATTTGACAAGTAAGTTCTCTTGAACCCAAATACAATGCTACATGAGTCTCTCTTATGAGAACTTTAAGACCCTCTTGATCCTTCCTTATATTTGTAATGCCTTGAAGAGGCAGTAATGGACTGAAATGCTAAGTTAGAACTACAAAATTAGAGGCTTTCAAAGCACTCTTCTGTAGCTTGAGAGAAGCTGGGGTTTTGTGCCCTCTGACTCCCCAACTCTGTGGATTTTAACCTTTTATTCAGGCCTCTTTTTATTGCTTAATTGTGTGGTGTGTGCTTATGCTCACAGGACTAAAATTCAGTTAAATTTTACTTCATATGTAGCCTTGCTCTCACTCTCCTAGTGAAATACAGAAATGTAAAATGTCAATGTGTGATGGAGATTAGAAGTGGAAAAAATTTTATTACCTGTGACAGTGTGACTGAAGTCAAGTCTTGCTTATTAGGGTAATCAGTCAAGTGTGACATTTTGTTCCAAGATTTTCCTCTAAAGAATGCTTGACAGGCTGTTGAATACAGCCTGATCTTGGGCACATGGAAATGAAAATACCCTTCTGTACTGAGATGGGGAGCTAAGCTCACACAAAACAGGCATCCACTTTTGATCTCTAAGGTGAGTCCTGCCAGTGGCTGCATTCATTGGATACAGTCAAAGCCACTTCTGAGCCAACATAAAACTTTTGAACTGCATGGAACAGGTGACCTGTTCTTGAGAGCTTTTCTAGCAATGGAGCTGTTTCCCAGATGTCCTCTGAGTTGGAGAGGTCTGAGCAGTGTTGTTGCTATAACATTCAAAGACCTGTAAATGATTATGCTGTAATTGGCATGAAGATCCTTTGTTTTTACTAGTTTGTTTAATACACTTCAAGTGATTTTTATGCCACCTTTGGGCATGAATGCAAGATGGAAGATGCAAGTAGGTATGTGTCTATTCCATGGGATAGCTGGATAAACAGTACTTAGAATTAGAATGGCTTACTAAACTGGGACCCTAGAGTTGTTGGGGTTTTATTTGTATTTGGGCTTTTTGAGTGTTGTGTGTTTGTCATTGGCATGACTCCTGTAGACTCTCATTCTTGAATTGCAGGACCATAATATTACTTGTTTATGGTCAAATTTCATGGTGGAGGCTTTTGGTGGGAGTGGTAGGGAGAGATGAGAGAGGGAATGATTTTATTCCATCCTAAAGGTAAGCTTGTTTCTTGGGAAGCATTGCAAAGTATACTGAGAAGTGGGTAGCTTTTAACTGGTGAAATAGCAGGCACTTGGGCACCCTGTCAATGTAATCTCTATAGCACTACAGTACTAAGTGTATTTGGGTATAACATGGGATATTTGAGATCGCCCTGTGAGAGTGACTGTGGGTGGAGCAGAGAATCAAAGGCTTGAAACCTCATATCTCTGAGCAACCTGTGCCACTGCCTGACTGTCCTCTCGGGAAAAAATTTTGCCTCATATCTAGGCTGAGCCTCTCCTGTTTAAGTTTGTGCCTGTTGTTTTTCCCCTTCCTGTCCTGCACTGCTGTAAAGACTCCATCTCTTGACTTTTCAGTGACATCCCCACAGGCACTGGAGGTGCTGTTGTGTCCCTCCAAAGCTGTCCCTGCCTGGAGCTGAACAAGGTCATCTCCCCCAGCCTCACCCCCATCATGCCAGTGGCCTCTGCTTAACTCTCTTAAATTTGTGGGTGTCTTTTGTGTATTGCTGGGGCCTCAAACTAGGCAGTGTCTAAATATGGCCCAGAGTGCCGAGCAGAGGAAGATAATCTCTTCCCTCAATCTACTTACTGGCTCTGCTTGTGTTTGTGCAGCCCAGAGTGCTGTAGTCTGTCTTTGCATCCTGCTGGCTTCCAGCCAGCTTGCTATCCTCCAGGACCTCAAGGGATGTTTCATAATGTGTATCAGCTATTCTTCCCTTTTCCAATTCTAGTTATCTTACATTGGTGTTTGAGATACAGAAGCACTAACATTCCCATCAGCAAAAGAAAAAGGAATGTACAGTAGCAAAACACTTTTTGTGACATAAGGCTCAAGCCTATTGTCCCTCCGAAATAAATAAATGTAGGCTTTCAAGGTGAATAGGTGTAGATGCCAACCCAGGATACCACTGGAAAGAAAAGTGGCAACCTGAAATCAACATTATGGTGGTGGCATTCAGAAGAACATACTTTAACACATACTTTCAACTGCAACAACTAAAAGTAAATTACTTGGTTTGGGTTTTTGGGTTTTTTTTGGTAATCTAATGATCCACATAAATAAAGTATTATATCCAGCCTGCTCACATTAATGCTTCTGATTATTTTTCTTCAGCACACCCATTCTTTCTTTATAATTGGAATATACATTTTAAAGTGTTTGCAATATGCCAGGTTGCAAATACCCACTAGCTTGCAAAACAGAGATTATGAAAGGAACTACTTTGGGTTTATATTTTACTCTGAAAGTATGGTGATTTATATTAAATAACACAACTTTTCCCAGCAGCTGTATCTGCAGCTTTATTGAAGACAAACCAAGCCAACCCTCAGCTTTAGCTAAAGAGGTGACGTTTAAGGCTTTCTCTTGATTTCTTTAAGCCTCCAGCAACTGTTACCCTTTCAGATTGATGCATGTTTTGCTATGCAACTGAAAAGATCATAGAGTCACAAGAAATTCACATAGTTGAGGTTTATTTAAGGAAAGCTTCATTTATATTTTGAGACAGATCTTGCAATAGTTTTGCTGTTGTATGTGATTATAGTAGTACTGCTTCTCTTCCAAGAAAAGCTGTGGTTAGTTTTAGGAGGGGAAGCTGCTGTCTAGTGTAAGATAAACTGGATGAAACAATTGGCAATGAATGGGTACGTGGGTGTGTTGTTGGAGGGAGTAGGAAGCTGCTTTGTGGAAGTGATAAAATGGGATAAAATCCTGCAAGCTGAAAAGGTGAACATTTGGGAAACCCAGACTTCATCCTTACCCCATCATTCTCAATATAGAGCCTTAGAACATGTATGAGTCCCTTCATGTCAAAGAGCAAACTTCAAACACTGACTCTAGAGGCTTTCTGTAGTTGTAGGTTCAAGCTACCTCTAAGGAGTTAATGGAAGATTGCTAACAAAGTCAAATCTATTGTCTTTAGACTTTTATCAGCTGCATGACTTAAAATCAGGAAAAGCTGAAAATCTATCTACAGAAGAAAAGAATCTTGAGGATTCCTTAGTGAGAAAATGTGCGTATAGTATGAAGCTGGAACATTTTCTTAAGCCATAAAAATGCCCACAGCTACAGGTTCACATGAGTGAAACCATGTAAAAGCACAAACTCAGGCTCTGAGCAGTGGGTGGATGCTGTGGCCAACTGGCTGCTCCCCAGCACCGGCTGGCTCTGGGTGTCGTGCTGTCAAGTCTTCAGAATTTTGTATTTCTGTCTATCCGATTCATAACTGCTGACAACTTCTCAATTGAATTTATAATTGTTGTGCCCTTTCTTTCAACAAACTCATAAACATTTATTAACAAGATTATCATTTGTAGAGGAGAATCTTTTTCTCATGTCTTTCTTTCCTGCAAGTGGACTTTGAAAGCCTTCCTGATTTGTAGACATCCAGCTTGGTGAGGAAGGTCTTTCCTAAAGACAACAGGAGGCTGGAAGTCAAGTCCTTCTCCCTAAATAAAAATGGGTATGTGACTTTTTTGTTTGGGTTGGATTTTTTTCTAAGCACACCTGACAGCAAATGAGTCTTTTTGTAAATTCTGAATTGTTGATAGAACGTCTCATTCAAAGCTAGGGCTGTTTTTCCTGCTCACTGAGATGCTACAACAACCTCACTGGAAGTAAAGTTTCACTTATGAGAAATCTATTACATTTTGAGATGAAAAGAGATTGGTAGAAATTAGGTCTTCTGGCTCTACAGGTTTATAAATAGTTGAACTTAGCTGTAAAGTGTGGTAATAATCTTTTTTAAGAGTTTAAATACTGTTTTCTTCACAGAAAATCTTTACTGAACTCCTCTAGAGGATCACTTATGGAGGTATATGGAAGCAGGAAATGCTGCCCTCCAGTTCTACTTGTTTAAAGATGACTGCAAAATCTCACCTGATGCAATTTCTCAGTTTATCGTGGGTGTAAATAGCTTAATGCCATCTGTATATGTGTGTTCACAGAAGTGAATTGTTGCAAGAACCACAGAGCATAGTGTTGATTTCTGTCCCTGTACTTAGCAGATGACAGCATTTAGAAATGCTGTCTGCTATACACAAAAATTAAATTTTTACCTTATGAACCAAGACAGCAGCATAGATTCCCTGTACTTTTGTTTGAGCTGGAAGTCTTGCCTCTAGATATTAGAGTCCTCTTGTTAATAGAGTCAGGTAGGATTTGATTGCTTTGTGCCCCTGTGAAGGAAACTGCTTTTGAGGCCATGGCCTTCAAATGGACCCAGTTATTAGCTGGGTTTGTACTGTAGGGAACTGGCTGTTGAACTTGCACATGAACTCTCTCTCCATGCTGAAGGGCTTTGATATTGACTTCTATGGCATCAGGTCTTCAGCTGTAAAATTTCTTTCTGTAGACTTCTCCACATGCAGTTTAATAAAAAAGGAGAGAGCAAGGAAAATTTATTCTTGTAATTTCAAACGTGGGCTTTTGAAGACACCCAAAATAGGCACTTTAACCACTTGTCATGCTTGTTGTGTCATTTAGCTTTTCTTTTATTTTTTTTTCAATCAACTGCCTTTCTTTCAGTGGTCTCTGAACAGCTACAATGATGCTCTAATTTTGAATGAGCATTGAAAACAGATTTGTAGTTTATAATTGGCTGGTGCTGGTAACTATGCTTGAAGAGATAGTATCTTGAAGCTCCTACCATGCCATGAGCCATTTCTGGAGTTGGGACAAGAGGAATTTCTCTTCACTTTAAAGCAGTGATAATGAAGCAGCATAATTTTCGTCAAGGACCTTGGTCAGAATCAAGAAGGAGCTGACCTCAGAGGCTGAGATTAGCATGCACTTTTAGAGGGGGTTGATTTGACAGCTTCTGGCACTTCTGGTGTGTTCCTTGCACTGATGCCCTTATGGGTCAAATATTGTGGTGGAGCTTCCTTTGTTCAAGTTGATGTTAAAATGCTGAGACTCAGCTGTGAGAATCTTTCACAAACGATATCTTTTAAACAGCAAATTATTAGACTGGAGAGGGGGAGCAGGTTACATCCCCTCCAGTTTTTGCCTATCTCCTGTGCTCACTGCCACAGAAGACCTATCAAAAGCTGTAGCAGGAAGTGTTTGGAGCCTGCCTCTTGTGTTCATTAATGAACCGGAGTTAGCATCTCTCTGCCCTTGCAAGCAGGTGTCACTGCAGCCAGCACCAATTACTGCTGTATTCAGGGGACAGCAACATGATTCAGCCAGTCAAAAACAATATAAATGAAATAAGCTTTCACAGTTCAGGGATTATATATTTTTAGCAAGCTGTATGTGATATAATCCAACAAGATAGCTGTATTTTTCTGAACTTAAATACTTGTTCTGTTCCTGTCAGCAGGCAATAGCACAATATAAAACTTGCAAGTTACACAGAGGAAAGAATATGAGAACATGGTAGGGTAAGAAGAAGATTTTTATCCCGTCATTGCTGATAGGTCTTGCAGAAGAAAATAGGTTTGAAGTTCTCTAGATTTCTAAATTTGTGACAAAAGAGATTTCTTAAGGTCTTCTGTACTTTTCAGCATGCAGTGCTAAGGAAGAACGGGTTCTTAAGTGATTTTTAACATCAGAACTTGAATTCAGGCCTTTGTGTGTGGTTTGTACCAGTACAGAGCTTGAAACCATGATCTTGTTCCCTCTAAGTGTTGGATTAGGTTGTCCTGATAGCAGTTGTCCCTGTGTAGCAGTGTCCCATTTTTTAGCAGCAAATAAAAATGTTTTACTGCCTTTTACAGGACATGAAGTACAGTAATTTGAGAAGTCTGCATCTTTTAGTCAAGTATCACTTGTACATAAATACTTAATTTTAGAAACTTAAAGTAAAGAGGTGGTGACTGGGGAGAGTCTGCAGTACACAGGCAGGGTTGTATTTATGAAGTCTCTTCATTAATTCTTCCTGTTCTCCTCTGCTGGAACTATGTGGTAATCATAATGAGCATTAACCATAGGACACAAGGTCACAGAACCAATGGGCAGCCTGGTCAAGTGTATTATAGGAACTCTGAATTCAAGAAGTGTTTGGACAATGCTCTCACATATGTGGTGTGACTCTTGGGATGTTCTGCACAGGACCAGGAGTTGGACTTGATAATCCTTGTTGGTCCAACTCAGTATATTTTATTATTCTATTATATGTATTATGCAAATTCTGGTGAAGAGAAGACTTCCAACAGCAGAGTGAACCGAGTGTCTCTTGAAGTTGCTGCTTGGGAGTTGCTGTGAACCAAGAAGAAGAGCACAAGAAGCATTTGAAAATGTCTAGATACTTCTTCAAGCTTTCTCACTCATTTCTGTATTCTCATTCAATATTTTTACTTCTCTGAAAAAAGACATGGGTAGCATAGTCTGGTCAAAGTATGTGCTCAGGGTGAAGTGTGAGCACCTTATGATTTTTCATTTTGTTTTTATTGACATGAGATTTTTTTCTTAATATATTTCCCTTGTATTTCCATAGATGTTTGTTTCAAGAGCAATTTTAAAAAACTGAAGTATCCCCCTTTTTTTTTTCCTGTCTGTAAAAAAGTCTCAATTCTATTTCTACAGCACTAATATCCCCTGCGAAGAAGAGGTCATCAGTGATCAATATATTACGGCTCTAGCAGCACAAACGAAACCATCACCATGAAACACTTCCTGAGGTAACTGTTCTGTATTTTCTCAAAAGTGTTGAATTATTCTAATTGCTTTTATGCTGCAGTGAGCTAAGTGGTTTAATTGTTACAAGTATTACGGAAGGTGTAAACTAGTTTATACTAGACTACTTTCTGTTCACCTAGATTACACTATTTAATTAAAGCTATTTTAATTTAAATTTTCTTTTTCTGTTCTTTATAGAAGCAGAGAATGTGGGAACTGTCTTGTGGGATAGGAGCAGTGATGTTTCAAATCAGTAGTGCCTGATGTGTCAGGGGAAAAGAGAAGAAATAATAGCATAGAACAGTGCTTGGAAAATATCAGGTTTTTTCGTTTCTTGTCCACTGTCTGGATTTTTGGAGTGTTGTCTGTGAAAGCAGAGATGCTTGCTGAAGATGTGCAAGTGTTTTTGAAGCTGATCATGCCTAATTTGCAGGAGAAATGTCAATTACTTGCTCCCACATATGACTTGCAGTTGTTCCTCTATAAACTAATTATAGAATGGGGGACTTGCAGACAACAGATGTAGGTGCAGAAAGCCCATGTTGTATTTGTTCCTTAGTCAGTGGAGGGAGTTGAGCACTTCTCAAAACTAATACAGATCAAGAGCTCATTTGTGTATAAACCAAAGAAATCATATTCTGTCTGTATGGGAGGCACCTTTTCAAGAGGACTAAAACATATGCTTCTGTATAGAGCATCTGTCACTATATTTTTCTCCCTTTTTAGACTGTTTATAGCAAAGAAGCTTACACACTATGGATATCAGCATCATTACCTCTAGGTTGATCATGTGTAATGATTTTGCTGCCAAGACAGACATAGCTAAAGCATTTCTGTGGAGTGTTTGGGCCAGCTTCCTCATCTTGAACCAGCTGCAAAAAGGGCTCTGTAAGAAGGACATAGACAGATTAAAAGTATAAAGCAACTAACTATTTGTTTGCTAACATCCACAAAATGCAGCCAAGGCTGAATTGAGCCTTAATTTAAACATTAGTGTG
>NW_005054302.1:5212072-5230181 GCF_000277835.1 Geospiza fortis | reverse complement strand
TGGCCCAGGTACTAGGTGATCACAAGTCTTCCACCAATTCAATTTGTACTGGTCCAGTGACTGAAAAGTTCACACCTAGCCTGACTAACATCCCTGCACTGCTTTTTCCCTTTACAATTTTGTAACACCTCATGTCAGAGCCTTTGTTCTGGAATCCTGCTGATTATTTCCTTCTCAACACTCCTGCCTCTATAATTTTTACCTTTTTTTCTCTATACAGACTTGTTCAGCAGCCTGACCCAAGGTCACAAATTGATGCCATATGCAGTTTGGTTCATGAGTCCCTCATAACATGAACTCTACCATTCTGTGAGAAGGATGGGAGCCTTTGGGATTGCAGAGGGTGTTACACTTGCCCCCATAATGATCTAGTATTTTCTGTACGTAAAGTAATTTTGCTCTCTCCTCATGGAGAAGCTGAGCTGATGACAACTTCTAAGCTGCCAGCTGTCTTCCTGTTAAACTGTCTGTTCTGCTCACCTTTGCTCTCCTGGCCCCTTGATGATTTTCTCCATGCTGGATTAAGAGTGCTATTTTGAATATGTGGGTTCCTGAGGCTGTCATGGAGAAGCTACCTTCTACTTCTCTTCATGTTTTTCCTGAAGTCAGTGAATCCTAAAAGACTTGAAAAGTCTCAGTGGTGCTAGATTCTCTTAAGGTAGACCTTCTGAAAAAGAGTTGTCTATCTAAACAGGACAGTCTAGGACTTTGTTATGGAAAGTCCATTATTCCAAATGCTGAACAGAAAGCTGGATTAAGGGATGGCGGGGGAGGAGAGTACAGAGCACCAAAAATATGAACACAGTGTTGAAATAGGAAACCTATTTCTATTTACTTAAAGGCATCTGGATTTTCTTATATTATGTTAAACCTTTGACATGAACTGATAAGAGAACTACCCTCCCCATATTCTGTAAATGTAGAAGAAAGCCAGAGAGACTAAGAAGCAAAAACCCTCCAAGGAAAGCACTTACTGGGCAGAGTGAGTTCTGCTCTAGGTGTTGCAACCTGCAGTTGCAGGTTTGTGTGATGAGGAATAAGTGAAGTGTGGAACTGCGGGGACATATATGTGCAAGACAAGGTTATTAAGCCTTCCAGCTTGGAAATGGGTTGGAAAAGAAGTTAATCTATATTGTGTCCCCATGTTTGTCTGTTACCAATAGCAGCACCACCTGGGAGCTTAAATCATCCTTAGCTGTTTGTGAAGATCAATGCAGGGTTGAAATGTGGAATTCTTATTTCAGGGACAGCTCAGTGGCGCAGTGTTTTCCTTGTTGAATGCATGGGACAGACACCAGAATAGCTGATGCTGATGGCATAGATTACCTCTGTGGTTAAAACCAATGAGTTTATTCTGCACAAACTGCAAGTCATTTTGTTGATTGCAATGTGGAAGTTGCCATAAAACAGATGTCAAGAGGAACAGGCTTTCATCTCTGAAGTTATGATAACCTTGACCTTGCTTTCTAAGTGGTGACAATATTTTACCTCTAGCAACTTCATGCACCAGGTACTCACGTGGAGACCCAAGGAGGACTTTGAAGAGTGGATTTCAAATCCAGCTTGTTGTTTAGTGAGGTTGAAAGACAGCTCTGGAAATCATCAAGTCCTTTCCCACTGCTCAGAACAGGGTCAGCTATAGCAGGTTGCTCAGGGCTGCATCCAGACACATTTTGAGCACCTGTAAGGATGGAGATTCTGCAGCCTCCCTGAAAAACCCGTTCCATTTCTTTAGAATCATAGAATTTCTTAGATCCTTTTAAGATCATTCAATCCAAGCATTAGCTCAGCATAGTCAAGTGTACCACTAAACCATGTCACCTGAATGCCACATCTATGTTTCCTTTAAGTATCTCCAGGGATGGCGATTTCACCACCTCCCTGGGTAGCCTGTTTCAATGCTTGACAATTATTTTTGTGAAGAAAGTTTTAAGAAGTTTAAGAAGTTTTAAGTGAAAAAAATTTGCAATCTAAATCTTTCCTGGCACAAAATGAAGCTGCTTTCTCTTGTGCTGGGAGAAGAGAATTACCTTGACCTGGCTGCACCCTCCTCTCAGGCAGTTGCAGAGAGTGATGAGTTCCCCCCTGAGCCTCCTTTTCTCCAGGCTGAACACCCCCAGCTCCCTCAGCTGCTCCTCACAGCACTTGTGCTCCAGACCCTTCCCCAGCTCCCTTGCCCTTCTCTGGACACGCTCCAGCCCCTCAATGTCTCTCTTGCACTGAGGGGCCCAGAACTGAGCACAGGATTGGAGCTGTGGCCTCAGCAGTGCTGGGTACAGGGGGACGGTCACTGCCCTGCTCCTGCTGGCCACAGCCTGGCTGATCCAGGCCAGGATGCCATCGGCCTTCTGGGCCACCTGGGCACACTCTGCATCATGTTCAGCTGCTGTTTGCCAGCACCTCCAGGTCCTGTTCTGCCAAGCAGCTTTCCAGCCACTGCCCCCAGCCTGCAGCACTGCCTGGGGTTGTTTTGGCCCCAGTGCAGGACCTGGCACTTGGCTTTGTTAGACCTCATGCAATTGGCCCTGGCCCTGTGATCCAGCCTGTCCAGATCCCTCTGCAGGGCCTTCCTACCTGTAGTAGATCATCACTCCCACACAACTTGAATGGAGAAAGAGTCTATCTATTAAACAGTCCAGTAGTTGGAGTAACCCTAAATCTCTAAATTTAGACTCTTATGTTCATATTTCCAGTTCAAGGCAGTGTTCAAATGAAAATAGTTGGTCTTTTCTTTTTCAGCTTGTCTGATATGAATTATTTCTGACATCTGAAATATTACTTATGGAAAAATAAAACTGTTTCTCACTTAAATACCTAATCTTTCAGGGCTTTCTTGTTTTGTTGCAAAGCAGTTCTGAGAAGTCTGTCAGCAACACTTCTACTTTGACTGCAATTTATCTTAAATGTCTGAAATAATAACAACTTGGAGAACCAACTGTAGTAGACAGGTTTTTTTCAGTAAATCCTAGAAATCTGACATCTTCTCTTGCTCTACTGCAAAGCAAGCTGTAAGCTCTAACAGATTTTAAGTGTACTGGAGTCATCAGATAAGATGAAAATCAAATCAGCAAACAGCAAGAGCAGTGAATGTGTGGAAAGTTGCTGTTAAAAACTGTTTATATGTCTTCCCCAGTGGCCACAGTGAGTTGCTCCTAAGTCTAAATGGGGAGATAAGGTGGATTTCAGTTGTCATGTCTGCAAAGGCACAGAATGAAAGCAATTTCTTGTGTTTTAAAGGAGGTAGTAGCTGGTCTGCCTGTGGCAAAAATGGTGATTGGTACCTCACTTCTTGGTTGACCTTGTATACACACTGTAAATTATGCACATAAACCAAAGACAGTCAAGTTAATGAGCTCCTACCAGGGTTGTATCACTTGCTTACTCACCCATTTGGACAGCTGATCAGCCATGACTAGTGTGTCCTTGACTACTTCTCAAACAGTAATTAGAATTCTCAGAAAGGAAATACTGATATGTAATGCACTGTTATCTAAGATTAGTATGTCCTTCAGGAAAAAATAGTTGTGTAAAAATCTTCAGAATCCATAGAACCTAAAACACGACGCACAGAAAAGAAAATGATGTGTAAGTATGCTCAGTGACTTTTATTTCATTCTTTTAAACTAGTGGGTTTGGGGTGGTGAGGGGGTTTTTTTTTTGGTTTGGTTTTGTTTTAGATTTGGGTTTAGGGTTTTGGGGTTGGGATTTGTTTTGTGTTTGGGGTTTTTTTGGTAGGGCTGGGCATTTTGGCTTGTTTGTTTGAGGTTTTTTTGGTGGTTTGTTTTGTTTTGTTTTGGGAGTTTGCTTGCTTTCCCTCCAGTTTTAAGTCCAGTAACCAGCACTGAGTATCTAGATGAAGCTTTCATTTTACCTGGAGTACCTATGTTTGTTACTAGCTCTGAAAATACTGAGATTTTGAAATTACTGAGGAAGGGAATAAGCACCTTCTTTTTTATTAGTTTCAGAATTGTTGCACAGTAATTAATCTCTACTTCCCTTCAGGAGGTACTTCATGTTGCATCAGACATACATCTTGAAATTTAGCTGAACAGATTACACAAGAAGGAGCTCCACAGAAATATTAGGCAACTCCGAAAGTTTTGCACGATTTTGCTTCTGACAGTTTATCATGGAGAAGGCTGTGCTTATCTCCTAGAGGCAGTCACCTTTAAATAAAAAGCCAGATTTCATGAAAATGTGGTGTCATACTGTCACTGGAGAGAGATGTAGATTCTAATAGCCATTGCATTTGCCATTTTAATCACACTGTTCCAGCATTGTGATGGGCTAGTTGAGAGCAAACCTGGAAACCCCTTGTTGAAAACCAGTTATGTCCTTCCCTTTGCAGTGCTGGGGTGTGAAGCAATGTGCTCAGCGCTCTTGGCTGGTTGCTGCCACGTGCTTTCATTCCCCAGGCAGAGCAGCACCTGCTGTGGAAAATAGAAGCACTGTCCCTGCTGCAGCAGTACTCTTACTCTGTCGTGTCTTTGGCTCCACATTTCTCCCTGTCTTGCAAGGATCTGAGCAATTGTAGAAACCCTTTCTTTGTCTTCTTTGTCATAGAAGAGAGCTCTCCAGAATCTCTTAAGCCCCATTATTGCTGATAGAGATTGGTTGCTTCATTGGTTTTGTCATGCAGCATCCTTGGCAAGGGAACTGAATGTTGATTTGACGTCTTATTATGCAGTTTTTTCTTTATTTTACTTGAATAAATGTTCATATGAAGTGTTTCCATGCATGTATAAACACAAATATGCAGGTCTATACAGCTGCTTGGAATGCAGGAGGGGAAAGGAACTTGGATTGAAATAGGAAAGAATAGAGTGTGAGTCCCTGAGGAACACCTTCATTTCTGTCATACTTCTGTGCTTAGACCAGACCTCACCTCTGAGGATCTGAAATAATGCTGTGCATGACCACATAAACTATTTTCTGTGCTGAGAAATCTGCAAAGGCAAGCAGGTGGGGAAAAACTCACAAAACAAGCAAAGAATAACAAACTAAAAAAAAAGAAAAAAAAAAAAAGCAGAGCACAGAGGATATTGAGTGGAGAGGAGGTTTGGAATTTAACTCTAAAACAAGCCAGAAATTAATGCCACTGTGCCGCAGTCGAAGCACATGGCTGTGCCTTTGGGGGGTTCCTGTTCATCATATGCTGTGCTTTGTTTTACAGCACAGGGGCTACCATAAAACCTGCCTTGCATAATCACTAGTGTGCTTTTATTACAGGATTTCTGCAAGCAAGAATTCCCTTTTATAAACAGCTTGTGATACTTTTTATGTCTTTCATGTTACAAATGGAAGGTTTCAACTATTGTAAACTTGAGATGGATGAGTGGTAGAAAACTGAAGGTACCCACAAAGGCTAACTTTCTTCTATAAAAGCTACCTAGTTAAAATTAGTGTGTGTTTGGTTTATTAGTAATAGCTGCTAAGCATATTTTAGTGATTCACAGGGGTAGTGTTTGTGTGCTGTACTGTCTTGTTTTTAGTAGATGCATTTTTATTAGTCTTTGTGAAAACCACAGCCAAAGCAGAACTTTGGTGGAGAAAGTGGTTGCAATTATGTGGTCACAGCTCTATCCCTTTTAGAGTTTTTCCTTCAATTTGCAGATCTGTCATTGAGCCTAAGGCAAAAATATGTAATTCAAATGCACCTGATACCTTCCCTCCTCTAAGTCCCCCCTCCTCTTATCGACAGCACACAGTATTCAATTATCTACAATATAGTACTCAAAACGTTTTTAATGGAATGGATTGTCTTGTTTTAGCATTGGAGGCAGCTAAGTATAAGCATGAACTTTCTTAAAGGATGTGTGGTTTTTGCAGGAGCTGTCTTGCTCATGAGAGGGAAATTTTGCATGGGCTGTTAACAGGAAGTTAAATGAGTCTTTCCTCTCATCTTCCAAAGAAATGAGCTCTCTGTATTTTTTTATTTTTTTTTTTTGCTCTAAAAGAGACCTAACATTCAGAAACAAAGCAGACCAAAAGAAAACAACTCTAATTTCTAGTACAAATATATGATGAAAATTCAGGACTCTGTTTTACCATACTCCACCTTCCGGTTTGGTGTTTTCCTGTGCTTTTAGCCCGAATACAGAGCTGAGTTGTGCTGATGAAACTAAGGAATGGCTATAGGTTATATTTGAATTCCTCTTCTTGGTCTAGTGGAATGTGTCCCTGCCCATGACAGGGGGGTTTGGAACAAGATAGTCTTTAAGGTCTCTTCCAGCCCAAATCATTCTGTGTTGATTCTGTTATTCTACTTCTGACTGCTGGAAACTTAAAGAATGGCTGCTTGCCTGGTGATGGCCTTGACTCCTGGTACCTGGTGTTGTTCTTAATACTGAAGGTGATAACCTGCTGTGGAGCACCAATTAACTCCTCACAGTAGTGTGTTCTGGCATGTCTTGGGTCAGGGGTGAGGGAGTACCCAAATACTTTGATATCAGCACCTGAAACTTTTTTCTTGTCTAAAACTTGGTTCCATTATGGGACTGATTCCTCATTCTTTAGGTGTCAATTTGTTTCTAAAATAGAGGCTTCCTGTTGAATAAAATCAAGGAGGTTTTCTGCATGCAGGCATTTGGGAGTACTAAGTGAATTAACTGAAAGTCTAAAGATAAAGTGGATGCTTTTAAAGCATTTTAAATACTTGTGTGGATGCTTTCCATTTAGACATAAAAGGTCTTTAGTTCCCATAACTTAATCCCCCTTCAAAAATGATTGAGCTGAAGCCAACATAAAGCAGATTAAACTCCTGTGTGGACCTTAACACACCTTAATTCATCTTTCCTGCTTTGAACATCCTTCTACACCATGCCCTTCAGGAAGTTTTTTAGGAAGTGATGGAGCTCCTCAAGCTTTACATACATACATATACATATTTATAACTGATTTGAGTATCTGGAATTCAGTGTTTTGAAATAATCACTGCAATCTATTGAAAAGGATAATAGAGTCTCCTAAAAAATAACTGTCCTTTGAAAGCATCAACAACAGAAAATAATGGTGAATATGCATACACACAGACTTAGACCATAATGGACTAAATTATTTGTGAATATTTATTGGCAAGCTAGCATATCAAAGTTGTATTGATGTTTTCCTATAATGTAATCACAGATTATGATCGCAGAGAGATTGAGATAGGAAGACACCTGTAGATGCCATCTAATCCATCCCCCTGTTGTAGCAGAACCACCTGTAGCCAAGGACCATGTCCAAATGGCAATGTTCCTACTGCTAGTTCTTTGCGGTTTGTCTTTTATGAGATGTGTTTCTGAACCCAAGGGTTGTGGGTGGATCCTCTTCATCCCAGGAGGTTGACAGATAGTTGGGTGATGTGGCAGGATCTCTGCCATCATAGCCATAGAAACAAGAAAGATAAATTATTTCCGAATAAGTTGTTTCCCATTAAAATATGGGTTTGGGGTGTGTTATATAATTGTGGTAGCAATATGTGGGCTTTGGTAGCAGGTGTAATGCTAACCAAGTTTAAAATTGAGTGGTTTTCATGTACGCAGCCTTTTTCAGGCTTTTGTAGGATCCCAGTTGAGCCTGGAAGGGACCTTAGCAGGTCTCCAGTTCAACCTCCCTCTCACCGAGGTCAGACTGGGTTGCTCAGGGCTTCTTCCAGTCAAGGATTTTTAAAAAACTGAGAAAAGAGACTGCACAGCCTCCCTGGGCAACCTACTGTTGCTGTCCTCGAGGGAAAAAGCTTCTCCTTGCAAGGCTGATTCTCTTGTGTTTCAGCTTAGAGCTGTTGTCCCTTGTCTACTGGCCTTGCAGGATCATTGAGAGCCCAGCTCTGTTTGCTTCAACTCTTCCCACAAGCACTGGGGGCTGCTGTTAGATCCCCCCCGAATCTTTGCTTCAGGTGGAACAAGCCCAGCTCTCCCAACCTCTCTTCACAGGGTTTGTGCTCCAGCCCTACCAGCTTCACTGAAATACATCCAGTTTGTCAAAGTCTTTCTTCTGTTGCTGGGACTCAAAACTAGTTGCAGTAGCTACATAAGGGCTTTCTTGGCTTACTGTCACTTCTGTGCTTTGAGAAATTGTGTGGCATCACTGCTATGTAACAGCTGGTCTTGGGAAGAACTGGCAGTCCTCAAGACCAAAGTCTATATTATAAGAACCAAAAGGTTCTTAAACACCTTTTCTTCTGCAAGGGGAGAAGCTTTGATTGCCTTAGTTTTCCTTCTTAGGGACATGTCATGAGTGCTGTCAGGATGTCAAGTTTGTCAGGATGACCAAGCATTCTGCTTGGAGCAGGTTGTTGCTGAGGCAAAACTAAGCCAGGATGTGATGTCTTCCTGGATTCTCAGCATCCATTATATCAGGGTGAGCTGTACTTCCTTCTCATGTAGTCCTGTTTCCCCAAAGCATAGGAACTATACAGCCTTTTCCACAAGTACTCTTTTAAAACTCTGGAGTTTACTTATTCAGTGCTTCTTGCTGTGGTGCTTTTTGTGGGGGGTGTTTTGTTGGCTAATACTAAAAAGCCCAATTTAACATTTACTGGCATAAATGTTTGTAGTGTAATTGCTGCTTTTGCTCTGAAGTTGCCTTTAGGCAATGGGAATTTGGGATGGGGAAGTACTTTCTGTTTGGGTGGTGAACAAGTTGAAACAAACCCTGCTCCAGACTCTTATTTTCAAGGTTCTTCTTTTGCCAGGATGTTTGTCCAGGTATGCCTGTACTTCTACTGCAAATGCTTGTGGCGCTGCCTGAAGTTTGTGGTCAGGAAACTAACAGGTCAATGTGAATTGCAAAGGATCTGTTACAATACCAAACCTGGAGCTGCCAGAACTATGAAAATAGGTAACTGCAATATACTTAGTTCTACATGCCTTTGTAACTTTCTGTATATGCTAAAAGTTATATCTTGTTACTAGAAATTAGTTATTAAATTGATACAATGTAAACATGCTTGTCTGATATGATGCTTTTGAATACTTCCCTTACAGAGGCATCCCTGAAAGGTTCAAAAAGTAAGGTGAGTGAAAGATCTCATTATTCACCTTTTCTGTGATGTCCTGTGCTGTTGGTTTGTTCAGTCTGGTATTTGCTCACCCCAACAAGTCACTTTAAGGTTTGATATGATTTTACATTTTCCATTGAAGAGGTTTTGTGTCTGCAATAGCAGTTGATCTTGCAAAGTTGGGTAGAGTGTTCTCTCTTCCAGGGACAAGGTCCGCTGTGGCAATGATGGAATCAAAGGAACAATTTGCCATGGTGGAGCTCATGAGAGTGAAGTGTTGTAATTTAGGGGTTCTTGGTTTGTTTCTTCATACTGTCTCAGAATATCTGTAATCTGCAGTCAGTTGCTTGCAAATTTAGAAAAGTCGGGTTTTGTCTGGAAAGCAACTTTCCTGACTTTGTTCCCTCTTTTCCTTTTAAATACATTGATGGAGAAAATCCTCATTCACTTCATCCTTTTACTGTACCAGTGGTTGTGCTAACTGGAGTTGTTCCCTAAGGCATTTTTGTGTATATGTTAAATAACATCCTTCAAGCCTTTACACTTTCTGTCACAAGAGTCAGTGATATTGAAAACCTGGCCTCACCATTAACAAAAATGAAGTCATTTAGCTCTTAGTTCAGCATAGTAGTTCCAAATGTATTTCTAGCACAAACAGAAAGGCAAAAACTTGGATTTAAGTAATTGTGAAGTTTGAGACAAAGCACAAGAAAATTCAACCTCTTAAATTTTCAGATGGCATTTTGGTTTTTGAATAGTGAACTTCTGGGGGCATTTCTACAAACAGCAATTGCATATGAAAGAAACGAAGGAATGTTTTGCTGTGTTACTGCAGCATGTTGGGAGAGGGAATGTCAAATGAAGGCTGTCAATTCCAGTGTAATTAGGTGGATGGTCTGAAGCTGCTTCTTGGTCTGCACTGAGGCCTTTGATCATCTTCACTGACAGCCACCACAGAAATGTGATAAACTGACTACAAGAGCGAAGGCACTCGAGCTCTTAGCGGGCAAGGGCTCTGAAATGAGTCAGAAGGGTTGAATTATTTGGAAAGATATGTACAGGTGTTGAGTTGGGTCTTCTGGGCTCTTAATGCAGAAGCTTTCAGGTATCAAATTTACCACTGTTACCTTCTGTTGAGTATAGCTTCTGTAGGAATTAATATGTGTTTAAAACTTCTTTTTAGCGGCTGCAAACATCAGTAAATGTTCACCCTGATGCTATTGAAAAAACGATAGATGACATTATGGAGCTGAAAAGGATTAATCCAGATATAAATCCACAGTAAGTTCATAGTTTCCTTACAGAGCAAGTGGGAATTACTGATTTCCTCAGTTCTTGGTTCCATGGAGAATTTGTTCTCTATAGTTATTGTGGTACAGAAGTTGAAGATGAATTCTGTCTCTCAGCATAAAATTCTAATTTTAACTTCGCTGTTAAAAAACTGATGTAAAAATGAATGATTTTTATGGTGACTTAATAAGCAAGTCCTGAGTCTTTTATCTACCTGATTCTGTCTTAGTTTATTGTCAATGCATGGATTTATGGGGGTCACTTCCCCAGGGATAAAACACCACCAAACCACAGTCCTGGCAGGGACAGTGATAGCTTCTTACAAAGGCTGTATGCTGCCTTTTGAGTAGGGAAGGAACCATCTTGTTTTAGCTGATACAGATATATGCTGCTTTGCATTTTAAAACTGCCTTTAATTATCCAAACAGAAGCTTTAACAATACAACTAATATTTATTATTGTAAGAAGAGATTTACAACTACCCATTAAATTTACAAGTGTGTATTTCAAGAGTAGGTGATGATAAGACTTTTATGGTTGCCTTACCTTTCAGTTCTGAGCTTAAGGCACAAGATGTCTAGGTCAGGAATCAGTAGGAGGAAAGTTGAGAGCTATATTATCCAGGTGATCTGTCTGAGGTTCACTCTTCTTCCCAAGCTTGAAGTTGGTATACATAATTAAAAATGGGCATCCATAAATTGATAGCTGCTTTTCTTTAATTGGTCAGCGGCATCAACAGGTAAGGCAATCCCAAAGTCTTGCTGCAACAACAAAACCCAATAGCTAAGTTGGAAAATTATAAATTTTTTTGTCTCATTATAGGAATCTCCTTCTCAGCCCACCCCCCATTAAAAAGGCCAGTAACTGGGTAGTCTTAAAATGAGGCTTCACTGATCATAAAGGAAATAGAATACACTGCCTCTCTCTAACTTGAGAGACAACTCTTGTGATGGTGACTACAGTCCCAAGAATTGAAAAAATTGTGACCCAACCATTAAAGAAAGGAAGAAAATAAGAGAAACAAAACAAAGAGAACCACTCATTCCCATAGGTGAGAAGCCCTGTGAATTTTTTCTGGATGTGAGCACAGAGCTTTTCCAGGGGCCCACGTGCTCTTCAAAGGGAGGGTGATGAAAGACCAGCTGCTTCAAGCAGATGTGAGGCCTTTCTGAGAGGCTGCCATCTGAGGAGGGCATCACAGCCCTGGTACTCTTGTGTTGCACAGCATGCTGTTTGCTGAAATTCAGAAAGAAAAACCCAGCAATGGTAAAATTAGAGAAGGTGATGTCTGAGGAGAAACTGCAGGACGTAAATGCGCACAGTTCAGAGCTTGGATTGTGGACATCAGCAACTGCAATGTTTAGCAATCAGGATGATCCAAGTGCTCGCTTCTCAGTGTTGGACCAATGGGCAACTGGGTAGAATGATTTCAGAAGAAAACAAGAAATGAATTATTATTTTGTATAACACCAAAGATCACCTTCTGATTCCCCTCATGTCATGCCTTTGGCATGTGAAGAAATGTTCTCCTTCAGAAGAGAGAGAGAGCAGACATGCAAATGACTTCACCTTGCTTGAAATCAGGACCCTGAACATTAGGTTACATTTTTAGTGATCTGGTCTTTCTAGTACATGAAGAGACCCTACAAGAGAGCTGGAGAGCATGCAGTGACAGGACAAGAGGGAATGGATTCAAATTGAGAGTAGGCTTAGATTAGATGTTAGGAGGAAATTCTTTACAATGAGGGTGATGAGACACTGGAACAGGTTGCCCAGAGAAGTTGTGGATGATCCATCCTTGGAAGTGTTTAAGGCCAGGTTAAGTGGGGCTCTGAACAGCCTGATCTAGTGGAAGGTGTCCCTGCCATGGCAGTGGGGTTAGGCCTAGACAAACTTTAAGGTCCCTTCCAACCCAAACCATTCTGTGAATCTATGATAATATTTTTTAAAAATACCACACAGAGGGAAAAAAATAACCCAAACAAAAAATCACCTGAATTATCTTTTTTTGATCCAGTTGGTGTTCATATGCTTAGCACAAGACAAATGCTTAATTGTCTTTAGACTAGAATGCTTGCATTCAATATTTTAATGCATTTGAGTCTCTCATCCCCTTTTCCCCTTGCACTCCCTCCTGTTTGGTAAAATATCTTCTTAAAGCAGTGAGGAATGGGGGCCTGAAATGTGCAAGATGACATCACATACGTAGATACACACTCTGCCACTAAATTGGTCCTTATATTAAATTAATCATATTTCTGCTAAACTTTAGACATCTGCACTGAAGTTTTACATGCAGCCATTTATTTTATACTGATTTTTTCAACAGAAATTTGAGCAAAAGCAGGTCAGCTGCATCTTTAGACATGATTAAGGAAAATCCAATGCCTTGCCTTCTCTTGAACATAAAACACCTGTGACCAAACTATCTTGTTTAGAAGCTCTGGCCTTGTGTTGGATAGCAGAGACTTGAAATTTCCTGGGATAAGGACAAGAGGACATGTGTCATACTGTATGTGTTTCTGCAAATCTGTATGCAGTCATTTTTGTTAATGTGGCATCTTTGCAGAGCTGAGTTAGCATCCCAGGGGTGCTTCCACTGGCTGTTCTTGAAAGCTGTGGGCTGCTGTAATCTAAAGAGGAGAAGGCATTCCACAGTAATTTTCCTTTATCAATGCCTCTCAGATGAGTGTGTATATTTAGCAGTAGGAGCAAGCAGGTTGAATAACCTGGTGGTGACGTGCAGTCTACACTAACTATGGAAGCAGACACAGAATCACAGAAAAGCTTGGGTTGGGAGGGAATTAACGATGATCTAGTTCCCCTGCTCTGGTTTTGGACTTACCTCCATCTGGTGGAGCACCTGGAGCTGAGTACAGTGGGAGTGCAAGCCCAGGTATATTGCTCCTGGGCTCTGAGAACTGCCACAGCCAGCACCAGGATGATAAGGAGGAGGTGTGGGACATCAAGACTTCACCCACATCCTGTGTTTGGCAAGAAGAACAAAGCATTAATGAAAAGGAAAGGGGGGAATCTAATTTGACCCTCACCCCCTCACCTGAATAACTTTAGGTGGAGCTTTTGAGTGCCTTTATATAAAGTGCAAAAATGGTTTACTTTGAATATGTTGTGCACCTTGTATCTTAAAAACATGTATTTTTTTAATATAAAATTGCTCTGCTTTGCCACAGCCTGTGTTCTGCTGCTCTAAACTGAGGCTATAAAGAAGTTAAAAACATTATGGCTGTGATTTAGTGATACTCTACAGCAATTCACAGTCTGTCAGGCTTTTCAGCTTTCTTTGAAATGCAGCCTTTCTGTAAAATTGGGGGCTATAGCTAGTGAAGCATGTTAAAAGAAAAAGCCAAAAAAAAAAAACCCACAACAAAGAAACAGCGAAGGATGGAAAATACCGTGGAGGCTTTTCTGTCTGAAAGGGTTATAGCTTCAAATGCGATAAAATTGCAGCATGAGAAATGGACTAATGCTGACGTCTCTGATTCTGTAGATTAACTGTGGAATCATTTAGGTCAGAAAGGGTTCTGAAGTCCAACAGTTAACTCAGCACTGCCAAATGCACCACTAATCCATTTCCATAAGTGCCACATACATCTGAAAGATGTACAGATTTTTTAGATACGCCCAGGGATAGTGATTCTACTGCTTTCCTGCAGCCTGTTTCAGGGCTTGACGACACTTTTGGTGAAGGATATTCTCCCTAATATCCAATTTAAACCGTTTCTGGGGCAACCTGAGGCCATTTCCTCTTGTCCTATCACCTGTTACCTGGGAGAAAAGACCAGCCCACACCAGGCTACACCATCCTGTTAGGGAGTTGTAGAGAGTGATGAGTTCCCCCTGAGCCTCCTTTTCTCCAGGCTGAACACCCCCAGCTCCCTCAGCTGCTCCTCACAGCACTTGTGCTCCAGACCCTTCCCCAGCTCCGTTGCCCTTCCCTGGACACGCTCCAGCCCCTCAATGCCTTTCTTGTAGTGGGGGACTCAGTGCTTTGCCTTGCTGAACCTCATACAATTGGCCTTGGTCCATGGATCCAGCCAGCCCAGATTCCCCTGCAGAGTCTTCCTGCCCTCCAGCAGATCAACATTCCCATCCAACTTGGTATCAGCTGCAAACTGACTGAGAGTGCACTTGATCCAGATCATCAATAAAGATATTAAACAGAACTGGTCCCAAACTGATCCCTGGGATGTGCCACTAGTGACCAACCCGCTGCTGGATGTAACTCCATTCCCTACCACCCTCAGACAATTTTTTACCCAGTGAACTCTGCACCCACCCAAACCACAAGCAGCCAGCTCCAGCAGAATGCTGAAGTGTCAAAGGCCTTAGTAAAGTTCCGGTACAAAACACCCACGTCCTTTCCCTCATCCTAGGCAGGTCACCTTGCCATAGAGGGAGATCAATTTAGACAAGCAGGACCTACCTCAAAAGATAAGCAGTGAAAATCCTTATGTTCAGAAAATTTAAGAGTATTACAGAATAAACAAAATGTTTCAGTGTATCAAGCATGACAGGCAAGGAACCTGTGCAGCTTAATATCAGTGCAGCCTGTGTTCCACAGAGGAATAAGGGTGCAAACTTAGCTTGCCCTCCAAATTCATACCAGGTGTTCCAATAATTTTACACACTATTAAACATTAAAGGGCTTATTCCCATATATAAACAAATATTTCTATGAGTATACAGTTGCATACTGCATGACTTAGATTTTGTATTATAAAATCTTAATGTAAAGCTGTTGTTTGATGCAGAGTTTTCTGGTGGGTTTTTTATAAGTTTTGTTTAGGGTTTTTTGAGGGTAGTTATTTCATGTGTGTTGAGTTTGGGTTTTTTTTTGATGATGCATCAGAAAATGTAAAAAGGAAACACAAAAATCTGCATTATAGTGAAAAGAGAACCATTATGATGATTCTTAACATGAGACAAAAGCCAAATCTGCCTGGAGGCAGATCTTTGAAATTATATTACTTCAGGCTTTTGGCTTCTTTATGCTAGCTTTAGTGGCACAGAAGCTAAACAATTATTTTTAGCTTTTTGCTGAGTTTTCTTTCCCCCCTCAGCCTTTTTCAAGTTCACATCTCTGATCCCAGGGAATTGTTTGAAAAGCTGT
Organism: Geospiza fortis; assembly: GCF_000277835.1. NCBI lineage: Eukaryota > Metazoa > Chordata > Aves > Passeriformes > Thraupidae > Geospiza > Geospiza fortis. Next base: position 5,214,777 of record NW_005054302.1, on the reverse strand, counting down.
CATTGGAATGAAGAGAAAGATTCAGTAATGTGAAGATTCAGTAATGCTTGTTATAGGCATTCAATGCTGCTGTGTATAGTTATAATGCGATTTCAATGTGAAAAATCACTGTTCACGGTTTTAAAAAAATCCCAAATATTATCATCTCAGGAAGGCACTAAATGAGACTATGCCCTTCACAATGCCTTGTTTAATGTAATATTGATCTCTAGGAAATTTTCCTGTTGCAACTGAAGTGTTAGACTGTCAATTAATGGATGTAACACTAGTCATGTGTATTAGCTGTGTGTGTACACGCTGTTGCAACTGAAGTGTTAGACTGTCATACATTAATGGTTGTAACACTAGTCACGTGTATTAGCTGTGTGTGTACACAGCAGCACTGTTTCATGGCTATACCTGATTGAGGTGAAATATGTTGCTCTCCCCACCCCCAGGTTGGGAGTGTCTCTCCAGGCATGCCTGCTGCAGATTGTGGGCTACAGAAACCTCATTGCAGAGGTGGAGAAGCTGCGCCGGGAGCCGTACGATTCGGAGAATCCGCAACACGAGGAAATGCTGCTGAAGGTAGGCACTGGAGAGGTGCTTGGAGGGCATCCTTTATTCATGTCAGCTCCCAAGCCTGCTTCATAAACCTCTTTGAAACATCGAGAGCTGTTCTCACCTTCCTCCATCGTGTACCTGTTTTAAGATAAGAGTACACAGCACTATAATGTGGTCTGGGTGTAACACCTGCCAAGCAAACAGCACACTCCCTGGCTGATAAATGCATTTCCCTTGACTGGACTATATCTAGGCACTGGATAACACACGTCTTAGAGCACTGAGCTGTTACCTGCAGTGAGCTCTGGAAAAGTAGTTTTATGTCCTACTTCAGTACACCTTTCTCCAGCACAAGAAGGTATTTTTCTCTATTAACCGAATTACAAATTTATTTCTTCAATTTAATGTATTTTTGCAGGGCAATGTCTGTGTATACCAATGGAAAACATCTATTTTTTATTGTGTGGAAGGGAAGAGTGGGAGTTGATGACTTACACATTTATAGTTACCAAATGTATTTTCAAGTGAAAACAAAATGAAACTATTCTTTTGATAATACATGCAGAGTCAGGAAAACCATAACAATTGGGTTTTACTTCCTTCATGCTTTCAGGAAAGCCTTGCACTGGAGCAGATAATAAAAGCAATCTTGAAGCCATAAGCAGAGAAAGAGCTAGAAAGTTCTTATATTAGAAAGAAATTGAGGAAAGAATAAAGGTCTGGAAAACAGTCTAAAAGCAAGCCCTGGTCCTGATCCTGGTTTAACCATAGCTATTGCAAGATGCTTCAGAGAAATGCCAAGAAACATAGAATAAGTGATAGGGAGCTTATTGGCTATAAGCAAAATGCCTTCCTAGAGAATTTTCAGAGTTCTTATAAAAACATACTATCTGTTTGGTTGGGGGGGGTTTTCTTTTTCAATTTAAGACAAAAAATACTGAAGACTTTAGCAGTACCAGACCATGATGAAGATGTCTTCCATGCTGTAGCTGGCAGTGCAAGGCTTTGCACAAGTTACAGTGAGAGCTTCTGGAAATTTTACCATAGTTACTTGGTCTTCCAAAAATCCCAGTAGACATATTATACAAGCACTGTCAGATGCAAGTAACTATTTCTGAAAATGCCTCAGATGGTCAGGATTCCTGTTGGAGTCTGGAAAGCTGACTTTAAGGTTTGCCCACTGATGGGAGGTGGGAGTCTCACCAAGGAGTGGTCCAAATCCAGAGCTGCCCTGAAGGAGTGTTCTAACCACCAGGTAGACTTGGGCAGATGAATTTCTCCTGTTCAGGTCCTGCCCCTGTACATCCAAATGCACAAATTCGTGGGAGTAGAGTGAATTTTAACTGAAGGAACACACGGACTTACCCATTGAGGAAGCCTGTGTCTTGCAGGCGAGATCCAGGTGGCAGCCTACAGTGTTGGTTACTGAAAATACCAAGCACCTCACTGCAGATTAAAGAGGGCCTTTGGCTGCAGGAAAGCATCCCTAAATACCCTAAATACAAGAATCTGCATTGCCCAGAAAGCAAACAGGGTCTGGGGGTGGGGTCATAGGTGAGAAGGACCAAGGAGCTGGCTTTAGTCTCTCCCCACCATCCAGCCTGAGAATCATGTCAGCAATGATGTGTAGTCATGTAAGTGCTTTAAAAACATAATTACACAAGCATAAAAGCAGAATGGAAACTGAGCATTTGTCTGAGGAGAGATTAAACAGTGCACTTTAGGCAACATTATGCAAAGTCAAAATGCTGAAAAAAGTATCAGTTTCACCTAAGTATTAGCACTTGTTTACAGCAGATGTTCTACTTTTGCAAATGTCAAATGGAAATATGTCCGAGGGTTTAATTCATTTCATAATCCTCGCTGTGTAAGAATAGTCTGGTTGGTTTTCATTCCTTCTAGATACTCTGCTAAGTGATCTCTGCAATGGGTAATTCAGGTTCCTAATGGCTATCATTTATTCATGTTTACCAGGAGAGCACTTAATGAATGAAAGATTAACTTAATGTGATTGTACTAATGATTAATACTGTATTTACTGTTGATGGATGAACATTGGTTTAAACAATGATGCTTTATGCAGTCATTACAAAGTGAAATCATTAAGATTTTAACCTTCCCAGGGCACTTAATTTTAAATGCAGTTGCTAAAATTAAAACAA
>NW_005054302.1:5194864-5212020 GCF_000277835.1 Geospiza fortis | reverse complement strand
TGAGTGATTTTCTTGAGGATGTTCTCACCAACTCATGACTGGTGATTAATACACTTTCTTAATTCTAAATGCTGATTTCTTAACATACTTCAAAAAGGCTGAGTTTGTGATATGGCACATGAGGTGTGCATAAAGGTATGCATTTCTCATATGTCAATTGAGGCTGCTTTTAGGTGCATAGCAATGTGATATTTAGGCACTAAAGTTGCTGGACCAGTGCAGTTAAATGGATTTATTCCAGCTGATGATCTGGCTTGTTAAATCACTTCAGACATTTCTTTATGTGAGATCAATGAATGATTCTTCCCTTAGTTAAATATGATGGTGCACATGCTATCCTTGTATGGATTTTTTTTTAATGTTCTCCAATTTGCTGTTCAACACTGTGGTAGCCAAGTCTCTTGATTTATAACCTTTCCAGAGACTTGCAAAAGATGCCAGAGAAAAGATTGCTGCAGAGCCTCAGGGACTCAAAGCTGCTCTGCTGCTCTGTCAGTGATTTACAACCAAATTCCAGCCCATTCCTGTCTCTCTGCTTATGGAGGCAGACACCACCTTGATGCACAAAGCATGAGCAAAGCAGGTCTTTGTGTGAGATGTTAGAGCAGCAGTGATAAGGGCAGAAGGGCCTTTCAGGGCTGAAATGTCTGCAGTACTTCAGAGCAGTTTGGGATTTCCCCACCCAAACATACATCCAGAGGAACTTCATTTGATTTTGTGTTTGGGTTGCTGGGATAGCAGTGCAGTGATGTTACTGCAGTTGTCTGTTCAGTGATCAGAATTTAGCTTGGTTTACAAAGAGAAAAAAAATCTTTACTGTGTGGAAACTTAATTATATTTTACCTGTAATCTTCCTAGTTGTGGAAATGCTTGAAGCCGAATTCACCTCTGAAAGCTCGGATTTCGAAGCAGTGGTGTGAAATTGGTTTCCAAGGTGACGATCCTAAAACAGACTTTAGAGGAATGGGTCTCCTGGGCTTATATAACTTGGTGTAAGTATGTCCCTCTGCAGATGGGTTTACGTGTGTCTGAAGTCATGAAAAGCAGCATTACTTGCAGATTTTAGCAAATCTGTTGGAATAATTTACAAAAGTGACAGGGACATCATATTAAGCAAATGAAAGAATTTATTTGCTAGCCTAATTTTTGGAGTGTTTCTCACAGGGGTCTCCTTTCTTTTAGTATTCCTAATTCAATCAATTCAACCTTGTAATACCACTTGCTAAGCCTTTTTTTAGCTGCTGTTTCTCTGTGACACAGTGAGTTAGCACTCTCTTCCTACCAGAAAGAAAGTGTAAAGTATATTTTCACCAGTATCTAGAGCTCCTTAAACAAAATGCCCTGGAAGTATGTACGTGGGAGGGTTATGTTGCTGCTCAGCTGCTGTCCGTGGGAATTTCATGCTGAATTCTTAAGCAAAACACTTGATATGCAGTCACTGATGGCAGATTTAAGTAGTTTGACTACTACTTTAATTTCTGTCAATACTCAAAATTAAGCAGTGAGTTTACATCACTTTTTTCTTCCAACTCATGCACACCAGGTGTTAATGCCATAGCTGTGCTTTGTAATTTGGGAATTGACTAATGCCTGCTATTTTCTCCAGCCCTTGTATTTGCTGCATGCAGTTACATAACTTGGAAACATTTGGTAAAATAACTTCTCCTTGCAAGGCAAAGAATAAGTATTTTCTGCTGTTACAGATTGCAGGACATAAATCATCCTCTGTCCGTATGTTGTTCCCTAGTAAATCTCAGTTGTGGATCTGGACTCTTGACTCTGGCTTTGAACTTACATTTGAAATTAATCCCTACCATGTATTTAATTTCTTAGTCTTCTGTGATGACTCTTATCTTGCTTAATGAATTTGCCAGATCAAGAAGCCTGAACTGCTTTCTCTTGAGCTCAGCACCCAACATGCTCCAGTCATAAACTGATTTTCTGTAGGGTGGGTAGAGAGGAGACTCTGGCAATGCACATTCACTAAATTCATATAGGAGTGCACTTGGAGGCTGCTTTAATCTTTCAGTTTGAGTGTTTGAGTGGCAGTTTAATGAGTTTAACACATCAGATGCTACTCATACTGTGTAACACATGCACCTGCTTTTAGAAAGGTGTGTATTGACAGCTTAGTATGACTTCAGATGCTTTTTTTGGTTTTGTTTATTTTTAAACAATTCACCCTAAACATATATGTCTGCAGGTATTTTGCTGAATGGGACACTGAGATAGCTCATCAAGTTCTCACTGATTCTCTTCACCCTAAATACAGGTAATGCTTGAGACCAGAAACAATGACTTGAGAGAGCACTCTGCTGGCTCTCTTTGAGGAAGGGGGCTGGAGTTTTTTCTTCTTGTTGGGCATATCCTTGGATATTTCCACATGCTGTCTGTTGTAAAGTACTGATCCTGAAAGCTGATCAGGTGCAAGAGGCAAACTTGTATTCTGAATCTTGGAAATAGTTCAATTTAGTGTTAAATGTTTTCACTTCTGATTTCAAGTGATTTTTGTGTTTTTATTTACCTTTATTTTTATTTGTTTGTGTTTTTTCATAATAAAGGGAAGTCACTAACAAGGAACTAAGGTATTTTTTTTCTTTTTTTATAAGTTTTCTGAGACACTACATGTAAATAAAGATCAAACTACAATTTGGTGTGTTATAAACTTAAAGTCTTTTGCAACACTGGGAGATCCATATTCTTTCCTTTAGACCCAAACTGGGAGGTGGAACACTGGGTCCATATGAACATGCTTATATATCAAAAATGAAATCCACCTTGCTTGATATCATTAAAGTGACTGACTTGATAATCATAAGTAGTCTGGGCCAAATATTTGTTAGCAGAGCTGAAAAACCCCTTTATTTATAGTCACATATTCTGTATGCCTTGACTAATGGTGGTTCCAATGTGGCTACTCCATTGTCTCGGCTGTTGAGACATCAGGTACCTTCAAGTGTCACAAACTGTGGTGTAGGTAATTTGTCAGTAAGAGACTCCATAGTTATTGGGGAATGGAGGCCTCTTAGCCAGTTATATAGAAATCAGTTGCCTTAAAAGACATTTTTCTTCTGCCAGTAGTGTTAGATATCTATAAAGCTGGTTCACACCTAAATCTTGAAGCTTTTGATCTCCTCAGGGTTCTTGGGTTTTTTTGTTGCGTTCCTAATGGTAATTCTGTGACAAAAATCCCTTGGAACATATTACTGTGCTTCATTTGCATGTTTGATTACCAAGGGCAGTCTTGGAGTGCAGTGTGAGCATGTGCAATTTCTGTGCCTTGACAGAGCATTCAGTAGAAGATAGATGCTGCAGGTGGTGCCCATGGTGATCTCCCTGGTGTGGTTGCTTAGCAGCTGTGCTGTTTTCTGATGGGATCAATGGATTTTCTAGCTCAGCTGAACTTTTTCACTTGCCCACATCCTATGTGTGCCACCTTTATTATTCAGTCTTTACCTGGGGTTTTCTAACTGGCATTATTCCACAGCCTGCAAAGATGGTTCCGATTTTAGAGGATGAGCAAATAATAGTGTATTCCTGGATGCAAAGCTGTTTAGGAGCTGACGTTTTTGTCCTCATGCATGCCAGCTAGTAACCCTCAGGTCACAATAGGTATGAATCTATTAGCATCTTAAGTAATTATTGACAACAATTTTTATATCCTATATTTACATGAAGCTCAGGGAATTGTTTTTAGTGTAATATATACTTAATGAAGTTCAAGACTAGTCTAAGAACAATGCTTTCACACATAGCTGTCTATAATTTGGGACCTAAAGCTTGCAAACTCTGATCTGCCTTACTAGGGCAAAACTCCCACAGCCATGTCAAGGTTGTAGGCCCTTGGTTAGGGTCAGTTCTGTGCCTGCCTTTATCTGGTTTTATGTGCAGGCAATGATTTCTGCTAAACTTGCTCATCTCAGTAGACTCAAACCTGGTTAGTGGGATGTTGGGTGACTGGTTGAATCACACAGCTCTTTTAAATCGTTGAGCTGAAATTTAGTTTAAAATCAATCTGTTCCCTGACTAATTTTATTTTAAGGGAGGCGTCTTCTGTGTCCTTGAAAAGCACTGCATTATTGTGGCAAATAATAGGAAACTCTCTTCCTTATCTTTGGCTGTTGAGTGATTTCCAATTTGGCTGGTCATAAAAACTTACTGTCAGATGAGTATTTTCATGTTTGCTGCCTCAAGTGAATCATGCCTCAGCATCAGTGATGAGTATCACGAATATCTCTGAAAACACAAAAGAGCTAAAACCATCTTTGATTAGTTAAATATAACTTACAACTTCTGGTGCAGCTCAAGCTTAACTGAAGTGGTTCACCTTTGTGGTCAATTTAGAAAACAATGAAGTTTTGCTGAGAGCATTGACATAGGTGCATTTTGTAATGGGGAGACCAGTTTGTTGGCAATGCTCTAAACCAGTTACCCATTTCAAGTCTGTTTATATCAATCCATTCAGCCAGAATGAGGCTTAAATGGGATTGGCCATGTAAGAGAAGATAAAATATCATGTTCAGTCAATGTTATAACATCAAAGAAGTTGAAAGAAAATATTTATCAGTTAGTAATGTTCAGCAATATCTGGATTTTAACTATTTTTTCTTCCTCAGCCAACTTAGCAAAGCTGAATGGGAGAAGAAAAAGTTTGATAAGGCAATTGGGTAAGTTTAAAGACCTTTTTTAATTTGCTACAAACACAGCAGGTTACAATGTTACTGTATATTTGAGGGAGAAAAGGAAAATTCTGTGAGCATATGTACATCTGCCACACCTTGATTTTGATCAAAGATTACGGAGAAACAATTCAAGTTACATTCAGAAAAAAATAACCCAAAAATTTTGTAGCAAGGAGAAGCTTTCTCTGTGTGCTATATATAGTGTGGTGATTAATATCTGTTTAATTCTTCTTAGCACATGACATGATCAAGTTTCATTTCTTGCTGTCAAAGCCAGAGAGAACTGCTTTTAGGAAAATATAATAGAGAAGAAATAGTAGTGGGGGTTTTTTCTTCTATAACAGTGGGTTTGGTATTACTGCATGGAACAGGATGTTCCTTCTGAATGTATCTCAAAATCTGTAATACAAGATTTTACTGCCCAGATTTAATTTTTCTGTGAAACTTACCATTAGGCAAGTTAACTTCATGCTGAAGTTAACTTCTGGACTTCTAGTTTGGTTTTTTCCCTCCTGAAATGCAAAAAAAAGGTTAAAAGAAAAGAAAATATTTCTGTTTGCTTGATAGAGGTAGTTGAAAAAATACCCAAGACAGTCTAGAGAAGACAGCTATCTTTAGCTGAGAAAAAAATTCAATCACTGAATGTCCAAACATGTTTGCTTTTATGACTAAATGTCCGTGCCAGTCTTTATGTGCTTTCTTGGGAAATAGTCACTGCTAGAAATGTCAAGTTCCTTATGCACCAGCCTTACAAGTTAACTCCCAGTTTCTGAGTTTTGTTGTGCTTAAATATACTTCACTTGTTAATATCTCCTAGCAGGACAGAGTTTACTTAATGAGTCTGATTTTCTTGTTTCTGTTTCCTGCATGCTTTGATTTAGGATTTTGCCTGTTTTCTGGCCTTGTCTCTAGCTCTCTTTTAGGGAGAAATTAGAGGTGACTCAGCTGGATCCTTTTCACAAGCTTTTTAGCCAAATGAATATCTTTATAGGACAGGTTACTGTGGGTAATGAGTTCCAGTGGGAACTCCAGCAGTTAAAAATAACAAATGATGGGTCACCCTGCAGCCATGGCCACCGTGTGGAGTCCTTGCCCCGTTTCAGAGGCGAGTGCAGGAGCACGGGACGTCTGTGCTCGTTCTTATTTTGTAGGAATTAATCAGTACTGTTCCACTGAAAAGGCTGGCACAGTGATGAAACTCCTGCTCTTACTGTGACCATGTGTTTCCCAAGGGAAATGCTGTACAAAGCACGCAGAATAAATGTTTTCCTTGATTTCCACCCGACACATGCCTTGGAAACTCACAAAGGAGAGAATTAATGCATCTCAGTAACAGGGTCATCAGTGTTCCTTAAAATGTGACAAAAGAAGGTGAATTCTCAACAAAAGTTGCTGCTTTTCCTTACAGCTACTCTTTTGCCATCGTGGGCATTAACATAACAGACCTTGCATACAACCTGCTCGTGAGTGGGGCTCTGAAGACCCATTTCTACAATGTTGCTCCAGAAGCACCCACACTCACTCACTTCCAGCAGACGTTCTGTAAGTGCTGGGTGGGAGTGTGGGGTAAGGGGTGGGAATGCATAATTGGTACTCTGCTGACATGGTAATGCCCATAGTTTAAAAAAAAAGAAATAAAGTCTTCTGACACAGCATAGAGACTGTGCCCTCCTGTCTAGGATGCTTGGATTCTGGTCTTCAGCTGTGATGGAGGCCACTACCAAGCCAAGGTGTAAAACAAATAAAGAAACACAAACAAAAAATGCACTAACCGCCTTACCAAGTGACCTGCCTTTTTTTTAAATAATGAGAAAAAAGCAAATGTGCTTTAAGGAATATCTGAATATTGTTTCCCCTTAAATCCAACTGTCATATGATACTTGCAATTGCATTCTAGTGTTACTCCCCACCCTTCAGCAGAATTGCAGCTCCACCACCAAAATCATGTTTTGACAGCTCTTTCCCCTGTATTTGAGCATCCCTGCTACAGCAGAGGCCTGCTGTTCATCTTTGCACAGTGGGAGTAACACTACTAATATTTTTCAATGTGTAGGCAAGGAACTGATAATGAGCACCTGCAGCATCTTTCCCTCTTTTTATACTCCCTGGTTTTATGTTTCAGTTTGTGAATCCATATATCAAAATGACTAGTGACTTACTGTGTTTATTGTGAGAAATTCTGACAGTGTGTGTAATATTCATCCAATTTTGGCTTTGTCCAGAATAGGTTTAGTCTTGTCCCTGCCCAGTGTCATGAGGTGTCAGATATCAGTGACAAGGATTCTCTGTGCAGATCATAATTATTAATTCCAAGCTAGTTTCTAATTTTATATGTCATCTTTACATGCAGTATTTATCTCTTCTTCCTTCGTATTGTTTTGTAGGCTACTTAATGCATGAATTCCACAAATTCTGGATTGATGAGGATCCACTGGACATAATGGAATTCAATCGCGTCAGAGAGAAATTTTACAAGCGAATCTTGAGACAGCTCCAGAACCCAGAGATGGCTCTGTGTCCTCACTTTGCTGCATCAGAAAGTTTAATCAATATGTAGTTACTCAGTTGATTTCATTTGGAAGCACTGTCTCACTCTTGGTTTAGATCACTGTTAGACCATCACTAGCATACTGAATGACCATGGCAATCGTGTGCATGTTTTTGGCGCAGTGTTCATCTATTTTTGTCACATGATCCCCTTATGCTTCTCTTGCTGGGGATTTTTCATTTTAAATGGGTGCTCATATTGCCTCATTATGCAGTGTTACCTTCTGAATTGATGTCCAGATATCAGAGTTTTTCTATTTTTTTAGACTTTCCTCATAATTCAGCATTGACAATTGAATTGTATTTCTCTAGCAGTGTTTTTGTATATGTGGAATAAGTAGCTGGATCTTGTATTGTGAAAGCTTTTTAACTTCTTGGTATGTTTTAAGATAACTACTGGCATTTCAAGCAAAATATATGTTTGGACCTCATCTAGAAGATAATGTAATTTAATCTAATTCAGACAAACACATTTAAGTCCAGTTTTCTCCATGCAGCCATTATATGCTTAATGCAAAATTAATGAGGCTTATGAGATACAACTTTCAGTGAGAAGAGTTTATGCAGAATTATGATCAAATGCATGAATACCAAATGGTCTGGTGATGCTAACACAGTGAGCTGTGAGCACATTCACAACTAACAGATACCGGCAGGGGCCAAAAATTGTAACATCAGGCTGTTGTCACCAACACCACCATGCTGAAGCATGGTCTAGATTCCTGCGCATTCCTTTGGATATGCAGAGGTTAGTGCTTTGTGTTACACGTTGGAAGGCAACATGATTTGGTCACGTGGTGCTTGGTGAATTCAGGGAAGCAAAATTATGTATCTTTTCTTTGAACTACTGAAAATGTTGCTTTTGTTGTTAATTCAGTTCCTAAGAGCTGGGAGAAATATTTGGTTAGAACGTTTAGAACAAAACTGCTTGTGTTTCCCAGACTACTTATGAAAAAAATTAAAGATGGCAAACCGCCTTTTTTCTAAAACCATAAATGAATAAAAGTGTTTGACACTAAGATTGTGTAGTATACTGAACAACATCTACCATGGCATTTCATACCCATGGTATTTTTTACCTTCTAAGCAATCAATTGTAGTATTATATGTTTGTGTAAATCACTTGCATATGGAGATTAAATTGAGTAGTGTCCAACTACTTGTGAATATATGAATAAATTATACATCATTCTAAACTGAAGCACTGTGGGTTTTATTTTTGAGATATGCAGTAATACAGAGGACAAGTGTTTTACTTAATGGATCAGGTAAAATGGGTTGTAACAGCTCTGTGGTATTCCTGAGGATGAAGTGTGATCACAACTTCTTCAGATAAGGTGCTTTATGTCATTTTAGTTACTGCTTGGGCCATCAATTTAGTTAAAGAAAAATTAAATAAATAAATGGAAGTACTTCAAGTTCCTAGGAAACTCCTTGGGTTTAAGTTGTCTCATTTCTTTGCTAAAATATAAGCTGGGGGTCAGGACTTCTATACACAGCTGGAAACTTGCACTCATGGAGTTAATCAGCAGAATTTTATGGGTGTTGCAATAATTAGTCTTTTCCAATGAATCTGGAAATATGGAACTGGAAATATTAACATTTGCAAATGTTGCATGAGAATACAAGGAATAAAAACTATGCATGTTCAACTTAATACCATTGATTTTGGAAAGTGGTTATTTATAGCCATTAGGTCTCAAGGACATTTTTGTGTGACTCTTGAAGCTTCTAAAATAGGTTTCTAGTAACAGTTTTCATTGTTTCAAATTTTAGGCTCTCTCTTTCTTTCCTTGCCCCACTCTGACTTAAATATCTTCTGCAATTTATTAAGTTACACTGGTTTATTTTTAATACTCTGCAGTGGAGTTCATGAAGTTGCGGGGGAGGGAGGGAAGGTTCCTGCTACCTTCTTACTGCTCTGATCCTCTCAGGTGTGCCTTGTCTCAAGGTGTCAACTTCAAATAAAACCAGAAAATGTCATCTGGCTCTATGTCAGATTGTATCAGTATAATCTAACTAGTTTGGGTGATTGTTTTTCCTGTCTTGCAGGAAGATAGATTTAATGAAGTGAAAGTGTGAAATTCCTTCTCCTGTGGAGCCCCTGCATGCTGGTTCCTTCAAATCTTATCTTCCTGCCCGCTTGTGCTTCAGCTTTGTCCTGTGTTTTTGTTCCCAAAATCAATGTCAAACCTGGAGCAGAGAATATCCCTGGTGGGTGCCCAAACTGGCTGGGCACTGCTGAGGGAGGATGTCTGTGGGGCACTGCCTTCCTTCCTCCCCAAGAATGACCTCTTACCATGATAGAAACCTAAGCATTTTTTTTAAATGTTAGAATTTACACTATCACTAGTACAGATCCATACTGACCTGTGTGCAACTGGATGCTGCTTTCCCTAGGGAGGAGAAAATTAAAGAAATGGTGGGGGGGCAGGTGTGTGAAGTATTAAATAGTTTTTTCCATAAAGAAGAATCAATATTTATACTCACTGCATGGTGCAGAATTTGGTTTAATTAAGTATAGAGAAGGTTCGGGTTGGATTTTTCCAAAAACCTTCCACAGCTTCATGGTTGTTGCATTTCACCAACCATCTCTCTCACAGGCCCATGCCTGGCCATGTTCATCTCAGGCAGCAAGTGCTTCCTGCCCAGGATGTAAAGTAACAGGCAATTTTTCTCAGGCAAATAATTCACATTGGCAATGCCATGCAGCCCATGTTTGTGTTGTTTTAAAAAGGCACAGCCATGTTGTAAGTCTAAGCTGCTACTTTATTGTATAAAATTCAAGACTGCCTGCTGAAGCTGTGCAGAATATGCATTGCTTAGAATATGTATTGCTTTGGGTCAGCAGGTGAAAATAACTGATGAAAGTACAATATTGGGAGACTGAATGTATTAAAATGCAGAAATATTAACCTTGATCTGCTTGAAGCCGGGTGGGGAAAGGGCTATGTATTACTGGAGTTCTTTAATTCTGTATTCATCCTTTTACAATGGTGCCTATATTCTTTGTTACACATTCAAGCACTTCCCATAGCACAGCATTTTCTTATCCCAGCTAATGTGTATTTAAATTGTTACCAGGGCTCCTTCAACAACATAGGTGGGCACAGAATTGTCTTCAGTAACCTTGGTGCTTCAGTAACCTTTCCATTCACATGCTCCACAGCATCTGTGGAGCTGGGGCTGTGAGAGCCCCAGGATCTGTGCCCGGGGGGTTGATTACAGCCAGGAGGAGGAGAGCAAGTGCTACTCCAGCTTCCTGACACTCTTTGGCTTCTAGCTTTTTTTACTTTGAGGGAAGGAGAAATATTTTTGCTGCATTTCTAATTGGCTCTTTTGGAAGGTAGTTTTTCAAATGCTGGTGCTGGTGGTATTTCTATGTACTGTTTTTAGAAGCAAACAAGGTCTACCTTATGTATACGATTTTTCTTGGAAAATTGTATCTCCTGACTGTTTCCTGGAACAGCACTGAAGCTTGATTGAAAAATTTACTGTCATTTAGAGGGTAAAGGAGATTAATTTATTGCCTTTTTTAATGAAAGAGCAATCTCTAAAAGCACCTGTGCCCACTGTGGGCCCTGTGGAGCATAGACAGCTGGTGATGACTTAGCAGGCTGAAACACTTTGCTGCAAGCAGGGCATTTTAGCATGTGCCCGGCTGAAATAAGTGCTGTTAGATGGAACAGGATGTATGTGAACAGAGTGCTGATGCTCAGGTTAATGAACCCAGATTTGCCTCCACTGGCCCAAAGAATCACTGGTAGCATCATAATACATTGGCTTCCATTATGAGGGATCATATTTTCTTTCTTAATCCCTCCCTTCATGGATTATGATTAGCTTTTAACATGTCATTTGCTGACCTGTCCCTTTTTGTCAGAATGTGACCAGAGATTTTTGACCCTTCCACAGGAGTGACCAGCATTGCAGGGTTGTCCCCTAGTGTGGTATTGCAGATTGTTGTCATTCCTGCCCGAGCTCTAGGGGAAACCTCAACCCACAGCTCCACCACTTGGATGGATCTGGCCGAGGTAGGAATCAGTTACACCCTGGAATAGTAACTGGAGTGCAATTCTGTAACTGTTAAGTTCATGTCTTTGGCAAGTGCTGTTGGGGAAATAGGGAAACTCCGTATACATATTGGAAAATATGATAACTCTGATTATACTTACTTCTGTCCCCCAGCTGGCTTTTAACAAGCTTGACATCATCAACATTTTAACATCATCGTGACCATTTTGGCATCACAGGAAGACTCCTCTGGAACTGTGATTTTCAGAGAATTGTTCTGCTTTGAATCTTGTAAACTACCCTGATTTCCACCTTTCAGTCCTCACTTGGAAATTGTTCCAATGGGAGCTCAAATTTTGCACTAATGAATCCTCTAGGCTACACTGAGACAAACAGTAGGGTTCCCCTCTGTACTCTTGCGTCTGCAGCATGGTGCAGCTAAAAATCACATAAATTATTAAAATGGATGTTTTGCAGAAAACAATCCTGAAATGGATAAGGCAATGAATTATTCATTGTTTTCCTTGGTTTGCAGCAGAGCAGGTTTTCTGTAAGACTTGCCAATGATTAGACAGGACTCTTCCTACCAGATCCTAGAGGAATATAGTAGGACAGGCTTTGTGCTTTCCCCTGTGAGCAGTGCACATAGAAATCAGGTCATTACTTATTCTAGCAAAGGAAACTGTTCTACTCTATATAGAACTATAATTAGAAAAGAGATTTAGCTCTAAAACCTCCAAGCAAGTACTGGGGTCAGCAGCTAAACTCCAAAGAAGCTGAGAGGAAGGGCAGAGGGCTGGTTACTAGGCCTGGGCTCCACTGTGCTGAAGGACTGCCAAAACTTTAGGTGGTGTATTCCCCAAAAAGCTTACAGCTTGGAATGAGGGAGGGTAGCAGGATGGGGAGGCACAAGGGCAACGCACACCAGAGCAGCTGGCAGCTCAGCAAAGCAGAGTAGCACAAGAGGAGCTGGAAAAAGAGACACGGGGTCTACTGTTGTATGTTTACAGGCACTATTGCCCAATTGAAAGGGTAACCAAGGAAGATACGTGCAGGTGGCTATGAAAAACCTAACCCAAGGACAACAGGGCATGGCACTGTGACACTGGAAATGAGGACAGACATAGGGGACCCCAGCTTGAGCACTGCACTGAGCTCTCGGGTCCTCAACACAGGGAGGACACGGAACTGTTGGAGCAAGTTCATAGAGGGACACCAGGATGGTTGATTAAAGGGATGGAGCTCCTCCCCTATGAAGAAAGGCTGAGAGAATTGGGATTGTTTAGCCTGGAAAAGAGTAGCCTTGGGGTGACCTAATTGCAGCTGTTCAGTACCTGAAGGGGCCTACAGGATGGAGAGGCTATTCACAAGGGGGAATGGCTTCCAGCTAAAAGAGAGAAGGTTTAGGTTAAATATTAGGAAGAAATTCTTTGCTGTGAGGGTAGTGAGGCACTGGAACAGGTTGCTCAGAGAATTTGTGGATGCCCCATCTCTGGAAGTGTTTAAGGACAAGTTGGATGGGGCTCTGAGCAACCTGGTCTAGTGAAAGGTGTCTCTACCCATGGCAGGTGATTAAAATCAGATGAACTTTGGGGTCCCTTCCAATCCAGGCCATTCTATTATTCTGTGATCTCTGGTGCCTACTACACAGATGAGAAGAAAGTCTGTGATTCTCAAAGGAGACTAGTTGGGAAGTGTCAATAGGATATAGACATAACCTCGATGTAAAGCCCTGAGGGGAGGCTAAGGGCCAAAGTGGGGTCCTTGGTCATGGTTCAGAGACAAGATAGGATTGTTCTCCTAAGATAGAAAGTGCTTTATAGGCACATCAGCCTATGAAACCTGCTTGCTCACCCCTGAGACTCTGCCTCTGCTTGATGTGCTGGATGGAGGAACACCAAAGGAGCAGGATGCAGAAGACCCAAGGATGCAATTTGCCATCTCTCTTTGAGAGGAGAATTTGTGATGCTGACTTGGCTCTGGATGGTGCCACATGTTCCTTTAAGCTGTTGTGATTAGCCACCATTTGCCTCTTCACTCTCTCAGTTTTCCATTCACATTGGCTGGCTGGTTTGAATTTAAAGCAACTGGCACACACTTCACCTCCAGTTTCCATGCCTCTGGCCCTTCTCACATGTTTGTCAGCAAGCCATTTTGCAGAGGATATGAGTGTCACTTATCCATAGCTCTGTGGCCAAGAAAGAGCAGAAAAAGAAGAGTGGGGGCAGGGTGCTCTGAGCAGGCTGCTCTGGAATGTCCTGACCTGGTGATCTTCCTCCTCCTGCCGTGCCCTGGCCCAGCTTGCAGGAGGCCACTGTGACACCAGGGGTAGGAAAGCTGCTCTAAGCTTGGCTGTGTCAAGGCTGCTGTCTCCAAGTGCTTTGTGCCTGTCTTGAGGGCTGTGGGAAAGGGACATGAGCATGTGGCTGCATGGACAACCCAGGGCTTCCCTAGTTAGCTGCTGACAGTGCCTAAGGTTGTTCTGCCCCTCAAGCACCCTCAGCCTCCCACCAGGTTCTCTCCAGGGGGAATCAGCTTTTTCTGTCTTGCAGAAGAGAGCAGGGGTTTTCAGGAGTTATTTTGTCCATGCCTGAGACTGGCCTCAGTTAGTGTAAGTCATGCCTGCCTGCTGTGAAACTCAGCAAATTTACACTGGTTCCAAATCTGACTGGAATAAATGTGTCCAGCAACAGCAGAGAACAGGGGATCCTGAGCAAGAAGTTATAATCCCAGCACAGTACTTTCTTTCATTCGCTGGATAAAAAGACAGGTCTGGGGGAGATGTGAACATCAACTATCTAGCTGTAACCAAATATCAGTAAAAATAAAATAAACTCCTTAACACCAATGTAACATTAAGAATCGGGTGTTCTTTATTTGTCAGAAGGCATGAGGGAATATTTCCTTCAAAATACTGTGCATGCTGAGTACAGGAACGCTCCTGGTTTTATATTGTATTTCACATACATATTCACTGATTGCCCCAGAATAAACATACTTATGTGATAGTCATGTCCCTGAAATCATTGACATATTTTCTCTCTCCTTTACACGTGTTTTTCTGTGCTGGGACTCTCTTTGGTGGTCCCTGGTGGTCAGCACAAAGTCACACCTGAATGATCAGTGAACTAGTAAAAGGTGTCAGAACTGGGGCTCGTTGCTTTCCAGTTCTCCTTCTTACACAATGGGCATTGTGCAGTTCCATAGGCCAGTGGGTTTTAAAGAATAAGCATTGTTTTAGGTCTCCAGGTGTAGATGATTTTTCATCTGGCAACACAGAGAGTGGGTCAGAAAGCCTTTCTTGATCACTGGTGTGAGTGCCCTTGTATTAATGGGTAGACTGAGCCTTCATATCCTTAGAGACTGTTTGAAAAGCTTGCCAGTGACTTTCTCCTTGTGTGAAATATCAGTGCTTTTGGAGCTCTAAACTAATTTCTAATTCTGGTAGAGATCGAAAGGATACAGAGAGATAGTGGGAACCTGCCTTTTGGAGCTGTCTGAACTGCAAATCAAAGAGAGATACTGGCACTTCATTTTGCATGTATAGGTGCAAGTTAAGAATAGAGAATAAAGTATTAAACATCACTGTCTAGAAACAGTATCCTTTGTGATCCTCTTCAATTTATTATGGATGTCTATAATCACTGCCTTTGAGTCTTATACATAATAGAGATTAACTTCTATGTCACAGTTCTGTTCCATTATTTTTTAGGCACAGCAATGACAGCTCCTAGACATCTGAGTGATGAGAATTAGAAACTCTCTTCCCCAAAGAGAGAGAACTGCCTTTGGGGTAGATCATTGTGTGAAGCAATGCTGCCTATGTCATTTGGGTTAGGTCACCTGTGATGCTACTGAAATTTTAATCAATATAACGCTAATATCAAGTGCCTAAACTTCAGAGAGGGATATCAGCACAGGTGAAAACATTCATAAGACCATGTACCTATCCAGGAAAAACGTAAGCCTGAAATACCCAAATTGCAGTTGGGGGCTGCAGAGTGATGAATTACCCGCACAAGCAGTGGGACTTCTACATCAGTCTTGCCTTGTGTCAGGAGTTAATTCCAGGACGTGTTAACTCACTGCTGCTCTTGGAATCAAGCAGTTTCTTGCTTCAGCAATGAGGATGCTTTCCCCACCCCAAAAGACAAGTAGAATACCATTTGAGAAGGAAATATCTTGGTTTATGGTCGGCAAACACAAATTTTGGGTATGATCTCATTGCTTTATCTCAGCTGCTGAAGCAGCCACTTCTCTGACATTGGCTGCATTTTGTGGTTTTATGTATATATACACACTGACTATGGAATAAAATGTCTCATCTTGCTTAAAGCTATCACATCACCATCATCCTGCAACACTTGAAATCTGACCTTTAAGCAACATCTGTGCCAATTTTAGCTGAGGTAGAGTTAATTTTCTTCATATTAGCTACTACAGGGCTGTGTTTTGGATCTATGCTGGAAACAGTGTTGATAATACAGAGATATTTTTGTTATTTCTGAGAAGGGCTTGCACCGAGGAAGCTGGGCGTGCAGAAGAAGTTGGAAGGGGGCAGAGTTGGGACCAACGAGGTATTCCAGAAAATACGGAATCATAATCAGCATATAAAACTGGGAGAAGGAGGAGGAAATGGGGATGCTTGGAGTGTTGATTTTTGTCTCCCCAAATAACCATTAAATGTGATGGATCCCTTCCCTGAAGGTGGCTAAACACCTACTTGCCCATGGGAAGTGTTGAATTAATTCCTTATTTTGTTTTGTTTGTATGTAAGGGTTTTTCTTTTCCTATTAAACTGCCTTTATCTTGGCCCATGACTTCTCTTGTTTTACCCTTCTGATTCCCTCCTCCATCCCACTGTTGTGAGGGTGAAGGAGTGACTGGGATACTGAGTTGCCATCTGGGGCTAAACCACAACCCCACCTAAATGCAGAAGGTCAGATTACCCCTGGCAGGGGCGAGAGCAGCTTCCTCTGTTTAATGCTCAGCACTTTTTCTAGTTTCTAATGAGTTAACCATCATACCATTGACACCTTTGGGTTTTGCCTCCTTGCTTATTTTTTCACCTGCATTCTTATCTCCTCAAAACCAAAGTCTAACTCCCCATTCAAAACTTTTCTTCTTGCAAGGCTCCCACAACAAAAGTCTTCACCACTGATGTCTGACTATACAATGAATAATAAAGGGGGAAAAAACCCTCAAAACCACAAAAGACCACTTCAAAGCCATAAGCACCAACATTTTTATGAACAGCCTCACATTATGGTGAATGAAGGGCCATCATAATAGTGAAAGGTCTAGAGAGGAAGCCATGGAGGTATGAGGGGCCATGGAGGTCACCTGGTCTGTTCAGCTGGGGAAGAGGAGACTGAGGTGAAACCTCATTGCAGTCTGCAGAATCCTCATGAGACAATGAGCAGGGGCAGACACTGATCTCTTCTCTGTGGTGCCTAGTGACAGGACACGAGGGGATGACCTGAAGTTGTGTCAGGAGAGGTTTAGGTTGGATGGTAGGAAAAGGTTCTTCACCCAGAGGGTGTTTGGGCACTGGAACAGGCTCCCCAGGGAGGCTGTCACAACACCAAGCCTGACAGAGTTCAAGAAGGACTTGTAAAATGCTCTGAGGCACATGGTGTGATTCTTGGGGTCATCTCTGCAAGGAGAGAAGTTGGTCTTCAGTGATCTTTGTGGATCCCTTTCAGCTCAGGTGATTCAATGATTAATTGCCTTCCAGTTGACCCCTCTGTGCTATAACCAAGAAGCGTTCTGGAGTAAAAGCACGAGATTTCTCTTCTTGGTCTAAAAAGCAACCAGAGGTTGTGGACAGCCCCCTTCTCCCGGTGCCAGGGTCCCTCCCAACGCCGCCTCCCGCCGGGCAGAGCCGCCCCGGCAGCCGCGGAGGGCGAGGCG
>NW_005054302.1:5194179-5194824 GCF_000277835.1 Geospiza fortis | reverse complement strand
CGCGACCGACTGGGGCGTTGGGTCTCCGAGACACAAATAACAACCCTCTCCGAGCTCCCCTAATTCCCCTGTTACAGCCCTGTGCTGCCGCTGAGCGCTGGAGCAATAGCAGCGGGGATGCTTGGTAACTATCTCCAAGAAAGCCTTGTTAATCAAATGAGGTAAATTTTAGTTGAGTTTCTGACGGAATTCAGAGCTTGGCAGTCGTGTTGAGGCCACGCCCTTCAGGCCTTTGGATCTGTACCGGGTGATTTTTCACTCAGTTTGCCTGTCAGAGTTCACTGAGAGGCTGGACAATGCTCTCGGCCATGGGGCTTAGTTTTACATATTGCTGCAAGCTGCAGAGTGTTGGACTTGATGATCCTTACGAGTCCCCTTCCAACTTGAAATTATTATTCTATTCTATCAAGAGTTTCCTGAATAGGAGTTGACTGTTGTGAATTCCCTCACCTTGGGGATAGTCTGCCAAGGATCTTGCACTTCAGACCTGAGAGATCCCAAAGAGACAGGAGCAGCCTGGAGGAAATAAAATCAGAGCAGCATTTGTCTTCCCTGAGGCAAGCATTTTCCATGCTGTGAAACACTGCTCTGAGTCACCTAAACAATTCCTAAATTCCATAAAGGCAAGTGCAGAGAGGCCTATTC
>NW_005054302.1:5184803-5194155 GCF_000277835.1 Geospiza fortis | reverse complement strand
GCAACTTTCTATTAGCATTTCTCTCCATTGTAAAATGTCCTCCTCTTCATTGAGCCAGGCTGGAAAGGTTGAGGCCTCTTAAACTCTGTGCTATTTGCTTTCACAGGAGCTCCTTAAGAGGTAGTATCCCTCTCCAAGCTAGGACAGTGGTTATAAAGTATTCCTGATGGATTTTTGAACCCATTCCCTGGGACCACTAGCAGCATCTCTTGACATTGGTAGCCCCACACCCATCAGCAATGTACCATAGTAATCAACCACACCACCCATTAGTTAGATTAAGAAAACTGCTCCAAATTCTCCATTGCTAACATCCAAATCCATTACTTTGTGTGCAAGGAAAATTTTCTTCTTTCTTCTTTGTTGTTATGTTGTATGTATTTGAAGGCTGTCAGCAATCTTTTGTCATATTTGGCCCATGCCCATTCCCAGTGAGGTGTCTGCAATCTGCTGCTGGGGCTGGTCACATTGGTTCCCTGATGACAGGTGAAACAATAATTCTTCAGAACACCTACCAAGATTTAGCAGCCTGTGGGTTAAGCTTCCTGTGGAGCCAGCCTATCCTCATATTCGTCAGGTCTGGATGCCTTTTATTCTCCTTCTGCAGATTTGTCTAAACACTTTAAACATATCTGTTCTGTTTTCTTTCAAAACATCTTGTACTTTTGAGTTTTACACTTCAGTTTTGCTTTGCCAAATGCCTTTCTTCATTTTATATGTTGCTATTATGTTTGCTGTTTATTTGATGGACTGAGAGACTGCAAATAGCCAGTCTTTCTGCCTTTATTTGCTATTACTCATGTCTTTTCTTCAGTCACCTTTTCCTTCAAGGTAAAGGGATCTATGTCTATGAAATTTCTTCTCAAGTCAAAACTATTACAATGCTTTTTATTATTTTATTCCCCTCTGCAATTTTTCCAACACTGCCCATAGAGCTGATGTGTTCAGGGAACTCTCTGCAGTAATTTCTGGATTTTTCCTGTATGCCAGTGTCTGCTGAGTTCATTATTTTGTGTTGGAATGTTCTTTCTCCCTACGTATTCTCCTTCACATTTGTCAACTTTTAACTTTATCTACCATTTTATCATTTATGATTTGGCATTCAGATGACTTTCTGCAACCCCTCATCTATGACATTTATACCACCAGAAAATTTTGCGGTCCTTCTGCTTTTCCTGTAAATATGTTAAACAGCACAGTCTCTTGTGGACCTCCTTTTATTATGCAATTTCACTGTTCACTGCCACTCCCTTTCCATCTTTCACCCAGTTAAAGGGAGAAGTCCACTTTCTCTCTCATCACAGTTTGTGGTTTTCAAAACGTATTGATTAGCTCACTTGTACTGTTTCAGAGTTGTACTAGATACCAAGGACAGGATTCCCCTTTGCTGAAGCCTTGCTGACTTTTCCACTTAGATTCATAGAACTGTAGAATTTTTTAGATTGGAAAAGGCCTTTAAAGTCATCAGCTCCAACCATTAACCTGGCACTGCCAAGTCCACCACTAAACCATGTCCCCAGGTGCCACATCTACACATTTTGTAAATACCTCCAGAGATGTTGATTTCACCACTTCTCTGGACAGCCTGTTCCAATGCTTGACAACCCAAGGCAATTATGTGCCTTTGAATTTTGTCTGGTTTTCTGTGGTTTGGTGGGTTTTTTTGGAAATGGAGCTTCCTGGTCTGTAACTGCCCAGCTGTCTTCTACAGTCCTCTTAAATACTGGTATTTCATCTGCCACCTCCCGTTCCTCTGGTACCAGTCTGATGTGAGCAATAAGTTACACTCCACAGTAACTTGGCAGGCAATTCCATATCCAAGCTCCTTTAAAATCGCCGTGTGAACATCATCTGGTCCTGCTGATATATCACTGCTCATGCTATTGGCTTCTGGCCCATCAGTTGAGACCATTACTCATCACCTGCAGATAAAAGTTCTGGCATGGAAACTCTCCTAATCCCTTCTACAGGGAGCACTGCTGCAGGTAATTAATATACCTTTCCTATACCAAACGTATTTTCTGAGTGCTCCTGCTCTGTATCTATCATCTGCAAACCCTGCAGTCTCCTGGCAAGTTGCCTGCTTCTGATGTATTTTATTTTTAGCTTTTAATGCATCTACTGTGCTGTTAATCAACAGTTTTCTTGCCCTCCTTACAACCTTTTATTTAACTTTCCTGAGTTCTTTTCAGTTTTGCCAATGTAGATACATTTTCTGTGTTTTGAGCAGTAGTACTTTATTCATAACTCCTCCCTGTGCTTTGCTGATTCCTCTTTCAGCCTTCCTAGTCCCATAAGGAAGTTTCCCTTGTGCACATTGTGGTCACTGCCACACCATCATTTTACAAAGGTAACATGTGATCCTGATCCTATATTCTGTTAATGGCTGCACGGCTTCTCCTTCTGTGACATCTGACTGCCCAAGGGGAAATAATTTATGTTGCTTAACAATGTAGCAGGAATTAGAGACCCGTTTGACATTTTCCCACTTTGTGGAGGTGGTGTGAAGCTGGAGTTTTCTATGGCCACAGTGCTTTCTGCCTTACAGCCTCCCTGGTGTCTTATTCTGGTTGACACTTTAGTCCTAATTGCACTTTTCCTATTTTTGAAATGTCAGGCTGGAGGGTTATTATATATTTTTTTAACAGTGAGTTTATTTTGATAAAGATTTCTTTAATGCATACTGCACCTTCTTTACTGATATCATCATCTTTGTCTTTCTGATATTTGCATTAACACCATGTCCTACGGTCTTTTTCTATTTCTGGCTAAATGGGCCTTTATTTGTTGAAATTTCTGATTGTTTTTTTCTTTTTCCCATCTGAATTTCATTGACTTTCACTCTGTTCTATGTCAGGGAATGCAGTATCGTATGATTTAAACCTATAAGCTGAGCACTACACATTTGGAGCTGGCAGTTTATGCAGACAAGCTTTCCCCAAGCCTGAAAGGGAGTTTTCAGTAATTTCAGTGCTCAGCTGAGTGCAGCCTCATAAGAGAGAAAAGCCAAACCCCCAACCATGTCTGTAAAAAGGAGTACAACTCTGGGACAACAGAGTTCCCACTTATTAATCTCACAGGAGACTTTATTTAGCCTCATTATGACATGGAATTGACTGTATCTGATGAGAGGATTTCAGTTTTCTTGATACTCAGGTAAAAATGCAGCTGAAGTACCCAGAGGTATCATTAAGTAGGGAAGTATCCCAGACTGAAAAAAGGAAAAAAAAACAAGGCTTAGTGTTTTCAATGCTTACTATTTTCTGACTTCACTTAGATTTAAACCACTTTAAAAATTATGCTAGATTTAAAATTCTATTTTAAATAGAATAGAATAAAATTCTGTTCTAAATTGTAAAAACAAATCTGCTGCAAAAGAAGTCTATTAAACTCAGTTAATTGTTATTGCTTATTTTGTTCCAAGCCAGATAAGTTTTAGAACCTAGCAATTTGAAAGCATAGTTTGAAATAGATGTGTAGATTTAAAGCGTGAGTCTTACTGTTTCTGAATCATAGCTTCATTAAAGTGTTAATTAATACTGCTTATAGTGAAATTCTTTTATTGAAAATTGTGTTGAAGTGGAAGATCTAAAGCTACTTCTGGCATATCTCTTCCATATGATGCTGAAACAGAACTCTGTGGAGGGCAGATCAGAACCAGAGAGACAGAGAGGGGCAGATCCTTGTCTGAAATAACCAGGCCCAGCTCCACTGGAGCACACTGGGGAAAAGGCTTGCAGCAAGCCAAAGCAGATCCTGCCTAACACGGTAACAAGGCTCGGATCAATCCTACTGGAACTGGCAGTCACCAGTGAAACTGTGCTGCAAGTATTAAAAAATTATATCCCTGCTTTTAGCTATGCCAAGAGATGTCTGAGAACAACAAGCTGAGCAGCAAAAGGGTTGAATACAGCAGGGAAAAGAAGTACATGCAAAATCCATCCTAGATTATTTATTGCTCAATGTGTCCCGTAGTTTTGATTAAGGAATTGGGTCACTCCCACTAGATATTTTGGGTGATGCATCTGGGCCAGGCTGTCACAGTGATGTGCAAGCCCACAGAAACACCATGTGCATGTAAAAATATGCAGATTTCTATAAGCACAAGGTAGGATCTTCTCCAGGAGCCCTCCTCCGAGGCACATATCCATAAGGGATTAAGTCCCTCTTGAGCAACTGATACCTGGATCACCATGAATATCCTGACCCCATCGATTTGATCTTCAGGTCACCTGAGCCACACTTGCTCCAGGCCTTCATACACGTGGCAGGGACAGCAGGTGGAGCAGACATGAACAGGGCAAGACATTATTTTGGTATTCTGTGTACATCTCTGGCCACGAGGCTGAGACAAATCCCACAAAACCCACTGCCTGCTTCCCAAGAGGGCAGAGTTGAAATGCAAGGAAAACAGTCATTTGGAAAAGAGGCCCAGCTCTGGCAGCTCATCTGGGTACACTAAAAGGCATAAATGCAAAACCAAAAGATTAAGGCACATCCACACAAATACAAAAACCTTCCTGGGCCCTGCCATACAAGCTGTAGAAGAAGGATGCATGAGTCTACATTTACCTAACAACTGCTGCCAAAACCAAATTATTACTCATCTCCTCCATCCACCCACTACAGCCAAGAACTGGAAAGTACAAGTGGAACACAGCACGCACAGTGGGACAAGATGACCACCTCTGTTTGTTCTATATACGAATTTATGCTTTGCACTCCCTCACAGATCAGCCCAGTGTGAGTAGAGATTGGCATTAGCTGATAAGCATAGCAGAGCCTGCTTGAAAGTGCTGTCATCTCTCTGCAGAAGCTGCCAGCTGAACTGTTAAGCTGGGAGGTCAGAGCTGATTGGCTTGAGCAGCAGCTGTATGTGGCCCTGAGAAACGTGCCAAAGGCTTTTCCAGCTCAGACCCATAATCCGTGGGTGAGCCCAGCACACAGGGGCCAACCAGCTCAGCTGTGCAGGTAAAGAGTGATTTAGGAGCCCCCACAATGGCCAGCCAGCGAGTCAGCACCTGTCAGTCTTCTTGATCCCTTCTAGCTCGCTGCACCAGCAAAATATAGATTATGATTGTGCCAAGTTCTTCTTGAATTGCAAGGGCATCTATTGCCTCTGGCACGCTTCCAAATGCAGTTGTATAAATAGAACTGTGCTGGACTTACTACATAGCAAGGAAGTTTTTTATGCTTCACATTTTTTTTGGCATGACCCAGAGAGAGATTCTGTGCATACACAGGAACGCTGCCTTGATAAGGCTGAGAACCCCGGGTTTTGCATTTTCTTCTTCTTTTTCTTTGTCATCTGCTGAACACATACACAGCACTTACACATTTTATGTTATATATTTCCATCTGCTGAACACAGAGCTTACATAGTGTGCCATTTTTCTTCCCCCAGAGAAAACTGAATTTTGAGTGAATCTTTGCAAACTAAAAAATGTCACTAAGAAAATGTTTGTAATCAATCCACTTAGGAAGCAGCTCATGCAGATCCCTGATGTCAGCTACTTCTTTTTCCCATACTCACCTCTGTCTCATTGCATGACAATTTCCTACCCTGTGACTTGGAAGGAGCACATCATGAGAGTGATTGGTTATGCAACATGGGATAGAGAGCCTGCCTGGCCTGGAGCCTGGGCAATAAAGGAGAAGGGGGCACAGGTCACACAGCCTACAGCAGCTTTGACACATCATTCAAAAGCAAAATGGACACAGTTGGTTTTCATACATGACATTTGCTTTTGACAAATTTTATTTTTCCTGGATAAAAACAATTTTCTTGAAAAAAAATAGAGAAACTGGTCTCAACTGAAAACATACTGGATTGGTAAAAGCATTCTGGTAAACCCCACTGAACAATTTTCAAATGATTAGCCAAAGTTTCAAATCTTGGTGCCTAAATCTGTTCCAGGTTGGTATGCAGGCCCATAAACTAGTGGTCTGATTTTTCCCAAAAGCATGCTGAACATCCTGTGTCCTGAGTTTCTCTGGAGTGAGGTGCTAAAGGCTTAGCAATTCCAAATGACCAGGCCTAGACTCAAGCTTCTGAAATCTGGACTTTAGAATTAGGTAGCTACAGTCTGATCCAAAGCCCAGTAAAGGGAATGGAGAGACTGGTGCTGGACTTCTGGTTCTGTGTATGGCTAATTCATCCATGATTACGTGGCAGAGTGAAAACTACCTCGTTTGGGCCAGGTCAGTCCCAAGCAAGCACTGTTATGCTTGTTGTGAGCAGCTCCTGCTGGACAGAGTGCCTTTAGCAAAGGAGGTGGGATTGCAGAGGGATGGGGTATGTGAGAAACAAGTGCTCACTTAAAAAATTTAGAAAGGTTTATTAAACCTTAACAAAAATACAACAAAGGACCACATAAGGAAAAAGTTGCAGTGCTGGGAACTGACCCTCATGCGTACCACGTGGTCAGTTCATCTTCAAGATGGACGCTCAGTCTTTTATACCCCTGGGGGTTGCATCAGCCAGCCCTGGCCCCTCCCAAAGTCTGTCAGTCAGCTCTTCTTTGCCATTTATTGGCAGAAACCATTTTCTTGTAACTTGATTGGACTCAGATGTTGCCATGCCACACCCGCAAAGCCACAAGCTTTTCCATTCCCAACTGCCTGCTGCAAGGGGCACGTGCACCCCTCTTTTTACCTGTTCTAGACAACCCAGGCTGTCTGATGGCAACAATACAGGGGGAAAAGGGAACCATGGGGAGAACAGAGGACATCTAAACTACAATAACATAACTGTACATCACTAAAGCTTTTATTAATATTCACACACGTCATCTTTTAATTGTGAGAGCCAATCATCTCATTATCCATCTATAACAGGGTAGTAAAGTGTCACCTGGGTAATCCTCCTCATGGGCAGGAACTGTGCTGCACTGATGTCCTGGGCATGCTGTGTAAAACTTCTCGTGGGCCAAATGCTGACATACAAATGCATAGGAGTGGCCAAGCAGCTGGAAAGCTGCTCTGCAGAGGACCTGAGGCTCACTGGGGGCACCATGAACCAAAAATGGGTCCTTGCAGCAGAAGCCAAACAGCCTCCTGGGCTCCACCAGGCAGAACATCGGCAGTGGACTGAGGGAAGTGATCCTTCTTTTCTGCTCAGCACTGGAGACACGTCTGGAATGCTGTGTCCAGAGCTGGACTTTCCAGTACAAGAGAGATATGCAGAGGGTCAAAGCAAAGGGTCATGAGGATGAGGAAGCATCTGATGAAAAAAGGCTAAAGGAGCTGGGACTGTTCAGCCTGGACAAGGCTTAGACGGGTCTTCTCAGTGTATGTAAACACCTGGTGGGTGGGAATGAACAAGACAGAGCCAGACCCTTCTCAGTGGTGCCCAACAACGAGACAAGAGGAAATTGGAACTAACTCAAAGGCAGGAAACACATTTAAACATAAGGAAACTCTTTTTTACTGTGAGGACAGTCAAGCACTGGAACACTTTACCCAGGGAAGCTGCAGGGGCTAGAGCGGCTACTTACGCTAAACTATTGTTGTAATGAAAATTTTGAATTATGAAAAGTATTGTTCTAATGAAAATTTTGCCTAAAAGAATTTGACTGATAAACTAAAGACAAATCACTGTTAGCCCAGAGGTCGTTTGATGTTCTCCATCTCCTTTATACAGCAAAAGGATGGAAAATCATGACAACATACATCTCCACAAAGCCATCTCTCATCCAGGGATTCTTTGGTGAGCAAGAAGGTAATGGAGTGAGTTTGAGCCTTAAGGGTCACACCAAACACCTACAATAAGGTCCCTCAAACTAGGAAATTTTGTATTTATAAATCTGTATTTGCTTGAAATTGTGTGTACACACACATTAATGTGCCTGTACACCTATAAAATTCTGGCTCTTCACAGCATCTGGCACTAAATGTTGAATCGTCTTTTTCCTCAGTTTCAGGCAAATGACCTAGACAAGTAATTTATCTCATTCAAAATCTGTTTGAAAACTAGAAATGCCTGAAAAGAGAACCACTTAGGCTGATATTCTCACTTTTAGGAACTTGTTCACGGTGATTTACCTTAATCATATTTTCAAAGTCAGATGCATGTCAACTCTGAAAAAGATTGCTGACTAAAAGTTGTGGATGGCCCAAACTCTCCCGAATATTTTCTTAGCGTCTTTCAGCACAAACACAGGCTGGGTGGAGAATGGATTGACAGCAGCCCTGAGGAGAAGGACTTGGGGGCATCAGATAATGAGAAGTGAACACAGCCCAGCCATGAGCGCTCACATCCCAGAAAGTCAATCCTGTCCTGGGCTGCATCCCATGGCGGGCAGCAGGGCCAGGGAGGGGATTCTGCCCCTCTGCTCTGCTCAGAGCCCACCTGCAGGGCTGCATCAGCTCTGGGGCACCAGCACAGGGAGGACAGGGACATGCTGGAGTGACTACAGAGGAGTCTACAAAGACAATCAGTGCCCTGGAGCACCTCTCCTGTGAAGACCAGCTGAGAAAGCTGTTTAGCCTGGAGAAGAGAAGGCTTTGGGAATGCCTTCTACAGCTTTCCAGTACCTAAAGGGGTCTGCAGGAGAGCTGGAGAGGAACATTCTACAAGGGCATGTAGTGATAGGACAAGGAGGATGGATCTAAAGTGGAGTGATCTAGTTGAAGGTGTCGCTGCCCTTGGCAGAGGGAGTTGGAACTAGATGAACTTTAAGGTCCCTTGCAAACCAAGGCATTCTGTGAACTCAGTTTTCATTGCACACTGAAAACTGCTAGGATCAGTTTGAACTGTTTCTGAAGCTCTGCTGGTTCAGACAGTGGAGACCACATCTCTGGTTTTTCCGTTGCTAGACTGGGATGAACCCAAAAATATCAATTCATTCATGGTATTGCTCTCTTCTGGGAGTTACTGCCAGTGAAAGATTCTCATCTTTCATACTGAATTATCAAGTATTCATGGTATAAAAAATAGATTTTCCATGTTCTTCTCCAGTCGTTGTTTGCACGTCTCAGCCAAGTTTATGAACACAGACCATGTGCAATACTGATAAAAGAGCAGCATCTGATGCAGGGTGGGCTGCAGAGAAAGGCTGTGTCCATTGCTGACAGAAGTTCATTTCAATATCTCAGCACTTTTTTTACTGAAAATTTGCCATGTCCAGAAGTGCTGGAGGCAAGTTTGCTCATTTACAGCCAAGAATAAACAAGAGGTGACTTTTTAGCATTACACTGCAGTGGGGATTCCTTGACTGGGAGAATGAGAGGCACAAACTGCAAGACTGCAGACCCAGATGGACAGTACAAATGACCTAGAGCAAGGGCTCATTTATTAGCAAACTCAAAGCAACACAAACCCTTAAGTGGTGCTAACAGAATATTTGCTCTT
>NW_005054302.1:5126598-5184685 GCF_000277835.1 Geospiza fortis | reverse complement strand
GATGTGTATCAGCATCACGGTACATACTAGACTGCCTTCCTACAGGAAGCTGTACTTTGTAGAGGATGCTGATTCTCTGAAGCCATTAAAATGACAGATGGGGAATTCCTAGGAGGAGTTTCATTACTGATTTCACAAGCCCAGGAACTGTGGGCTCTTCAAGCTGGCTCAAGATGTTTTAGCAGGCGATGACACCATCACAGCAACCCAGACACAGTCACACCTCAGCCTCCTGAGGCTGGCCACGGCTGTGCCGTGACACCTGGCATGTCCCACTGGGAGTCCTGCTCTGGGCAAGGCTCATGGCTGGGCTGGGGTGCCAGCAGGAACCTATGCCTGCAATTGGCCAGGCTCATCCCGGCAGGCACTGCTCCAAAAATAGCTTGGCCCAAAATAGAACTGTGGGAATCCCTTCCCGAAATCCAGCTTCAGAAAACGCAATTATTGATGATGTCCCAGTGGGACAAAGGCTCTCTTTGAAATCTGTGTCCACAGGCTCCGAGGGTGTAAGTGACTCTGGACAGAAAATCACCCAAACAGGTCATGTATGTGGTTACATGTCTGTTATGCTGCAGGGTTTCCATTCTACAGCTGTTTTTAAAAAATAGAAATTGAAATGTAAGTAGGAGGAACAAGCAAACCACCCCACTTTCATATCACACTGTACCACAGCTATTATCAGCTCAGGTCAGGAGAGGGATAAGGAATGCTCCAAAAGATGGTTTTACATGGTCTTTATTTAAACAAAATGTGCAAGTGGAAGCAGAGGTTTCACATTCCTTTTTGCTAACCAAGTTTATGCCATTGACATTGGATAATACAGGCTCTTACATTACACATTGCAGTCTTACACCTTCCAGAACCCAACACTGATGCCAAACAAGCCAGCATGGTGGGTTGGGAGTACAGCACTCACAGAAACTACCAGAGGAGACAGCCACATCAAACTGTTCCTAAGCATCTTACACTTTACAGATGGATCACTGCAGACTGAAAGAATTACACCATCACAGACCCATTACAAACATTAGCACAGGCAACAGATAGGAGAGAGTGAAAAAATAAAGGTTCACAACATCCTCAATTGACTGAAAGCTAATTGTTGTGGCATGCTGTGGGTGCCACTGACGTCTGTGGAGGCACACACTGAAATCACCTCCAGGGTTTCTGAGAGTCTTTCAATCCTGATAAGACTTCACAAGGAGCCACATGAGGATTACAGTGACCAGGACAACCATGAAGTTGAGGCAAATTTCTCGTGTGGAAAGTTCCATTTTTTGGGAATAATGAGGAGAGAGCAGAGGTCAGCAGGCAGAGCAAAGGGAAGACTCCGGTGACTTGCTTGGATGTGTCCTTGAGCTCAACCTTCAGGTCACAGGCTTTTCAAAAAAAAAAAAAAAAGAAAAATACGTAAAGGACAGATACATGAAGGTGGCAGATTCCACAGAGTTTTTTGTGTCAGTCTAAATAAATGTTGTTTCAGTGGCCAGGAGTCAGTAAGCACTGGGGTGCTAAGAAGTAAAAGCCACCTTTGGCAGCTTATCACCTTCTTTGATTTCCAGCAAGGACGTTCCCAGTGTCGTCCCAAAATAGAGTACACAGGGGTGAGCAGTCTGTGTAAATCACTGCTGCTTTCTGCAAGTATTTTCAAATAAATAATGCCCAAGACCCATTTCAACAAGTATACATTGTAAATAGACTACTGCTAAGAGTTTTTAAATTCCTATATTTGCAGGTGTATTGTTTTTTTAAAAAATAAGTGCAAACTATTATTTTATAGAGAAAGATTAATAAATGTGAATTATTTGTTACTACTAAAAGCACAAGGAGAACCTAGGGTTTGACATTTTAATTTCTGAAGAACTTCACATATTCTGTGAGTCATTTCCACAGATGAAATAGTATTTTCTCGATAAACTTCTGCCTTTCCTGAAATTTCAAGGAAAAATTGAATTGAAAAATGCTAAAACCTCATATTTCAAAAATCCCATTCGATTTGTACTCATAAACTTTTCTGTTGGTTATTGCTTTTATTTACTTTATGACAGCAATTTTTGAATTTTATATGATTTTGGAGTTCATGCAGAGAAAAGAGAATATCATTAATATCATGCACTAAACTCTGCATACCATGTAAATAAAATAAGAACCCTTAAACAAATGAAACATTAAGTCTAGACAAAGAATTTCAGCTACACAACCAGATTAGGCTGTAACATATCTGGTGCAAATGAGAAGCCTTGGGACCATACCAGCATGAAGACAGAGAGTTTCAATTGAAATTACTTTAGTTTGCAGATTAAATATTAAAAGCCTAGTGCATGCAGTTAACAAATTCCTACATTTTCAAGTTGTTTTGCCAGCCTTCTATGTCCTTGCACATGAGAAAATCTGACCTAATAAGTAAGCCAGTTCTTTTACCTTGAGGAGGTAAATGGAGCCCAGTGGTTCTGCCTCTGGACTTTGGGTCACTGCAGATAATTTTGCCCTCCAAGCTTCTGCCTATCTGCCACTCGGTCTGGATGCTCTGTCCCTGTGTGGGAACTAAAGTAGGCTGAGGGTGGAGACCAACAAGTGCGTTGGCAATCCAGGTGCTGACATCACCCCCCCCCAAATATTTTTAAAGGGCTAAGCTGGGCTGCAAACTTGGTTAAGGCTGTTTATGCAGTGGGCTCTCTGGGTGGATTTGGTTCTTTTGCCACAGTGCTGTACTAACAGCAGAGCTGTGTGCATCTCTTGGGAGTCAATTGGATCTGATAGAGAATTTCATACAATCATTGAATGGTTTTGGTTGGAAGGAACCTTAAAAATTATCCAGTTACAATTCCCCTGCTGTGGACAGGGACACCTCCCACTAGACCAGGTTGCTCAGAGTCCCATCCAACCTGGCCTTGAGCACTTCTGGGAACTGGGGCACCCAGATTCTCTGGGAAACCTGTTTCAGTGTTTCATCACCCTCATAGTGAAGAATTTCTTCCTAATATTTAATCTAAACCTACTCTTTGAGCTGGAAGACATTCCCCATGTTCTGCCACTACATTCTTTCCTTTGGCCGGTTGGTGTCTTCCCCAGCGTGGAGAAGGGGAAAGAAAGTGTTGAGTTCGTATGCATTTAAAAGAGAGAGAATAGGAGCAAAATATACTTTCCATTTCAATACAAATAACTGAAAGAGGATAATTTCCTGGACAGGAAATTTGGGGACTAGTTTGTGCTGAAAAGTACAAAACATTTCTTAAAAGAACTGTTGACACTCTTGCATACTCTTCCTCCCATTGAGTTTCAGTGCTGGTGTGAACTTCAACTATCTGAGCATACAGAGAAGTATTTCTGCCACCGTGCAGTGTTTCACCCCAGAAAGACACTGCTCTGTGGCTTAGGGAGCTGTAACCCCCACATGCCCTTATCTTTGCTCAAGGCACAGCTAGAAGTTGCTGCAAACATGAGCAAGAAGTAGCTATTTGCTCCCTTTGAATTGACACAGCAGAGCGAGCTGGAATGGACTGGGAGCAGACAGTGCCATGGGTTTCCCCCTACTTGGAAAATACAAGTATTTCCACTGAAGTCAGAGGGTCACTTCTGCAATATGGTGCTGCCAGAGGAGTGGGGAGGTCCTGCTCAGGTTTAAGTGTGTAAGGCTAGCCACAGCACTGACCTTATTCTCACTGCCAATCACCGTGTGGTACATAGCATGCAGATAATTTATTGATTCTGATGCCTTTGGTATATTTATACTCAGGCATGCTGGGACATATTTTAGCTCAGAGTATCCAAGTTTGTTTGTCACCATGCCCCTCCCTGAGCTCCCAGGGAGCATCATCACTGGCACTCACATCACGGGACCATGGCTGGTGAGCAAGGCCAGCTGGCTGGAAACCAACCCTGTGGAAAACACAACAAAACAAATAGCTGTGGGTAACCAGGGGGGTGGAGGGCAGTGTTGCTTGGGTTTTGCTGGATCATCTCCCTAAATAGTCTTCCCACGGGATCAGTGGAGGTGGGAGGGGGATCGGAGCAGTAGAAGATTTCCTTTTCTTTGGTTTGACTGCCTTGCCACCGCCCTCCTACCCAGCCAGGCAGCACGTTCAGAAAAGCCAGTGTGCCGCATGGGAGCCTTGTGCTAAAGTAGACAGATCAAACAGCCAGGGCTTTAACCCTTGCCTCATCCAAGAGTTACATGCCTAAGTAGGTTTGCAGGGTCCGTTTACGATGCTTGCTCTGCTGAGCCATGCTTTTAGGGGAGACTTGGGCAAACATCCCATGCTTACAGTGATTTGGGAAATCCAGGTTGAAAATGCTCCTTTTAGCCAGAGGGAAGCAAGATTATGAATATCATGAGCCTACCCTAGACTATTTCCTCCCTTGGGATGTTCTGAAGCAGAAATCTGTGGATTTTTCATGCTATACCTCATCTACTTCACCTTGAATCGCACAAATGTTCACCAGAGAAAAGGTGAAACATTTGAATGCCATTCACGCTAATTACTGAATGTTACACAGCACTGCCCAAATATTCCCTTTGGGATTTATTTTACTCTCTGCTAACAGAAAACTCAGAAGTTTGTTTTTAAGCCTAGAACCCATCAGCTCTGGTCCCCATGCTCAAGTCCCCTGCACTTCCACACTGACAGGGAGCTCCTTCTCCTCTGTCCCAGTTCATCTCCCTCTTCTTTAATGTCCTGCATGACAGCTAGAAAATTTCCCTTCTTCAAAGCAGGGAAACAGCACTATAAATGTCATTAATCACACTACACACAATAAACACTAACTCACCTCTACAGGCATAGATGTTTCTCTCAATTTTGTGCTGAGGATCTTGCAGTAGACCATGGATGAGCATATAGGATCACAATTATTCATTGTTGAACCAGAACAAAGTTCATCTAACCCAACACACTGTCTGGTAGATGGGGGAAATATATAGAAACACAGGAAATATAACATGATCTTTGCCTAGATATGCTCAAACATCTGGCATTCAGTCTATGGGGATTGCTGGATAGAGACTACAAACAGGCTCTGTTTATGGCTCCTTCTTGCTCATTCCATGAATAAATCCAGATCAGGCAACTTGTTAATAGTTGCGCTTTACCTATATATTACATATATACACACAGACACACAGACACAGACTTGTGAAAAAAAATGGAGCTTAGCACTGACCAGGAGGCCCAATAAACACCCCTGAGCTCTGGAATTTTCCCCGTATGCTAACTGTGAATCCAACCAGTGTCTGAACATCTGACTTCAACTCACCATAGATTAGAGTTTGTGATTGACCAGAGGCTGAAACTTCTGCTCCCTCCACCCAACTTCCTCCCCCCCCTCCACCAAAAAAACCCAGTTATTCCTGCTCTTTATGAAAAAGCATAAAGACCCTAAAGGCTGTTTCTTTAAAAAGTTGGTCTATTTATCCAAGTGATTTAGT
The DNA here is from genome assembly GCF_000277835.1 of Geospiza fortis. NCBI lineage: Eukaryota > Metazoa > Chordata > Aves > Passeriformes > Thraupidae > Geospiza > Geospiza fortis. Next base: position 5,179,260 of record NW_005054302.1, on the reverse strand, counting down.
ACTGATTAGGAAAGCAGAAAGGCGAGAAAGAGAATGAATGTAGTGATTTTACTTGAAATGCTAATCCAGAGGTTTAGATACAGTGTTGAATTTTTTTCTCATTGTCACTTTTTCTCCTTTTTCTGACAGATCTGAATGTTCTCAGCTTTCATGTGGCCATGCCAAAACTCCATTTTCATGCCTCGCATACTCAAACTTAAGGCTCCAGTCTATATTTAAAGCTGCTGTGACTATCTCACGTTCTTCCCAGCCTACTAATCAGATACCATATAATCTTTTAAAGCCATTCTTACACAGTTAGAGGATATTGTGCTCATTCTTGCTCTCAGCATTGCCTTTCTTACCAAATGCAGTATATATATGTATAAGTATGGACCATGAGTCACACAGGTGTTTACAACTGTTGCCAGCATAATTCCTCGTTCTCTGTCAGAGCTCATTTCTTTTTATAATATTTTCTTCTTACAACATTTTTATTAGGTTTTGGGTGTTGTTTCATTAATTTTAGACTTCAGAAGATACTCCTTTTATTTCTCTACAACATTTTCAATTGGACCAATGTTGCAATGCTGTGAGACAAAGTACAAACCTCAGTGGCAGTGTACTTAGGCTAATAAAAGACCACATGCAACCCTGAACACAGAGGGGAAAGAAGAAAACTTGAAATTACTTTTAAAGCTCCAGAAATGAGAGGTAAGATAAGAAGGATAAAGCAAAGGAGGCCTTAATTTTAAACTTTTATAGCTGGCTGTCTCAAAAAAAATTAAATGTCAGGTCACAAGTGAAGAAAACAACAACCCCCTTCAACAGCAGTGACCCAGTCACTCCAGGGACCATCAAGCACTGAATAGCATTAGGAGATTAAATATCACAGATGGATTTATGCAAAAAATTATGTTGAAAGTTCGACCAAAATGGGTGTATTTTACACCTTGGCTCCCATATTCTTACATTTTACTTGTTCTGAATGGAGCTGAATTCTGGGACACAGACGTCGTCTTCCACAGGGCTTTACAGAAAACCATCAAAAGCCAACTACTCCCAGTGATGCTAAATGTCATGCCTTGAACTTTATGAGTTTCTCCATGAAGATAACTAAAGGCTAGGAGGGAATTCATGGCTATGCACTGGGATATGCTATCACTGCACTTGCTTGCCCAGACAGTACTCATGGAAGCTATGGAGAGGGTTTTGAGTTTAAACACTCGTATAGCTAATTTCAGCAGTCAGGATCAAGGTCACAGACATGCAGATTACTGAGGCCACACTCTTCCATACCACCTTAAAATGTGCTGGCAGACAGAGCTGCAGTTTGGGCCCACAGAGTAGGCAGTAGCACGTTAAATCCCTGGGAATATGAAGCCCTGCATTGGCAACATCCTCAGCAGCACAGTAGTTGTGACCTTTGCCACATCTGTCTTCCAACAAATGCCATTTATGAGATTTATGCTTGAACCAGCAAGACTTCTGTCCACAAGCTAGCAGAACAGACCAAAAATCTAGTCAGCACTGGTTCAAAGAAAAAACAATCTGCAGACTAGTAAGGAAATACATGAGAGGGATTGATGGCAGAAGATGCAGTGGAAGAAGAACACATTCAAATCAGAAACAAAACCAATCTCTTTAAATGAGATTTCTGAGTGGTGCAGGAAATTTCTGCAGGTGGTGGAGGAGAGACTGGTACAGCAGGGTTGGGGGCCCAGGCAGAGAAGTGCAGATTTCTCTACTCAAGCCATGGTGTTCAGTGCTTTTGCATCAAGAATTATTGATGCCCTTGTAGCTATTAACATGTCACAAGTCTCCTGCAAAGGGTTCCGCTATCCTGGAACAGGTATGGGCACAGAGCAACAAGGGTGGCTGTGAACCTACAGCCTGTTGGCGGCATCCTGGTAAACGGGCATATAAGCAAAGACAGGGTGCTTATCTCTGGAAAGAAAAGGGGCAGCTTTGTAAGTAACTGTAAAGTAACTTCTGAGCAGGAGTTTGGCCATGAGTTTCCACTGATGTCAGTCTGGTTCTCCTCTTACTCTAGCACAGAGTGAGGCATCTGTGCACGTACAGCCTGGTTTGATCTCTTCCATGGAAAGAAATGAGTCTTCAATAAAATATGTCCTGGCACCGAAAAGAAACACAATTTTTATCTCTGTGAACAACAATATCAGCACTACTGGTATGTGACAAGCTTCCAGCTTAACCCATACAGCTGTTGTGTGTGCTCTCACATCTCTGAAGTCACTTCCAAGGCAGCCTGCAGCCCCTCCCCGAGCAGGAGCTTTGCCTTTAGTTACTAAGTGGCCACCAGCTGTTGTGCCAACACACCCTGGCGCTTCAGCCAGCCGTGTTTGTGCGGGTTTGCAGGGCTGTGGGCTGGTGACCCTGCCTCTGCAGGCTCCCAGCCCAGCTCTGCTGCAGCATGCAAACCACAGGGCTGCCCTCACCCCGGGTGTGCTGCGTGGTGCCCCTGCCCCTGTCACATTCACCATGGAACGGCAAACACAGGTGCCCAAGAGAGCAGCACTATTTCCCCCCAGACAGACAACATCCTGCCCAAACCCTCACGGCAAAGCTATGGCAGCCACAGGGGAGTGTTAAACACCCCTGGCTGGCTGTAAGAATACAGAGAGGGGTGTGCTCCAGAGGGGTGCTGGGGGCTGTCCTGAGGGATTGGCACTGCTGAAGGGCTGTCTCCAGGTGCGGGGTCCCATGGATTCCTGTCCAAGTAGTCTATTCCGGGAATGTCCAAATAGCATCTTCCTGCCTGGTATTCCGGGAAATCTCCGATGCCTCCGGGTAGAGCTTCTCCATATGTATTTCTGGCTTTGGAAGCTGCAGGCTCTGCCAGGAAACCTCCAATTCCCTCAGGCAGAGCCATTAAGTGAAGCTGCCGTCGCATCATTGGAATGTGAGACGAGAGTTTCTCCCTGGCTTGTATAAATCGTTAAAATCCTTACCTAAAGTTAGATTTCTTAATATATCTATTTTTATTATTAAAGCATGAATTAACTACCTACATTTATAACATCTGCTATCTTCCAGACCTTTCTGCATCACAGGAGACACTTCCCAGGCGGGTAGTCTGGCTAAATTATGGACAAGAATTAATTCCTACCCATTGCAGAACATGATGCAGAGTGTGCCCAGGTGGCCCAGAAGGCCGATGGCATCCTGGCCTGGATCAGCCAGGCTGTGGCCAGCAGGAGCAGGGCAGTGACCGTCCCCCTGTACCCAGCACTGCTGAGGCCACAGCTCCAATCCTGTGCTCAGTTCTGGGCCCCTCAGTGCAAGAGAGACATGGAGGGGCTGGAGCGTGTCCAGAGAAGGGCAACGGAGCTGGGGAAGGGTCTGGAGCACAAGTGCTGTGAGGAGCAGCTGAGGGAGCCGGGCGGGTTCAGCCTGGAGAAAAGGAGGCTCAGGGGGCACCTTACTGCTCTTCAGAGCTGCCTGAAGGGAGGGTGCAGCCAGGTGGGGGTCAGGCTCTTCTCCCAGGTAATAAGCAACAGAACAAGAAGAAATGGCCTCAAGTTGCACTGGGGAGGTTTAGATCTTATTAGGAAAAATTTCTTCACTGAAAGAATTACCAAGCATTGGAACAGACTGCCCAGAAAGTGGTGGAGCTGTCATCCCTGGAGGTGTTCAAAAAATGTGTAGATATGTCACCAGAGGTTGGAGTGACATGGTTTAGTGGTGAACACAGCAGTGCTGGGTTAACAGTTGAACTCTGTTACTTTAGAGGTCTTTTCCAACCTAAATGATTCTATGATTGTAAGTCTTCCCTGCAAGAAAGGATCAGGGGTCCAAGTCAGTGCACTCTTTGGCTTGATTTGATAATATTAACAGGATCAGTACTTTGCCCACAGGAGCTAGGCAACCATCTGACACATAATACACTGCTCAGGCTGGATGACATGACACTGACCTGTGTCAACCCTGGATAATAGAAGTATCTCTTAATCCAGCAGGAACAGCCAGGGAACCACACTCTGATCCTCTGCAGAGCTCCTGTGGGGCTTGTTATGCTTTTGGAGAGAAGCAGAAATCTGTGCCAGGTCAGTCAAGAAACTTGTTATTTCAGGAAACATTAGAGGAATGTTGCTTCATTAGCTTGAGCTAAAGTTCAGTTTTTCCAGCCCCACACACTGATAAGGGCTGAAGTTGTTGATGATTACCTGGGCAATAAGGGCATGAGAACCTTGCTAGCCTGCGTTGTTTTCTACATGCAATCCTCACCGTAATAAGTTATTGGTTTTGTGCCAATTATTTTCTGAGGGTTGCCAACACATGGCTGGGGTATGACCAGCCTGAGAGAACAGAAGGTGCTGAGGAAATGTCAGCCAAGGAGTAACGGAGGAGTGTGTGTGGTATATGGGAGGCAGGATGCACAGGATACCCTGGGCCAAGGAGCCTGCCTGCTCCCCACCCCCAGAGGCATAACTGTGTGCCTCTGACTGCTTACTGTCCCTCAAGCCCTTTGGCTTGGCAGAAAAAGAAGGTCTTGCCCCGTGAGTGCCCTCAAAAAAGGCAGTCTATTAAACTTGGTTGGAGGGCAAAGTCGCCAAGCAGAGCCCCATTCAAATTTGGGGAAACTGGTAAAAGACAAGTCACAATGACTTGGAAAATGCTGTTGGGCCCCAAGTACTTACAGTGAGGTTGGCAGGACTCAGAGACCATGTCCAGTTAGAACAGGGCTGAACACAGCTGGAGAAAGATGTAGGGCACAGAGCCTTCTGCATCCAGCAACAAATATTTTTGAGCATGACTGACCCTACCATCAGTTTTCACTTGGTCGGCAGAGGCACCCAGAATGGGACTCACTGTGATTAATCGCCAAGGCTGGTGCTTCTGGCTTTACTGCACTAACCAGGAATAACAGAGCTGGTTTAGAAATGTCAGGGAAATACATCTTATTTTGGGCAGAAAACTGCAAATAAAAACATGACTGTATAAATAACTGGGTTTTGCCAACTAACCTTAAAATCCCTTCTTCAGCTGTAATTCAGACAATTACAGATTTAAAAATGCAGTAGGCAAGAGCACAAAAATCCCATCCCAGTTTCATTAATAAGAGATTGTTTCTAAAATCAGGTTATTTGGGCTGCTTTCCTTCCCTCCTAAGAGTTCTCTGCTCTTCAATCCATAACCACTCATCTCAGATCCAGGTTGTCATAATTGTCCAAGCCATGAATTTCATAAACACCTTTGGCACTTTAGCAGGCTGGTGCCTGTAAAATAACCATAATCTCAGCAAGAAATATTGCTGATCCCACCCAAAAATCCAACCTTGGATTTGGGTTGCAATCTCATTAGTGCACGTCTTGTCCAAAACTCCTCACAGAGGACATGCAGGAGGTGGTGAGTTTTCTGACCGACCTCCTGAGTGCACAACAGAGGCAAAAATTGCAGCCATCTGTCTGCAGCATCCCCAGTGCCCACCCTGAGGGACTTCATGACGTGTGTGGTACCCATTGAACCCTGTCCCTGTGGACGAAGGAAATTTGTTCCTCTGAAATCAGAGCCAGTGCCCACTGGCTCTGCATGTCTGTCACACTCAGTGCTCTGTATTTTGTATTCCCTTTCTGTTGTGTTTTATTCACAAGTTTCAGATTCCCATTGCAGGCTATCAGGTTGCACATGACATAGCAAGTGAGAAAAAAGGCGTGTTGTATTATTTGATCTCAGTCCCACCAGGTTTATCACAGACCCAAAAGCATTCCCCATAGGAGGCAAGGCCTTTTACTGAACAATGCACAGTTTGCCACACTTCACACATGGCTAGGTGCAAATCCTTATTTACTGGGTTGCTGAAAATTTAGCTAAGCTCCAGTTTGAAAAAAAGAAAAAAGATGTGACAGGATTCACATACCCATGACTTTTGCAGGACTGTGTCTCTGCTGGTCCTTGTCTTTTCAGCAGTGTCCAGACACACAGGAGGAGTGGAGGGCTCTGCTCCCCTCTAAAACCCCAGAGATCCCCTCCTTTGCCACACAGATGGCCCCATCTCTGTGGTTCCCACTCCAAAGGTACCATTTTGTGCACCCAGGACCCACAGGCTGAGCCCCACAGAGGCATGGTTTCTGCAGTGTGTTACTGGCACAGTCTGGATATGATCATCCCACCTTAAGAGGGAAGAGAGCTATGGGCAGGGCAGCTGGGCCATGCCTCCCCCTCTCAGGGCAAATAATGGCCCTGGGTTGTTTTATTCAGTAGCACAGGCGCAGCTGTGCAGGGCTAACACTGTGCCAGGCTGGTCAGCCTCAGTGCAGCCTGATGTACCCTCACTCCTGTCCCTTGCCCAGCTCTCCAAGCCTCCTCACCTGGTACCCCTTGCTGAGCCTTCCTCTGAGTTCTTTTGGGCTGGGATTAAAAGCAAAGTGTTAAAGTGAGCCTGGGAGAGGAACAGCAGCTCCGGGACTCCTGACAAAGGGGATCCATGCTATTAACAGTGTCACAAGGGAACAGCTGTCCCACTTACAGTCCATGAAATATTTCTGAAATAAACTTCTGGAATGTGATAAGAAGGTCTGATAGGATGTCACCTCCTGGAATTAATGAAGCACTAGGAGTGCTGTAAGGTCACGGTCTCGTGGCCCTCGTCTGCTGCTTGGATTTGTGGGGCAGAGGCACGTAGTGGAGAAACCCCTTGTGCCAAGGGCCATTCAGGCACAGGATTGGCCATGGCCACATCACAGCAGCCCTGGAAGGAGGTGCCAAACACAAGCAGGTCTCACGACTCCAAAGGAGAGACACAGGCTTGTCTTCTCTGGGGAATTCATTGGGCACTTGCCTGCCCCTAGCTTTTGTGCATCCATGCAGGCTACAAGAGCATTCCCTCCCCAAGATGGGCTGTGGATCTGTCCAGCCTCTCATGTTGAGGTTTGATATCCAACACAGGAAGCTCTTCAGGAGCTCCAGTGCCATTGCAGTGCCCTCTGGAAGCAGCATGCAAATGAGACCCAGGGGAATTGCCCAGCACCCATGGAGCCTCTGCTATGATCCCTTGGTGTTGTAAAAGTGAGAGCCAAGTCAGACAACTTGAGAAAACCAAACTATGGGAAGCTCATGGCATTTTCCTGCTTGCATTCTAGGTGCACTAATCCATGCATATCGGAGGAGGTGAATCATTAAGAGCTACCCTCCTAATTTCGGGTGTTTCTAAAGGGTATTGTGCTATACAGGTGGGAATGGCTGTACACACCTCACCACTGGAATGTCCTGCTTTCTGCCATAGAAAGGGAATGCAAGCAGAGTGGCAAACCCTAATTTCTCAACACCCTTTCAGCCTAGCTAGCACATTATAACCTAAAACCAGCTTGGTGACAGGAAGGCAGGAAGAGGACGCAGGTCCATGTGCTTCAATGACTTTTACCTGACTCATGCTGCATTAATTCCAGCTAGTAGAAAATGTCAGGAATATTAAATTAGCTGCATTGGGGTTTGTATGCACCTTTTTCTATTAGGAACATTCCCTGAAAATTTCTGGTAAACATTCCCCTGAAAACTTCCCTGAAACCTTTTTTTTTTTTATTTTGCTGAAAAGCATTTAAGCTAAGAAAGCCTGGAGAAAATCGCTGACACTTTGAGTGAGATTTTAAAATGCCTCTTCTCCCAGCTTCCTCTTGGTAGGACTGGGGAGAAATTATTCACAGTTTATTTCTCACTATCTTTCCTGGGAATGGTTCACTGAGGTGATGAATTTACATAAATTCATCTGATCTCTAAATACTGTACTATTTTTTAGTTTCCCTAAAATATGTTCCTGGACAAATGTGAAAATTTCAGTAGAGAAGCAGTTAATGTTTACTGCAAATTGTAGCCGCAGTGAGCTCAGGGAGAAACAGCACAGCTGGCAAAACAACCTCCCTCTAGGGCCTGATTTAAGCCCCAGGAAATTCAGAGAGACTCTGTCATGTTTTTAGTTCAAGCAATACTTATTCTGTCAATATCTTGGACCTTTCACACTCTTGTGAATATTGGATGGACCTGCAGGACAAGCTACTGCAAAAAAAATGAAAATATTTTCAGGCCTACTTATTTCATTTGGACAAAAAATTCTTTGAAAAAATGCTGGGTGTTTCATTCAAGACAGAAAGAGGAAAGCCTGAAAATATTACCTACTAAAAAGAATAAAAAGGGTTGGGATTTTTTTCCCCATTCAAAAGCATTATTTGTTTACTTTATAGACAGCAAATCCTTTTCTTTGAATTTCAAAGCTGAGGATCACTAAAGACTGAGCTATAGTCTCTCCATTTGAAAAAGGGCATACTGGAAACCTCTTAGCTGTGAGTAGTTCATGGTCAATGAAACTATTGCATTGAATCTTTTTTATTCCTGGATAAACCCAGAAGAGAGAACAGGGGGGAAAATATGAAAAAGGCATATACAGAAAACCATCATGATTTTTTTTTTTTTTTTTGCTCACCCATCTGTATGAAGAAGACTTAGGTGCACACAGCCAAAGCACAACTTCAGCCCGACAAGGCCAGTCTTTCTGAGATGCCCCAGCAGAGAGAGAGGCCAAAGTCAGCATCTCTGGAGACCCTTCTATGGGGTGTCAGCCACTGCAGGCCACTGTGGGCAGCAGGGTGGTGCTGGGGCAGATGTCTACCTTGGTCCCAGCCACCCCTTGTGGGGAGGGTCTAACCTGCCCCCCAGGAATGGGAATAAGCCTTCCTGAGCCAACCTTATGAGATTGGTGCCAAGCCCTTCACAGGAGCACAGGGATCCCTGCCTGTCCAGCACTTTCAAGGAAGAGCTGTGCTGCAGTTCAGCTCCATGGGACTGGGACAGCTTTGGTGGTATCTCCAGAGGCCAGAAAATCCAAGAAGAAATTCCTGAGACTACTGAAGGACTGGGGCAACTTTTCTTTGATACAGCTTGAATTCTCCAATTTTCATAGGCCACCTGCTTCAGTCTCAGGTGGAGATGAATAGAGAAAAAGCAGCTATGTAGACATGTATGAGCACAAGACATTTACATTTCTTTCTACCATAGCCCAAAGAACTAGACAGGTAACTTTTTTTGCTGTTCTTCGAGACGGAGAAGAGCCAGAAAAAATATTTTCATAACTAGACACCATTAAGGATGCCAAAATAACCCTCATCTGTTATAAGCATTTTATTGCAATACAAACCTCCTTCCTGAGAACAGAAAGAACATGGCCATGGCTCAAGGTGCTCTCAGTAAGGAGGAAAGGGAGTCTAGATATGGAGCCTGGAGTTCATGCAGGATTCACCACTAAGCCCTGTATTGTGACTGAAATAAATTCGCTTAAAAATTGCAATCCAAACCCAGTCAGGCTTGCCAAAGTTATACATTTGAAAATATTTGTATTGTTCATATATTTTATATTCTGTAAATATCTTCTGTAACAATCTAGGAAAGTTGGGTTTTTTAAACATCTATTTCAAAAATTATTTTTCAAAAAGAAACATGCCAACCACAAATTCCCTGCTCTTTCTCTAGGTAGCAAGATTTCCCTGTTGGTACTGTGAATTTTTATGATTGTGAATATGGGTCTTTTACCAGACCTTTGGAGCTTATCATTCCTATGAGGAGATAATCTGAAGGGCTTGGTGTTTATGGACAGGCAAAGGACAGATTCCCGTGGTTTATAGAGGGTTGAAAGGTAATCTTCATAGACACTAAGTTTCAAGCAGAGCTTGCCTCTTCAGTCATTAGTCCTTGCTGCTGCAGCAGCATCTGAAGAATTCTTTACAGCTCACAGCTCTGCACATCCACACCAGTCCTGTTCCAAGGCAGTCCTGAGGCCTGGCAGGTTTCCTGGGACGAGCTGTGTGCTCTCCAACAGCCAAGGCACAATGTACAGCCAGAGCCTGCTGTTGACAGCGTGGCCAAGGCAACATCACGCCATGGGTCTGGGCTCCAAAGCTCCCCCCACAGCTATCCCTGGAATGTGCATCCATCCCTGCCACAGGACACCTGTCAGCTCTTGCTTCAAAATCTCATTAAGGACTGCCTGGGCGTTATCTAATCCAGAAGGACTTGTTTGGATGAATTATTTCTACAGTGAGGATCCTGCGGTATAATGTTTCAGCTGAAGTTTGGTGCTCTTATTCTTCCAGGCATGGAAATCAAGAGAACAAATGGAGAAGAATTAGGAGGACTAGATAACTCTTCGCTGAGGGCACTGGTTAAATAATCCACTGTCACCTTCAGTCCTTGTCTGATTAATAAGAGGCAATCCCAAAATGGATACAGCTGATGAAATCAAAGTAAGAGACAAAACCACAAAAACCTTGTAAGTGTTCTTGGCCTGAAAAAGTACCTCTTCCCATACAAGCAAAGTGTTTTAAGACATTTAAATAAGTGGCTTAGTCATACAGTGGAAGGAATGTGGGTGTGCAGTTAACTTGCAGCCCAGCTGGCACCACAGGAGAGAACCTTGACTTCAGGACCTCCTGAGAGCCACACTTAAATTTGGAACTGAAGGGAGCCAGGACAGGGAAGGAAAAACTCACCAGTGCCACTGCCTCTTACATCCCAACCTCTTTGTTTGCCTAGTGACAGAAAAGTGACAATATAATAAATGTACAGCTCTGGGGGTGGGGGGTGTCCATTCCCTCCTCCCCCAACCTGGCTGGGTGCTGAGTTCCCTGCAGGAGAGGAGCCACACTGCAGCATCCCAACAAGTGCTTAAGTGTATGGTTAGCTCTTTGTGAGTCAGCTGCTGATTTCAGAATAGCTCTTCTCAGTCAGAGTTGAGTGCACTTGAGGAGCTTTGCTGAATCAGGCTACAGGCATATTGTTATGCAGGCGTGTTATATTCAAATGGTGATGCCCTTAATGAAAAAATGTATCTAGTCTTGTTCCAGCCATTTGAGATTTTGCCACTGACCAATAGAGGGCCTTTCTGTAGTCCAAGAAATGCTATGAAAATGCCAATACAGTGAAGGGTAACCAGTTTCAGCTTTTTAGAAGCTTTCCATTCCATTAGCCAGAAGCCACATGTTCAGGCAGTACATGAAATGTCAATGTTGGATACCTAACCCTTGCTCTGTGTGTAGCAGGGTGACACCATGTACCACAGCCCACAGAGACAAAGGGACAGACTATGGCCCCATGTTCATGCAGTCTGGTCCCACATATTCAGCCAAGACAGGCTAAGGACACTTTGTACCTCAGTTATTGTTCCCATTTCCCCCAAACCCAAATCCCTATAATCCCTATAATCCCAGGGGCCTTCAATGCTGCATTTTACAGCACTGGGTGAAAAATGTCCCCCACAAGCTGTACTGGGAGAAGCAAACCTGGTCTTCCCTAGGCTGAGGGAACTGACTCCAGCTCTTTCATTCCCCATGTGAATGCTGCAGTCATTTCTCATTACACTCCAGGCAAGCAGGTGTCACAACAGTCACCAGTGCCACCACTGAATTTAGTGAGGACCCTGTTCCTGGAGGTGTGGGGACACAGGTGCAGAGACCAATATACGGTCCAAGAGAACCAGGTGGCAGCTCTGGAGACCTCTGAGTGAGCTGTGATGCCAGTCCATGCTCCTTGTTCCAACCCTGGAGCCAAACATTGCAGCATGACAAGTGTGGGCAACATGCAGGAACGTACTGTTGTTTGGCTTGAATCATTTGATGGGATACATTGGATCTGGGGCAATTAATTTCTGTCTCAGTCCCTTTTCAGATCCCAGTGATCATTACCACAGCTAGCCTGACAGGATTAATTTTGGGATCACTGACCATCTTCCCATAGGTCTTCAATGTCATTTTTTGCTCAGTCTCGTCCTGCTGGTGGGTCAGTAAAGGAAGGTGCTGTTCTTTGGACCACTGTTGTGCCTGTTGCAGCATTGGTACCTGCTGGAGGATGTCAGAAGTCAGCCAAAGTGAGGGCAAAGTACTCCATGGAGACATACAGAGGAAAGGCTCCCAGGAATCCTCAATGGGCCTCAAAAGTCCTGCAGCCAGGCTGGCCTTGCCAGAAGCAGCAGGTTGAACTTACTACCAAGAAATTATGATAATGGTTTCTAATTGATCTAGCCCCTGCTGCTTTTCATTAATCTGGTCCTTTTGATTCTATTTTGTGTTTGGTTTTTTGGGGTTCTTTTAATTGCTGTGATGTCTTCTTCAGTAGTGTGTTTAACACCTCAGTTGTAGAAGTGCATCTCCTTGCAGAGGGAGTATTGGTTGGTTGCTCCACATCAGCACAGTGTAGCCAAAACAGAGAAGACAGACAGCCATAGAAGAGACATGCACCTCTATAACATCAGTAATAGCTTGCCTCCAACCTGTACACTAAAATAGGGCAATTTCCAACTGCATGCAAGTATTTTGTAACATTTTGTGATGGCATTGGTAAGCACAATTTTTCAAAAGCATGTGAGCCAGGTAATCATCAAAGGGGCAAAGGCAGCTGTAGTTGCACATCGGAGGTATCCCAGTAAAGAAAGTTTCCAGAGAGAGGAGAAGTGCAGGGGCATAGAAATAGATGGGATAAGAACTGTTGGCAAGACAATAGAAAATAGCACAAGTGACATCAGGAACAGAGAAGACCTTCTAACCCTGTTTGGAGAGGGTCAGTAGCATGAAAACATAAGGCATCAACAAGGAAAATCAGAGATGAAGGAGTCTACCTGTGCTCTGAGTTCTCTTTCTGATGAACTCTCAGGACCTCAGTGATTGTGAATGATCAGGACTGTAGCCAGCAGTGCAAACTGTTATCTCTGTGGTGTCATTCACTCACAGTTAATTTTTGACTGCCAGGGACAAAGACTTTTCTCTATGTAGTGGCAATGCTTAATATGGTGCAAGAAATACCCATTTACAAGTGTGTTGCTAATGAGTAAATTTAGTGGAGGATTTCATTTTAGAGTTAAGTTGGTATGATTTGCCAGTCTTCCAAATCCATGGTCTCGAGCAGCCTGGAGCATATAATGAAAGATATATTCAGTTAAATAGGCAGGACCTACCCAAGCTGTAGCTGTATCTTGTGTCAGCTAAAATGTAAGTACAATTTTATTCCCACATTAACAGCTGCAGTATAGCCAAGGGCTACTTATGAACTTAACAGTGATTTTGTTGCTGCCCTTTGAATTAGGACCTGGAAACCAGAACGTTTGCTTGAAAGGTGAAACACAAATTGCAGGGTTAGGAGGTCATTTGCCTAATGGCTTTGCACCTCAAGACTCCGGTTTTCAAGCGCTTCTAACTATGCACATATGATTTTCAGTTTAAGTGAAATATTCCTGTTTCTAATATGCTTCCTCATGCTGGAGCTGCAAGGGGGACTTCAAAGGCACTGTGAAAATCATTATGAATCACAAGACTTGACACACTCATAGCAACTGAAAACTGAAGTTCTTAAAGATTCAACCTGGATTTTGATTGATAATGGGACCCCAAACATGTCAGAACTTTGAATCTGTTTCATCAAGGGCAAGGAATTAAATCAGTCCACTGACTCATCTGCAGTATCAGGGAAAGGGCTCAGACTTACAATTAAGAGATCTCTCTTTCATTTCAGCTTCAGCTAAGCCTCAGTCTTTTCTGTTAAGAGCTCACTGATCAGACTCCAGACATTTCCCTGCTTATCAAGCTTATCTAAAAACCTCCTTTTGGTGTATTCTTCCCTTCTCATTGTTTGCAATCAAGCATGGATGTTTTTTCCATGATCAGTATGAGCTCAATGCTGATAAAGATGTTCTGGTCTTGGTTCCTCCACCAAGGTGGCTGTAAACAACTGCAGCTCATCTGCCTTTGTAATGAAAGGATGAAGAGGAACGTGATTTGGAAAAGATGCTGTGCCTATTTACAAGGCCAGCTCGAGCTATAATTAGGCAGTGCTCAACTGGATGTGAAGGAGGTCCCTGAGCTGTAATGTAATACTTGTGTGGAACAGAGTAGAAACAAATTTGTAATGCCAGACCCAAAAACTGGATAAAATATGGAATAAAATTGAGCAGATGAAAACAGGGGAGGGGCGGCAGGGAAGAAAATGCGGTATTCAAATCTACACTGGATTTTCTACCCATATTTTACACCAAACCTGCTTTTTAGCCTGCAAATTAACTCCCTCCATACCTAAATGCTTCCATCCCAGAAAGAAAGAGAGGCAAGAGCACAGACAGGGGAGAGCACTTGACAAGCTGCAATTATTTTTTAAATCTCATTAACTATTTAGCTTTACCTTAGGATGTGTAAATAAAAAGCATCCCTCAACTGTACTTCTGTCTTGTATCTGCCACACCTGCTGGAGGCTCATGGCCAGGGAGAAGTCTCCAACCACTGATACCATATGGAGCAAAACCACATTTGGTAAAAAGGGGGACGAACCAAAAGTACAGGCATTTGGAGGCTAGATGAACCCAGAGAGTCACAGAATTTTCTGAGCAGAAAAGAACACAGGAGGGCCATCAAGTCCAGCTCTGAAGCAGATGCCCCACAGAGGGATCGAACCCAGGACCTCAGTGCTATTACCAGCTTGCTCTAACCAGCCCCATCCGCTTTATCTTGCTGATTCAACGTTCTGCAAATTTCTGACCTCATATTGATTTCTGATTTTAGTGGAGATGGTGTTTATAAGAACCAATTGTAACTTGACCTACTTAACGCTTCCCAGGTCTAAGAATAGCGTGTTTGGGCTGCTGCTGCCTGCCAGGACTGGCAGCTGTGTCTCAGATCACCATCAAACATACTTGAAAGGGTGTTTTCTGCTTAAGAAAGGTATCTTCTGCCTCTTTTAGGTTTCACTTATTCATGGGAGGGGGGAAATACTAATTTCAAAGTATTTGTGACCTAAAATCAGCCTTGCAAGAAGTCGCCCTCCCTGTCCCTGCAGCAGCACTCAGCCACCTCTTCATGGTGCTCAGGGCTCAGCTGTCCCTGGTTCACTGCAGGCTGCACCAGGCCCTAATTTTACACCTGTCTTTCCATTATCCTATTCTGGAATTTCTACTTCATTTTAATATATTTTTCCCCAAGATCAAATACACTCATGGGTTTCTGGTGACAGCCAAATAGCTTTGATTTTTTTTCTCTCCTTTTATTTCTGATTTTAATTTTTTCCTACTTTTAGGATTGTAGAGCACCCTCTAGGGTAAGAGCTGTCAGATTTCTTTCCCTGAGAAACATTTGTATTTTACAAAAATGAAACTGAAAAAGAATCAATTACAAGTATTAGAAGTATTAGAAGTTGGGAATGCAGAGAGGGTGCAGAATAAGGCTTGAATTTTTATTTTAAAGAAAACAAAGGAGGAACCTCCACTACCTCTTCAGGGGGTGTGAGGGAGGCCAAAAGGCAGCAGCAGGCATGTCCCTGGCTCTGTGCCCTGCCATGCCAGGCAGGCTGCAGTGCTGCCATGGCTGTAGCACCCAGGGGCACAGCATCCCACCCAGTGCAAGGACCACTGCCAGGGCCCACCTTTGCTGCTTTCTGGGATGCTGAGTGCTAATTACACACCCCACTGAGAGCAGCTGACAGGTCTTGGGGACAGAGTACGTGCTTCAGTGCTGCAGCTGGAGACACAAATGGTTCCTTGCCCAGGGAGCACTGGGCAGTAGCACAAGGGAAATCATAGTGGAGGCCCCATGGGGATCTTTGTTGCATGGATACCCCATGCTCCCAGCCTGAGAGAGATGGCTTGTGGTGCGTTAGAGCAGAGCCCAGAGACCCCAGTGCCAAGGTGAGTGGTGAGGGCCAAGCTGATTGAGGGGGAAGGTGATTGTCATGCCCTGGGCTGTGGTAATTACATATCCTCTGAACAGAGAGAGACATAGCTCTCTCCCAGGATTTTTCTGGGAAGCTGTGAGAAAGCTCAAAGAAAAGAATGAGAAACAATTCTTATCTCCACTTGCTGCACCTGTTGTTGTGCACGTGTGGAATGTGTTATGGAGATTTGTTTACCAAAGGGTGATTTCTTAACTGGACACTGGTGATGGTATTTGGATTTCAATTGACCAATTGGATCTGTCTGTCTGTATCAGACTGTCTGCAAGGGCAATGTTTTTTTTCTTAATAATATAGTGTAGTTTAGTACAGTGAAGCCATTGATCAGCTTTCTGCAATCATGGGGTCAATGCTCATTACTACCCAGCAGGGCCCGCTGCTACGATACTGGGCAGCCTGGTGGGAGAGGAGAGCTATCCTCCCTGCACAGCCTGGGCACATCCTCTTCCCCTGCTGTCCCTGTGCCAGTGCTCTCCCTGTCCCCAGCTACAGCATCACCGCTTCCCACAGGTTTGCTGTGAGATATAAATTTCCCCTTTTCAGGCAGAGGACCAAGCAGGACATTCACTGGGGTGAGCCTGGGCCCCCAGCTAATTGGGTCTTGTTCTGGTGACTGTGGGGAAGCTTTCTACCATGGAGTGTGGCTGTGTGGCATCTTCTCCCCTGCAGTCCCTGAGATGCACACCAAGCCCTTTCTGGGCACCCAAACCACTACTCTACCATGTAAATTTAACCATTTACACTAAGTGCCTAACAGAAAGTTAGAGCCAGCCTCTCCCTTCCCCAAACCTTCAGAGACTGAGGATAGGATTTATTCCACTCCATGCACAGATGTCCTGAAAGCAGGAGCTGGAGGATGGGTCTCCATCACCTTTTTTTCCCCCTTGCTTCAACAGCTGTTTGTGGAGACTATGGCTGGCCAAGGACGTGCCGTAGTAGGGCATGGCCAAAAACATCCTGACTGAGAGGTCGAAACTTCAAAGATTTAAGACCTATATGCTCTCAGCCTTTGAGACAATGGCGAGAAAGACAGACTGTATTTATTCTCAGTGGAATATGATGTTTATTAATGAGATGCTTATTTGCATTAAAATCAGAGGTATTCATTAATACTTGTCATTCATAATGGACATGTTTTGTAGAAACATGTTTTGATCCATCTTTCTTTGTCACCTGATAGCTGCTACTAACTGCCGCAGCTTTGTGATTTGCTGCTTCAGAATATCATAGATCACTTGAATCACACAATTGTCATCTTTCTGACTGAGCACTGTAGATTTTATGAACAGGAATACCCTTATCTCCTTGGAAATTACATTTAGATAAGGGTTTTTTTAATTGCTACCTCTAATTTATAGTCTATTATCTATTTGGTAAATAAAAGTGCTTGACAACACCTAAAAAGTAATTTCAGTAAGTGCCCTCCCAAAGACACTACTATCTTCATGTTTTATTACAGTGGTAGTGTTTCAAGATCAGACTTCACCCAGGATGCACCAAGCAGTTAAATAACAATAATATCCCCATCTTAAAGAACTTATGTCTATAAGTATAAAAACTTAGTCAACAGTATAAAAAGAGACAAACATATAGGTCTTCTTTGCATTTACTGCAAGTAAATGCATGAGGAAGAACTAAAAATGCTACTGGAGGAAAAATCTTTTCTACTGACACAATCAAATATAATGTGCTTAATTCAAATAATCAAGCAGAGAAAACTTTGCACTCAAATACCTGCAACATCATGTGACTCATTTGCTGTGCACTGGTGATAATATTCCCCATGTTGGTTTTGTTTGGCTTCATTTACCCAGCCCTCATCTTCAGGACAGCCAGGAAGCAGCACCAGAGCAATCACCCCCATGCTGCTGTGATGCACAAGGAAACCTGGGCTGTGGACTGTAGCTTGGCCTGAATTGCCTGGGTAGTTGCTTCTTTTGATCCAAGGAATTGAACAAAATTGCAGTGTGTTTCTACTAGGAAGAAAGGCTGAGGTATGTTATTTTCCAAGCATGCAAAGCATTTTTTTCCTGTGAGTATGCAGTAAGAGACCACCAGGAACATACATTGTCTCTGGTCTTGACTCGTTCCACCCAAAGTTTCATGCTTTGTTTATTTTTTTCTCGCAGTTTCACAGAAAGCACTTCTCTGGTTGCCTAAAAGCTGAACCTTGATGGTTTCCCTCTTTCTCTCACAAATATGCAGCAGCTACCACACTTTTCCTTCTTACTGAGGTTTTTCAATCAGAGCAGGGTCCAAACTCATCATTTCATCATAGAATCATAGAATAGTTTGGGTTGGATGGGACCTTTAAAGATCTAGTCCAGCCCCTGACCATGGGGACATCTTTCACTAGATCAGGTTGCTCAAAGCCTAGTCCAACATGACTTCAAACTCTTCCAATGTGGGCCATCCATAACTTCTCTCAGGAACCAGTTCCAGTGTCTCACCATCCTCATCACTTTGCCCACATGCAATCGTTTTCCTCTGTGTCTAACCAAGGGGGCACTCAGTCTTCCCTTGCTCCCCAAAATAAAGGCAGCTGCCATGGCCAGAAGCTTCTGCATGCTGACATGACCACTCAACCCTGAGCAACTCCCCTCGGTATTTGTTAATTCTACTTCTGTTTGATGGTGTTTTGGATGAATGAAGTCAAAACACACAGAACAACAGAGGCAAACACACAGAATGGCAAACATCCAATCCTTGAGTAAGGCATCAGCCTCTCAGAGCAGAATGTGTGTGGGACCAAAATAATTTAAGCAGTAACTTTACTACTTCTGCCACATCCATCTTGACCTGGCTGGAAGCCACTTTGGCTCTAGAATTAAACAAATCCAGGTCAGGGTGAGGGTAAGGATAATGTGGACATTAAGATTTTGATAGGCACTGCACAGCATGGTAACCAGAAAATTATCTCACAGGCTGCATACCCCATGTGCCCCTCTGCAGTGACAGTGACCCCTGAGCTAGCAAACATCTTTGATAGGAAGGAGATCTGCACTGAGATCTGAATCTAAGCTACCAACTTGTGCTTTGCTTTGTGCTTCTTACTTCAAAAAGGCAGATGAAGCCTTTAAAATTATAACCCTTGCTCTGTTTCTTCTTTTTTTTTTTTTTAATTAGCAAGTTGCAGAGAGCTCAGGGAATGAAAATAGCATTGGAAATGAAGAAAATGCTTCATAGAACTACAGTATGCCAATTGTTTCAATGGAAAAGCATGCTAACTTTCTTGGACCCCATTTTGCCTGCTCTATAGCTATGTTTTTAACCAGACTAATTGCTCGTTTCTGCATGACTTCCTGCACACTTTCTGCAGGAAAGACATGGATGCACGCAATTGTCAGTGTTGATTAAAACTCATTTACAGCCTCAAAATCTGCACCAAGTTGTGCAGCTGCTCAGCTGAGCCACAGACCCACAGCCCCTCCTCTGGCAGAGTTTGATGATATTGAGAGTGGCAACAGCTCCTTGCAGGAGTGCTGAACTTGTGCTAATGCTCTTCCCTGGTTTTCATTTAACCAGGCTCTCTCTCACAACAAAATGAAAAATAAGAGCCCCAGGAACCAAGGGGATGTGCGTGGACATCTAGTGAGTTCATAGTAGTGGTGCTGGTCTAAAAACTTGTCTCTTAGGTGATAAGGGCCTCTAGAGCAAATTTCCACATGCCAAAGGATTGCCATATGTGTGCACAAGGTGCACAGTGAACAGAAAGGCAGTTGACTTTCCTCATACTTGGGAAAGGTGATTTTTCCCTCAGCCACATGGGAAAGATGATTTTTTATTTGGGAATACATTGAAGACAGAGAGTGCTGCTCTGGAGCAGCTTATTTGCCTAGGACAGTGATAGGCAATCTGCCATGTGAGACAAAAGTGTCCAAGAGGTCTCATGCTCTACCTAAGGAAAGGCTTCCATAACATCCCTATTCTCCATATGGGATTTTCATATGCGAAACAAAAGCCTGCTCAAGAAGCTTGCATCTCACCATGCCTCAATATGGTACTTTAGTAACCTCTTATGCAGTAGTAATTTCTATGGCACACATTTCTTGTAGAACAAAAATAAGATACCTACAAAATGGCGAATGATTGTGCTTCCATCTATCTACTTTTTTGAGCTGAAAAAATGTGAGGAACTTTCCATTTCCTGAATACACAATAATCATGTTGCTAGAAGAGCTGGATCTTGATTTGAAACATGAATATAACTTTCAGACCATCAAGTCCAGGTCTCTACTCTCTTGGAGAAGGGATCCAAGCCAATTAAATCAATGTACAGTTGGATGTGGAGCTTGACTTCCTTTTTCCTCTTGTTTCAGGACACCAAAGCTCAAAGGTGTGTCATTACTGTGAATTCTTGCTCAAATAGGGGAGACTCAGGTCCCTGAGTGTTGTGACCACCATGATTACTTTGTGAAGATAGTGTGGAAGTTTTAAATGGAGAAACAGAGAGTTGGTTGCTACTGCCAGGTTCAAAGATTTAAGTATCATGAGCCACATTCCCCTAAGCCCAAACAAAATTTTCTTTCAATAACAAAGACATTCTCTTGACTTAGGCTGTTATTATTCCTTTGATCATATTTCCTCTGTAAGCACAAGGGCAAGAAATTTTACGTTTTGTAAAAAACAAGACCCTAATCTCAGATCTTCAGAACCCACAGGTCTAAAAGTGGGTTTAGCCACCAAGGTGGCTAAAAACATCACAGGCATAGGGCGAAATAAACCTGTCTCCAAATGCTACTTCGTTTTCCAAGCTCATTCACTTGGTAACTGGACTTCTTGTCTTCTCTTTTCTTCGGTGCCTTTTTGTTTCACATACAGAGGGGAAAACAGTGTTTTAGAGGGTAGCATGATAACTTTCTTGCAAGTGGGTCCAGAGTCTCTCTTTCCTCTTTGAAATGCTTTAGATTATGAGATATTTTCAAGTTTAAAAACTGCCAGGGAAGGAAATTTCTTCAGAAGTGTCCTTTGAGTCAGAGATAAAAGTGGTGCCCAGCAGGTATAGGCTAGCAGTAGTCAAAGAAAATATGAACTCCCAGCAGAAGCTATGAAGTTTACTCCCTCTAGTTCTGCTACTGTATAAGACTACATCATTCCTTATTTCTAACCTTTTATTTTTCTATCCTCTTGCTGTACCAATAAATGTGCAAAAAGCCTGCCTATGAATCTGCATTCTTAGCTAATTATCCAGCTGTTTATGATGTTTTCCCGGAGGACAGGAGTCAGACTACCAGCCACTTCATGCCGTGACCCAAGCTCCAGCAAGGGGTGACACATCTGGACACCTCTGCAGAAGATGGAGCACACCCCAGGGCTGTGGGAGCAGGCACCAACTTGGACCTCAGGAAGCCAATATTCGATTTCCATGTTTAGCAATGATCTTTTGATAAATCAGTGAGCATTTAAGATCTTCTACCTTGTTAAATCTGAGGGTTTGTGAGAGTTCATTGATAGTCTCTGGAATTATACATTTAGATGCAATGCTATGAATGCAGGAAATGTTAAGGTCCTTTTGCAAAGGGGAAAAATTTACCTGGGAAGGCAGGGTAAGAGCATCCAAACATAACAGGAGAAGAGATGCTGGTGGTGAGAGAAGTGCTTATGAGAAAATTGCTTTTATCTCCTGCAAATCTGTTTTACCATTTCAGCCCATATTCCTCATTTGCCCTCACCTCATGCCACACATGTTTGATTTAAACCTGAGACAAGCCAAGGACAGAAACACAAACTCTGTATCCCTTACTCTCTCATGCTATCTCCAGCTTCCCCAAGAAAGCCAAATATGCAGAGGAGAATGACAGACACCTGTTCTGGCAGAGCAAATTAAAATATTGCACATTAAAGGGTCCTTTAATGGACATCAGGGAGGAAATTACATTCTTGTCTGGCTAGATGAATTAACTTTTAGATAATAATATTTCGATATTAGTATTCCTAATCCATTTTTAACTCCCAGCCCTTTAGGATTGTTGAGGAACAAACCCCTTATAAGCTGTTTCTAACTCCAGAAACATTTACAAAGGGGGTTGCTGTAATACCTGGAAAACTTGAGTTTGGAAGATCAAATGACCTTTCATAGCAAATTACCAGAGCTGTGTCCGACTGAGTCTCCTGGCTCATCTCCTGGGGTCTCAGCTATCAGTACAGTTGCTCAGACAGTGGCAGTTTCATTGTGTTATTTGAGAGTCTGTAATAAAATACCTTATTTCCATGCTCTCCAAGTAACCTGTACTCCATGCACCCCCTCTGTGCCAGTATTGCAGGCAGAAACCAAAGAAGCCTGTGCTGACTCCTGCCTACCCAAACAGTAACCAACACCCCTGCATGCAAAATGCCTTAAATACACTTCTTCCAAGTTAACTAAATGTTCCTCATGTTCTCTGATAAATAAAAGCCCTATAAACTGTTCCCAGTAGTGAGCAGAGAGAACTGCATCTGAAGACAACTACTTTGCACTGAAGTTTTATATGAAGAATATGCTCAAGCTTCGTCATAAATAATTAAATACCTTTCTAAACTATTAATGCAGCTTGTTGATGGCTTCTGTTTTGCTTATGGTGTTTCAAAGGTGTTGACTGTAGGCAAGTATAGATCTTTATCTGGGATGAAAAATAGCTTTGAAAATATTAAAACACCTGTGCAGTTGAAAGTCTTTCTCCAGACAGGGACAGAAAACTGAAGTGTGCTGTCTGCAAGACAGCACTCCTAAGAAGGATCTAAAGATCAAAACAGAGCTCAGTAAAGTCACTGCAAACAAATCTATTTGGTGTTTGACCAGCTAATGCCAGCCACTTACAAAACACAGAAGTTTCACTGCATAAGGCCACCATCAAAATATGCTGAGCTAGACAGAAATTGTCTGAAGCAATAATTGGCATTATTTCCAAACTAACTAACATCAAAAAATGGTTATTCAAGGCATTCCAGTGCTGAGAAATCAGGTATGAGACTGCAGTACCTCACTTGTCCTTGCAGTTCCTCTCAAGAGCTTAAGGGTATCAAGGCAGATGGTATCTAACAGACGAGTACTATCCCAGTTTCTGGAGGCTACCATGATGTTGCAAATTATCAGAACTGTATTTTTGAACTTGGAGAAGTTTGACAGAGGTTTTCCAATTATTTTTCTGCTCAGAAAGATTTGAATTTTTAAATCAGCTTATGAAGGGTTGCACAGAGAATCCTGGAGTATTCCAGGCTCAGCCTCCACCAAGCAGAGGGCACAAATGTCACAGTTCTCATGCCAGATTTATAAAAAAATCCCTGTCTAAGCTCACTCTGCTAAGAATGATCCCACAAGCAATTTTTGTTGAGCCACATGCCCTCTGCCCCAAACAACTCCAGGCTGATCCACAGCTAATATCTCTGTGCACTCTGGTGATGATGACAGCCCACAGTAAGTGTCCCAGTGGATTGCATTAGTGATTTCATGTCAAAATAAAAAGGTTTACATGAAAGGAAAGAGGGAAAACTAAGATCAGAATCAAGAAAATATTTTGCTAGCTTGTAAGTAGAGTCCCAGATGTGGAAAAGCATCCCACCTCACCGTAACCCCATGTCCTTGCCTTTGTGCTACCACAGTAAAACAACCAATTTCAAAATGCCAGCATTAAATCATCTCCTGTTGGTGCAGTAAACCTGCAGAGGTGCACTGCTGACCTGTCCTACAGAACACAGGGAGCTCCTGTTAGTGCTGCTATCTGCTGAGCTGGGATTCCCATGTTGCTCACGGCTGCAGGGCATTGCAATGCTAGAGCCCGTCTGCTCTGAGGTTTATGTTAAATGGGTTGTTCATGTAAATACCAGTGTAAATGGTCAAACTCATTATTTGGAGGAAGGTGCTCTGTCTGTTCCAGTTAGGAGGGGCTGCCTCTGTTGACTCCTGCAGCCTGCCTGCAGACCTGTCATTGCAACATGATCTCCAATTAATTAGGCCACTTCAAAACAAAATGAGAATATTGAGTGTCACCAGCAGATGGTGAAGATCTGTACCAAGCAGATAAAGTCCCTGCATATTTTTGAGGAATATGAATAAAAAGAATAAGAAGAAAAACATGAAATGTTGCTCAGCTTGGGAGAAAAATCCTGTTCTGCTTTGGCTGGACAGAAATAGCAGAGCAAGGAGCAGTGGCATCAGAGGCGGTGGTCTCCTGCAACCTGAGCTGCATCACTGAGATTCCCAAAAGCCTCCACTCACAAACAGAGCCTAAGGAAAATAATTAAACTCTTGAGTACTTTGCAATTCAATCCAGTTACCATGGGTAATGCACAACTTTTGCCCCTCCTCATATAGCACCAATGTTTTTTGGTATCATATTGGGGCACAGACATTTCTCTGAGTGTCTGGTCCATCTTCCAGAAAGGGCATTTAAAAAACTACCAAAGGGCTTTCAAATTGCTTTTGTATAACACTATTGGTCAGGATTCTTATCTTGGCAATTTAGCAGCAAAATGTCACTGATCAAAGTACTGGAATTCACACTATTTTTCTTTTCTTGAGGAAGCAATATGATTAACTATGTTATTAGAATAAAAACTTAACAGCGTATATATTCACAACATTTTGCTCCCTCTAATTAATTTCCAATCGAACACCCTGCCAGAGGATCAGCCTACTACTGAGAGAGAGATCACAGCACACAGAAGCTTAATTGGATGGGAAGTGGTCCCAGAAGGACACAACTCCACTGCATCTTGATGCTATGCTGGATCAAAGGCTGCCAGGGGCTGGGCAGAACTGGAACCCCGTAAAGGTGGCTGCAAATGCAATTGCCAGGCTTTGCTGGCAGCAGGGCCATCCAGGACCTCACACCCTGCCAGGCCATGCTGCCAGCAGCCACTGCTGGGGACATGTCCCTTGTGGGGCAAAACTGACCCTGCTGTGGCTGATGGCAGAAAGGGAAGACCAGTGCATTCAGGTTCTTTTTAGCCAGCTTTGATAAGTTAAACCAGGAATGTGACCAAAAGTCATCCAACAGAAGCATCCATATGGCAATTCCTTACTGTGAGAAGTTAAATTGGCAGCTGTCATCTGCTCTCTTCCCTGCTTTAAGGGAAGAGTGTGAAGGATTTGGTAACAGGTCAGCATCTGTCCTGCACTGACTTTAAGGTCTGTCAGGTTTTCAATACACAGCCAGTACCTCCTGGACACAAATCTGTCAGTGTTGTCTAGAGGACGTGAGGCACAATCCTCAGTTCTTCTGTGAGGCTAAAGGTCAATCCAGTAATGAGTAACTCAACATGCAGCTTCTCCAAATTATAATCAAAATTGAATATTGTATCATTTAAATTAAATTAATCCATCACTTCTGTTAACTGAGTTGTGGTTAAATGACCTGGGGCAAATTGAGGCAGTCCCTGTGGAAAACTCCTTAGCACTAGAAGCAAATTAAAAAGAAAAATGCACGTCTTCTTTAAAACAGTCTTAATTCAGTTTGTTATAAACCTGACTCCAAGTTCTGCCAGCAGCCTGACAATGCTGCTAAAAGACAGTTGTACTCTACTGCAGAAAGAAAGGGGAGCAATTCTTCAGTTCTCCTCATTCAATACTGAGGTGAAAGGTCCTTTTCTTTACAAAAAAAGTTGCTAGCTCTCAGTAGACCATAATCCTCATGTTGGAGTCTTAAGGTTAACAGCCTGGGTTGGGGCATTCATCTTTTGAAATGTCTTTCATGCTTTGATAAATCACTCCTTTCCCTCAATGCAGTACCTTTTTTCCCAGCAGCCATTCAAAAATGAATGAAAAATCTGTGAAGGAATTGTAGACAAAAAAGAGCAGACACCTCAAACTTCCAAGGAGTTTTGAAAAGACCTACCAAAAACCCAGATGGGTGTGTGATACAACATCACAAGTTTTATTAGCACAGTCATAGCAGCTCACTGGAGCCTCTGAAGCATCTCACTCACTCCTCTGGGTGACTCATTTCTCCCTCATCCCAAATACTGCAGCCCATCACAGTGGAAAATACTGACTTTGCAGAGCAGCATTAAGGGATGAAAAGCAGGCACTCTGAAAATTCCCATGCTGTCCTTTAACAAAAATAGACCTTACTGAAAGAAACAGGGCCCAGGAGTGTGCACAGACTTGACATTTGAGAGGTTGTCATCACGCAGCACTAATGAATCTGCACTAATGCTCATCACTGCTTGTTCCTGGGTGAAATATGTGCAGATTCCTGACATCCAAGTGATTTGTTGCAGAAATCACACAGCAGAGGGTAGCAAAGGACGTTACAAAACAAATCTGGAGCATGGGTGAGGTGGGCCTCTCACATTTAACCTTGCTCAGTCTCCTGAAAAGGTCTCACAACAGGATCATGGCACATATGAGGAAGTGGGGGAATTACTGGATCCTTCCCTACTGACCTTGCTTGTGATAACCAAAGGTGCAGCTAACTTCTGCCAGAGTCTTCACTGGGTGAAATATGGAAAATAAAGTAAGGGCTGGCAAACTGTGGCCTGTGTTGGCTGAACTTCCCCAGGCAAACTCAGGGAAGACACAGAGCAGTGCAGAGCAGCAGCTCATCCTGGAAGGCAGATCCATGAAGCTCCAGCCTTTAAGGAGGGAAGTGTAGGTGCAGGGACACAAGCTGTGTCACACCACCTGCATGCAGAGCCAATCAAACATCTCAGTTTCCTTGCTGACTCCTGGATCTTGCTGCTCTGATCACCCAAGCCAGCATCCTCTGGGACCAAATGCAGCCAAGGGCTGCTCCAGGTGAGCATGGATAAGGCTGCAGTGGTCTGGGCTCCCACAGCCCTCTGCAGCCCCCAGCACTCTCCTGGGGGACTCAGAACTTCCTACAGGCCTGCCAGGGCCTGTGAACATCTTCAGTTCCATGAGGTGAGACCATTCTGCTGGTTGACTATGACTTACCCTTCCTGCTTTCTCAGACTCTGCAACTAAGGAACGCCCAAAATGATAACCAGCATCTCAGAGCCCAGGGAGGATGAGGGCTGAGTACCATGGCAGGGGAGGCAGCTGTAAGCACAGCTGACAGCTCCACACCTCTCCAGGAGACCAGAGTGTGAGCACCAGGCAAGGTCCATGATGATCTACAGTCTCTCAGCAAAGCCTGCTGTTACTGCAAGTCTGTTTGTGAGGCAGCCAGCCTGACAGAGGATTTCTTTTGTTCCCATTGGTTTCTCCTTTCTGCTGAGAAATGTTTTCATGACAAGAAATGCTAAGACATATATTAATATAAAGCAAAACAGGAAGGGGGGGGAAAATGCAAAGACTAAGTTAAATGTGGTGTTTTCATGGTGTTTCTCGGGACCTTTTTCATATCAGCTGCCATGAAGATGGGGATACTTTCCTCTTTGCAGAAGCAAGACCTCAGCTATGGCTGAACCTGCAGTTTTGGCTTAGGGGCCAGAAAACAGCCTCTTCTATTTACTGGTGCAAACACCTCCATATGCCAGTGACCTGGCTCTGCAGAACATGTCTCATACAGTGTTTTGCATCCAGAGTTGAAGCTTCCCAGATTTACGTGGCAGCCCTGCACTTGGTGTCTGGTTAGGATCCTCACCAGATGTTCCTCACATCCTGCTGCAAATCCCTTCCAGGAAGTCATCACCTGTTTATCCCAAAGTGAGCTCCAGTAGTGAGGCTGGAGCCAGGTTCCACTGCAGTTAAGATGATTTGGGACCTACAACTTCACTCTGTCCTTGTGAGCACAGACTGATGCTGCAGAGGGCCCATGGCAGCTTTATTATTTACCAGGGGACACTCACCTTTGGCAAATGATGCTCCACTAGAAACCAAGACCCTGGGAAAGCCACTACAGCTTCAGTGCATCCCAGCCAAGAGCTGCACTCCTGCAGGTCCTTCCTGCTGCCCCAGGGGAAGCCGCACAGCAGCTCCTGCAAGAGTCAGGCGAAGGTGAGAGGTGCCTAGCAC
The DNA here is from genome assembly GCF_000277835.1 of Geospiza fortis. NCBI lineage: Eukaryota > Metazoa > Chordata > Aves > Passeriformes > Thraupidae > Geospiza > Geospiza fortis. The sequence goes on along the minus strand of NW_005054302.1, from coordinate 5,151,677 downwards.
CCTGTCCTGTCTCCTGGTGCTCCTGTGCAAAGAGAGCAACAGCTCTCAACAGCAACTCCCTTCCTGCCTCCCCCAGACTGAGGAAAACAAGCAGGATAAGAGCAAAATCTCTCTGACAGAGCACAGTGTGTGTCGCTGCCCATGAGCTGAGCTGGCATCTCCCGTCTGCGCGCACAACACCCGCAGGTTGTCCTCAGGTCCTGTTCAGCTAGCACGGACATTTCCATGGCAGCTCGAGCAGACAAACACCACAGGAAGGAAGGAAGCCCATCTTTGGTTCCAGTTTCACTACATTCATAACCTTAATATCACATTAACACAGCAAATGCATTGGTGCTGTAATTGTGTTCCAGCTGCCTGAATGCTCCTCTTAATTTAGTCATGCTACTTTAGCTTTGTTGTGAGTTACAAATCATTCTTGCTCTCAAGAAGCAAATCAATTTACAGATGTTGCAAGAGATAGGATTACCCAGTAGATTTTCTTTTTTAAACACATGCAACATATAAACTTTATTAAATGAAAGCAATTTCTCCAGGGAAGTCCAACAGGCACTTACACTGATGGCAGAGGGAGACAAATTGCAAAGGTTTTTGAGCTTCAGGGAGCATCACAGCCTCCTTGCGACTGACTTGAAGGAATTCTGCCACAAACAATACAGCAAAGCAAGAACACACGTTGTTTCCTGTACCTGTGCAGGTTTTTAAAAGCTCATTGATTTTTCAAGGGTACAGATATTATGAATATACATATATTATTATCAGTCCATGAAGAGTTAGCTTGTTTGAGATTGGTGGCATCTTTTTTATTCTGAGCAAGATTTCTCAGTCAGTTAGAATTTTGCCATGGTTTTGACAAAGAACGGTGACCCAATAGTTTGAGGCTAAAATTTAATTCACTATTTTGTTACAATGATCTGTGTATGGATGAGTTATCTGGTTTATTAAATAATAATAATGGATTAAAGCAAAACCAATTTTTTTCTGGACTACAGGCAAGCAGCCATACTCTTGTGCAGCCTTTTTCTGCTACATTTATCCCATTTCAAATCACCCCTTTGGTCATGCATTTACTGAATTACATGGTTGTGCTGGGGAAGCTGCACTTTTGCCTGTATGATTGCTATTCCTAATTAAAATAATTAGAAACAGTGTCAACAGATGGTGCTGAAGAGCAGCAGCATCACCCTGGACTGCTGTAAGATCAAAAATATTCCAGAGAACTTCAACCACTGTCACTAGCTGCTGATTACATAAACTTCCAGTGATGGGTACTTCTGGAGATAATGCACTGTTTCCGGGCATCAGTACATAATAAACTTTGGTATTTCTTTGAAAACATTGTAACATCTCAAATAAACATCAGCATTTCATTTTGTACAGTAATAATGTGTCTCTCTAATTTTTTAAGCCATCTTCTTGAATGCCTTCTTTGGAAATTGTCTGTAATGCAGTCTCAATTCATGTTGTCTGCTCCTTCGGAGTACTCTGAAGAGTGTGCTACTATGATTTATGGGGATAAAACACACATTTCACCTGTAGTGCCAGTGATCTTTCTGCCTTGCTGCACAAGCTCTGCTCCTGGTACTGGCACAGGGAGACAGGCTGGAGATGAGCTGGTGAAACAAACTCTGTTTTGAATAGGGTGATGTCATGGGCCTCAGTTCAGTGATACTGACCCCAGGCCACACATTCAAGATGAAAATATCACAACTGCTCCGAGCTGGCACCTTAACAATACATCAGTCTTGAAGGGCAGGGAAACCTTCTTTTAGAGGCTGTTTACTCTCAGAGAGCTCTGAGAACCATAACTTTCTTCACACTTTATATATCCAAGAGCCAGTCCATGAAAATAAAATCAATCCTCCTACTTCCAGAAAGGATAAATTCAATATTGCTTTGAGAATTTAATCAAGATTTTAAAGAAATGCTGCAACATTACTAAAAGCTATACCTTTTTCTGATTTAGGCTGGGATAGAGTGAATTTTCTTCCTAGTAGCTGGTACAGCGCTGTGTTTTTTACTTGTGAGCAATCAGAAGCAATATGGTGACCCGTGTTATACAAGAAATCAGGTTTTTCCTTCTGGCTCTTTTCTGTAAAATCTATAACTTTCAGTCTTGAATGCTCTTATACAAGAGAAAAATTAAATTGTATCAGGAGAGGAGTGAAGGGTGCACATTTCAGATACCACTAAATACAAAACTTTGTTGAACCAGCCACGGGCTTCCCATAGCTGCTAAGAAAATATCTCTGTGCCTCTTTTATCTCTCACATAAATTGTAAAAGGTTCAGTTTGTATAGCCACTTACTACAGATACCAATGTCCATAAGAATGGGACATTGCACTTGGCTGGGATCTCTAGGTTTGGCTTAACTCCGCTCAAAACAAGCAAACTCAATAAATAAATATTGGCATCTCCAAGGGAGAACTGAATTTCTCCTTCCAAGCACTGCAAAGAGAGAGCTCGAGAGGGTGAGGTTCCAATACCTTGGATGCTGTTTATCTGATGAATGTATTTTTAGGTGTAGCCTCAAGTTAAACATTGAATCTCCAACATCACAGCTCATTGGATTCTCATCAGGTATTTTACCAGATGAGCTGTATATACCAGAAGGCTATATTTTGGTGAAAGACCAAACCAGTCAGAGGATCCTTCACTCAAAAATTGTTCGTGATTTATCACAGAGCATGTGCAGTTTCTCTCTGTCAAACCTCCTAAATTGATTGAAATAGATTGTTCCAAGACAAGCATATATATAACACAATGAAATATCCCACAATAAATAGTGTGAATGAATGGTGCTGACAAGAACTGATGTGCTTGTTCCAGTCATCACATCGTACAGAACTGAGTATGTGCGACCTAGAAAAGGTCAAAAACCTTAAAATAGCTGATGTCCACAAGCCCATCCTCTCCCTCAAGCTCTAGAGATGTTAGGACTCAATTAGTGCCACACTAATTTCTTACTTCCCAACACACCGTGACATTTTGATGCCAGATAACTTTTGCTGTTTTGTAACCAAACCTTGGAGGAAGGCTGGATGTCACACATTTTTATTTGGATTCTTGTGTTTAATGCAAGTGACAGATGGATTTATTTTTTTTTCTCCAGCTTATTCCAATATTCCAGAAAGATTTATGTTAAAGACTCACCTTGTCTCAGAGGTACCAGAGGATCTGGCATATGTGGTTCCTTAACCGAACATTTGTTTCCCCACAAGCAATACATGTGTCACTTGTGCTCTGAAGCAATGCGTCTTTCTTCAACAGCCTGCACCCACTTCCTTCTGATTCATGGAACAGACAGCAAGGATGACTGATATATTTGGCCCCCTCCCACACAAAGCAGGTTCAAGGGGCCAGCACCTCATGCTGAGGACTCTGCAAGGTTGGGCTTCAAGTACCTCATGTGCCCAGAGCTTGGACCACACCATGGTGCTGGTTTGTGATGCAGAACTCCTCTGCAAGTCAACTCTGCTTCCTCTCCTCCCCTCTCCACCCAGACAGCCATTCCACGGGGATGCAGTAGTAATTTAAGGTGATGAAAGGCAGGACACTAGGTGTGTGCATGACCACCAGTATGTGGCTGGCCACCGTCCCAGGTGGAGGAGGTGCCTGCATCCAGCAGGATCACAAGGAGATAAATGGGAGCCATCATAGGATGGTAAGAGCACAGAGTCATTCAAAGGATTGACAAGAAATATCAATCTTGTCCTCATTGAGAGCTTGAAAGACCATCTTGGTAGCATTAGCACATGTGAATCTCAGCTACCCCACAATATTCCAGGAAATCTTTTGCATGGCGTAAAATCACAGCATAAGAAATTAAATCACAGTCTGTATCTGTGAAACAGAGTTTTAAAGTTTTCAACTCAGAATGTAAGTGTCAAATCACTAAGGTGTCCCAATGTCCATGCTGGGGAACCTAAGCTGCCCCACACTGCTCCCCTCTCCTTGCAGAAGTCCTCTCTGGCCCAATTTGCTTGAATCCGATTCCAACCTCTTATTACAGTCAGATTTTAAAAGCCTTGGAAGAAGAAATCCAGCCCGTGGTTTTAAAACATCGAAGCCATGTTTTACATAATTTTGGTTTCAGTGGTCTATATGCTGAGATGAGCTGCTGCCTGACCACTCTCACCACACTACAAGATGGTCGTGTGTTTTGAAGACCAGCCAAAGCCTGAGCCAATACACACTCCCATGCACTTTCAGGTAAAATCTACATATTACACTGCTCTATGTTCTGATGTTACTACCACATCATTTTATAAAATAAAATAAATACCGTCCCCCCTCAAAAAGAGCATTCTACATGGGAGAGGACCCAAATGCTTTCCATAAAACAGCACCTGTTCACACTTCTGTGCATGAACTACACAGTGAAAAAGCAACAACTGTTGCTGTAGTATCTGTCGAACCTTTGTTTTCCTTTTGTAAATAACAACCAGGTAAGATTTTCCCAGGAAAATATTGCTTGAATAAACTACACCAGAAGCACAAATCCAGTCTGTGTCATTTGATCACCAGTATCTTCAGAAAATGTTGTATTTCCTTCTAGAGCAAAGTTTAGCCAGTAAAAGGTTTATTTAGTTGGCAAAATTAATGAAAACAATTTTGAGCAGTAAGAAATCCTAGCTCAAAAAATAAGCAAACCAAGACCAAGTGTCCAGCTGCTGAATACTTTATTCTTTTTCTACTTCATACACCTGAGCTCTTAAGGCTTGTACAAAATATAAAATAAAATAAAACCCCAGTATGGTTTTACCAATCTTAAAACTGCAGCCTTGTATTTTTTCATCATTTATTGTAAATATAAAGAAGGGTATGACAATTGCTAGTGTATCTACTGGAAGCACCTAACCTTTTGGATATTATGTCATTATTGATGCCATGAGAGTTGGTTTAGTTGATTCCATTTTTTGAAGAAATGCCCATTTTATTACAGCTCTTTCAGCAGAAGTGTGTCCCGTTTCAGGGAGAAATTCACTGAGAAGTGAACTTCCGTTAAAACCTCGTCCAGAAAAAAATCCACTTCCAGTTCCACTGAAGAGAGGAAGAGCCTGCCTTTGCCTCCCCCACAGCTAACAGGAATGCACCAAACAAAAGGCCACAGAGAGAAACAGGAAGAATTATAAAAACACATATTCAAACTTCCCATACTAGCAAAATTCAAAATAAAATACACATTGCAGCCCCAGCGGCGATAGGGACTGCAGCAATATGAAGAGACGAACATTTGGGTGGAATGTAGGCAGCAAATCCTTCCACAGAGGAATGAAGTCCACTGGCATGTAGAAGGTGTGTGAATGTACTGTGGCTTGCTGAACCAGGTCCTGGGAGAAGCTGAGCAGCTTTTGCAAGATGCTGTCTGAGGGCACCCTGCACCAAGGGGTGGAAATCATGAAGCCGTCAGACAGCATCATGCAGATTTAGGTCCCTAATGCAATATAAAACATATTTGCTCCCCATTAAGTGACCTGGGAGCTTGCTTTGGCTTAGTTTTTTTCCCCAAGCATTTGTTGTTAAGTTAATTAAGCATTTAAAAATAACAGTCTCTCACTTTCCAGAGACTCCACATAAATACTAATCTGTCTTCATCTAAAGGCCAGATTTTCTGCAAGGGCAAATCAATACAGTTTCACTGATTGAGGATCTGGCCTTAAAAGTCTATCAAGTGCATTAAACCCAGCACAGTATGACATGTGCCTTGGCAGTAGGACAGTTCTCCGGATTAATATTTGAGGGAAATTTGGCAATTAAAAAAAAAATCTCTGTTTTGAAGTGCTGCCATTCCTTTAATTGGTGCTGAACACCACAGTTTCTTCTCTGGGGAACTGCACAGCCACGGCTGGGCTTTCGCCGTCATTCTCCTCCAGCTTCAGACCCGCATTGTCCAGGCCGGCGCGGCCGGGCTGCAGCACGGCCGTGGGCTCTGCCGTGGGAGCGGGAGCGGCGCAGTACAACGTGAAGCCCACCATGATGATAACAAAGGACACGATGTAAAGACCTGAAAACTGGCAGAGGAGAAAAAGAGATGCATTAAGTCTCACCTGACGTAAGAACATGCCGCATGTAAGAACACAACGCTGCCTTGTTTCAATAATGTGAAAGCTACCCTTCCTTGTAAAAATTATTTTAATGAGGATTATCACCGTGAGCTGGATTCAGGTCTGAAAACCAAAATTCAACAGCTCTATTTGCTTAAAGACTTGGGCCACTGGCGAATTTTCTCTGCACCTCATTCCCAGGACTGTTGGACAGGGAGTTTCCTTGGGTCTACATGCAAGAATCTTAACAGGGAGAACAAATGGGTGTAAACAAAGTCATACTGAATGACAGCTGTTTACACACATGAGTACTGGAACACTCTATCCCTAAGAGAATTTTGATCCAGCACATGCAAGTATTTCAGGTTCTGGCAAGAGATGAATCTCTGCGCTATTGCAAGCCATCAGGTTAGTTCTCTGCACAGATCTCTAGCCATCTGCAGGGCTAGATGAGTGTTATTGCTGGATCAAACCAGTTTGCTCTCTACATCCAACAAGTCCTTGAGGGGACAGGGGCTGGGGCTCCTTTTACAAGATCGGCATTTGCAAGCTGTGAAGAGTGGTGAGAGCCAAAGAGTACAAATTGCAGAGGTACATCAGGCACTCTGTTGTTCACTTGCCTGTTAAAATTCCAGTAATTGCCAAGATTCATCCACCCTGACAGAAAGACAAATACTTACTTTATAACACCAGATTCAATAATACCAAGTGTTGAAGTTATCCACAGAAAGGAACAATTTTCAGCAGCTTTATTAAAATCCTCCATATTCCTTTTGTCAAACCACACTGATTAAATACTAGGAGGAAGGACCAGCATATCCTACACACCTCTGTCAATATCCTCTAACTTCCTTAGCTTCCTTAGACATGCTTGAAAAATATGTTCTAGTTTATCAGGATGAAATGAATGGTAAGACCTAGACAGTGAATGCTTCTCCAAAAAAGACTAAGGCATCTAGAATTTAGACACTGCAATTCCTGGCTGGCAGTCACATGGCTTGGAAACTCTTGGACGGCAGCACACAAAAGGAAAAGCAGACTGAAACACAGTGGCCTTGTGTTAAGTGCCCTCTCTCCTCACCTTGTTGGCTGTTTGCCTGGAGGAGCTTGGACTCAAGTGCTCGCCCCACATAGGAGGAAGCATCAAGCTCTGAGCTATCCCAACAGAGGCATCAGGATCACCCGTGGTCACACCTCCCACTGACCTGTTCCCAGCAAATGGGCAGAGCCTGGGGCTGTATCCAACCACCTGCACAAATTCTCCAGCCTCACACCCTGAGTGAGCATGCGCCATGAGTGCAAGGACCTGTGGCTGGGCAGTCACAGGAACTGCAGGAACTGGAACTGCAGAAACTGCAGATCCCTCACAGCACAGCGCCCACAAGGCTGGAAGTGTCTCTGATCCTGATGAGTCAATTCCTCCAGGAGTGGATACAGTCACCAAGGCAGGGTGCCAAAGCTGTTGCAGTGTAGCTGTGACTCAAGGCCGGCCTGTATTTTTGCTTTTATTGACACAGGTGAACATTACCCATGCTGCTCTATCAGACATACACTTTTTTTTCCTTTCAAGGAGAACGTAAGCGTTTTTTCCCTGGGTTTTTTCTTTCTTCTTTTTTCTAATTTCAAATATTGCAACAACTTTATTGCTTCAGACACTGATTTCAGTCATACTTTGTGCAGCTGATATCCTCATTCCCCCTGCTGAGCCTAGAGAGTACTTTAAATGTTACTGGAGGACTGTATCTCCACCTAGTGTCTGTGATGTATACTCCTTCTACAGTGGCTTATACAACTAATGCATGAGATCTTTCTCAATATCTCTTGAGGGATTACAGGTATCTATATAATGAGTTCATTAGGAAGCACAGCAAGGATTCATTATGGAGTAAAAGGAAAAAATAAAAAAGAGTTCAAAGCCGCATGAAAAATTCACATTTCACTTGAAACAGACATGACTGGGGCCAAAAAGTTAAGTGCATTAGCAAAACACTGTGCACAAATCAAAACTTTATCAATTCCTGGGCCTGGTCTCTGCTGCAGCCACTGATTGTGGTTCTTCTGTTTGTTTGTTTCAGAGCAGGCTCAGACCATGGCAATTCAGAGCTCTCCATGGCTCTCTCCACTCTACAGCCCAGCCAAGCCTCCAGCTGCTTGTTGTGAGTATCATCTGATAATGGGATGATAATTGATAATTAATTATAGGGAATAACTAATTAATAGGGAATAATACTAATTATAGGGAATAATAACACCCTGTATTTTTTGTTTGTAGATTCCTGTATCCAGAGTGCTTTTTAATTCAGCAAACATCCTACTTGGTTCCTTTGCCCCATAGGTAAAGAAACTATATGGTTAACTTGGCAATAAGATTTTCTACTGCTAAGAGCCATGTCAAAATTAGGCTCCCTCAGTTCATGGTTATCTCAGATAATAGACAAGATAATAACTTATCTCAGATCCTCTGATCACTAAAGATGCGGCATTATTACTGCTCCCCTTTTTGTTACTTCATTGTTTCTAATCCCAGATGCAAGTTCCTGTTTCAATAAATATCTGAAGTTCTCTCAACATAATCCCAAAGTCTTCATCTGTTCATTTTTCCTTTTGGTACCAGATTACCTCACTGTTAAAAATTATGAGATAGCCTGCTCCCAGAAATACCTCTTCCCAAAATAAGCTAAAAGTGTGAAAAATAAAAATTTAATCTATCCCCTCCAAAGCTCTTCTTCCTCTTCACTATAATGAATATAAATTTATAATCACTTCTTGAGTTAAGCTATCTGGGCACCAAAATCCACATCTGGAAGTGACTCAGAAAGGATTTAATTGTTAGACCGTAAGTATGGTTTGCTTCCTGCATTCATTTTTAATGGATGCTTTGTAGTTTGGAGCAAAGTCTGGAACCCAAAACAGGGAGGAAAACTGAGCTAAGAGACCCTTGAAAAGGAAAATCTAGCTGCTCTCAGACCCCACCAATACCAGACTCTGCACTGCCTTCATTTTCAGAAAACAAATTTGACCTAAAAGCTTCTGGCTGAAGAGAAAGCAACCACATGGAATAATACAAATTAATCTCCTAAGCAAAGTTCACAAGCTTCTCACTCTCACAAGCACAAGCCCTTCCAGTCACCGAGCGGCTGACTCAATTACTCCAATTACTTTAATGAACTAAGTTCTCACAAGTGATTCTGGATGGAAAGTGGAGGGTGGAATGAAATCCTTTCAGCACTGTCATTTAGCTTGAGCACACACTGCCAAAAACATTTTAGAGCACAATAGAAGTTAACTGCTTTTTGGAGAGTGCACAGAATAATACATTTATCTGTATTTTTTCAGATCCTTTAGTCTCTCCTTAACAGCAGCCCTGAGAGAGCTTGATTCTCATCCCAAAATGTTGGTAATGAACAAATTAAACTTCTGAAAGAAAGTATTATTTTCTGAAAATCAAACCAGTCCTCTTTCAGACACCAAATGCCTTTCAAGACTGGGAAATTCAAACCCTCTCCTTCGACACTTGGGAGTAATGAACCAGATCTAACATACAATTCCACAAAGGGCTTTCAGTGGGAACTCTATTATTGTAACACCTCAGGAAATTATTTACTATCTCTTAACTTATCCCTTCAAGTGTGAAATGGTTTGAAAGTGGCTCTCTGGCTAATGGTGCAATGCTCTGCCATTAACTGACATGACTCCTCCTGACTGACGCCTGCCAACCATGAATGACAGAAGCTGCAGAAATGTGCAGGTGCAAACAACTGTTCTGGGGCTTTTAACAACATTACACTTCATTCATCATTTTGGAGTAGATATGTAACTGAAAGAATGTGAAAGTGGAGGAATGAATGTACTCACCTTGTAAAAAAACAGGTAAAGTCCAAGGAAGAGACTGTAGAGATCTGAAGTCAGAATCGCCAGGTTGACAGAGGTTGCACTGGTAATTTTAATCACAACTGGCATGAAGCTGTACAGCCCAAACATGCACAGGGCAAAGGCTGTGAACAGTAGTGCTGCAACACAAGGTGACACCTTACTCCTCAGGCACAGAACTATTTTATAGAGCTCTAATATCCTTCAGATGCCTTAAAGCTATGCATTTCTATCTCCTACAAGATATGGGAATGTGCAAGCAAGAGAAGCATGAAAGACTACCTTGTATTGCAAGAATTACTGTACCTATACAAGAAAGTATATAAGATATATATATATATAAGTACATATACAAAATGTGTATATATATATATATATATACATATGTACATATAGATGTAGATGTATATATACACGAAAGTTCTTGTTCATTCCTACATAACATAAGAGCTGACTGAAGAAATTTAGAGCCACACTTCTGGATAACGTTTACTTCTGTTCAGGTCAAAATGTGTCCATTTTTCCTGCACTTCATTTAGGAAGGACAACAGAAGAGTGTTCTTGTGATGTTTCAACAACAAACATGTCAGTAATGTAACAGGCTTCATTTTTTACTTATTTCAATTTATTTTGAAACATTATTTCAGGTTATATGTAAAATGCAAAACCCGTTTTAATGTTCAGTCCTGCAGACCCTCTCTCTTTGCTGAGCTGCAAAGTTTGAAGAAAATAAACTTGTGAAATACAGTATTAATGCTGCTTGTTATTCAGAGAAAGAGAAGCCCCAACCATTCAAAGTCTAAATTATTATAATTTTCCAGTGTTCTGTAACATGCACATTATTTTGTCATACACATACCAATTTTCCAGTTCCACTGAATTTTCATTACCTCCTTATGTTCCACAATGGCTCTAGAGTAAGAGAAAAGATACAATATAGTAAAAAAGGAAAAAAAATCATACTAAAATAGAGTATTTAATTACCAAATATATAAGAAACTTTTCATCTATAAGCCATTCATTTTTTTGTTTCAAATTTTACTGAATGACACTAGCTCAAACATCTAACAAGCATGAAAAAAGACATAAAAATTAAAGTGCCTGAAAGTCAAGAGCACTGTTATTTAATTTTTATGCCTTCTTCACAGGCGTTTTAATCCTTCAGCAATTCAGTTTTATTTGATATACCATTTGAGGAAATTATTAACTATAATGATGAGAAATGAGGACTATATAATTCATTAGACAGACTTAAGTGCATTTGGGCTGTTACTCAAATGTGGTTAATTGTAAGAGTATACACGGCTTCATTTTAAACTTGAGTTTATTATGGAAGATCTCTTGCTAACAATTATCTCCTAATCTTTTCCACAGAGAAAATTCTTTAAGAAATACAGTCCTATGAACAGTCCTCAGCATACTGAGTGTCCTCACAAACATCAACAAAATAAAAAATACAGCCAAGTATCCTATGTGTTCAACTTCAGGAGTTTAGCTTTAGAACTGCTGCAATAGGAGTAGTGCAAATAAAAAGGATATAAAACAGATGCTGATCAGCAACAAAAATCAATTCAAGTGGAAGGACTCCCATATAGGCCACATACAGATGCAACAAAGAATTTAATAACATCATTTCAGGGTATACAAGCAATCATCTGTAGTATATTCTTAATTAGTTTTAAAATAAATATTAGATCCTTACAGCTGTAGACCGCTGATAATAGTCCCAAACAAGCCCACCATTCCTAGAAACTCCACTCTGCTCAGATTTTTCACAATGTATTCCTCACCCACATTAGAAATGGCATACAAAGAAGCAGCAAGAAGCACTAAGACATCTCCAATCACCACGTCACTACCTGTACAGAAATATTAATCCACAATAAGGGTAATGCCACAAATACTTTTTAACTTTCCTTAAAAAAGCAAGTAAATTTATCTTGAACATCTCTATCTTCCTAGCTCATTCCAGGGGAAGGGGGAAGGGGGAAGGAAACCCTTCCTGTGTGTGCAGAGGAGCGTCTGAGCACAGTCTGCCGCCTGCTCACCTCACCCTGCACAGTGTGGAGTGAGCTAAACCCAGCATTCACATCTCATCCCAGCCAAGACCCTGCTGTATCATCTGGTCCAATCCTATTTCTGCTGACCTCAGGCCCTGCAGGGAATAGAGCAATCCCAGTTAGAGATGCTCTCTGCATTTCGGGAATATTGTCCCCACTTTTGCAGTAAGGCCTGATTCAAGGCTTGCTAAAATCAGCCTATTGATTTTGGAGCGACCTGGACTCAGCTTCAGGTTTATGACATGCCATGCTAAGTGGGCACTGCAGAGGGGTGGTACCATGTGTCCTGCTGCAATGTATTTATACTGCAAATGGGACTCCCTGTGCTAGCATCACTCACCATTAAATGTCTCTGTGCATCAGCTAAATAGCAAGAGGATCGCTGCTGTTCAAATCTTTCGATTGGTTTAAAATTTCCTTCTCTAAGCAATCACTAAGAAAATATGTCTAAAATATGAGAGTAAGCAGCAGTAAGGATCCCCAAGTCAGCAAATAAAGCACAACTTTCTAATGTCTCAGGGGAAGATTCTTCTCCCTCCAAGATATTTGTACCACACAGCAGTAAAGCTGAACTTCAGTTTGTCCTGTCTTATCTACAGCAAGACCCCAAAATAACAGCACACATTCTTATCTCTATGCTGCCTGATGAAGGCAATGCCCTGAAATTTACCTTCTCTCATAGCCTGTGGCTCTGAAAATTCAAAATTCTTATTCAAAATAAGATCACTATGATACAGGTTGATTTAGGCATCTGTCATAGAGAAGACAAAGCATGCCCTTATCTGCACCCTGCTGGCTCCTGGCCCCAGAGCCCAGCTCCCTCACAGAGGTCCCAGGAATCCTGGCATCTTACCCCACCTCCTCTTGCACTCCTGGAGTAAGCCCCTGCTTTCTAGACTGTGACCTTGGGGACACATGGGCCATTTCTCTGGGGTCTGCCGAACAGAACTCTGAGAAGTCAGCTGCTGTGAGCAACTTTTTAGGTGTTACTTGTACACAGAGAAAACTGCAACTCAGAAAACTGGCTGCCAGCAGGCTGATACTGTATAAACAAGACAAGGTTTGCAGGCAGAGGCCACTTCTTCTATTAAATCATCTCACATGACAGTCAAAGTGAACAAGCTTTCAGGAATGAGACTTTTCATCACATTGTCTAATGAACAGCAGCAAAATTTAAACTTAACACAAGTGGGCTTTTTAAGGTGGTAAAAATTTCCAAACATACAAGCAAAGAAATTCCACAGCTCCCCATAAAATCAACATCTCCTCTAAAAATAGCAACATGTTCTCTTTTAAAACAGAACTGTATCTGCTATTATTTCGGCTTTACAAGTTCCTGTCCACAGCAGGAACCATCTCTTTGCTCTTCCCCCCGACAATAAAGGACTCCTTACCTTCACCTTCCTCCCTCCCTGCCAAAATGTCTGCACCCACCATTGTTCCCACACCCAGCAAACAGATGGCAACAGCAACAAAATGTATCAGCTTGTATCTTGCTCGGAGAAGGAACCAGGACAAAGTCATCAGCACGGGAATCCCAAAGCAGTCCAGGAGCTGTGTGTACAGAAAAATTGTTTGAGTTAGAAACCCACCCCAAATCTGGACTGCAACATCCTGAAAGCAAATGCAGAGGATCTTGCTCCAATCATCAGATGTTAAGGAAACCTGCAAAGTAGCCCCAGTAAAAGAGAGGGATGAGACCCATATTTCAGCATTAAAAGCATTTTGCAAGTGAAGGAGGAGCTGGAACAGGGATCCACTTTCTCTTGGTAGCAAAGCACTTATTTAGAAACTCTTCTAATAATGGATCTAACCAATCTTTGCAGCTTCACAAATGAATGCTAGGATGCTGCTCTGAAACAGCATTGCTCCCCGGGGCTCCACATACACAAAGCAAAAATATGGAACTATTGATGGGTACAAGTAATCTAATTTTACATTGACGTGACTGTGACAAGGACCTGACCCTGCAGCTTTGGGTTTGATGCTCTGACTTATCTTTCCTTTCTTTATTTTTTCTGCAAAAGTTTCTATATATCTTTGCTTCACTGTTAGACCCACGCATAGAATCACAGAACTGCTTGGATTGGAAAAGATCTTAAAGTTCATCTGGTTCCAACCCTCCTGCCATGGGTAGGGACACCTTCCACTCAACCACTCCAACCTGGCCTGGGACACTTCCAAGGATCTTCTACCTATTCCCCTTTAGGACAGGAAGCAGCAAGAGTTATCTGTGTACTTAATACAGAAGAACATACACTGTAGCATAAAATGGGCATATTGTTCTAAAATAACCAAATACCATCAAGACCACTGTGCTAATCCTAACTGGTTTAAGATTTAATCCAACAAAATAGATTTTGTTTCTGAGTTTGTGAAAGGAAAGAAAAGGTGTATTTTCTGACCTGTCTCAGTAGAGTGCCACAGAACTACATAAGGGAACAGCATACAGCAGAACATACAGTCAACTTCCCAAAGATTCCTGAGAAATTACTCTCAAATATCACTCCTTAAAACCTGGCCTCTTGAAGCTCCAACAAAATATGTCCAGATCAGTAGGACTGGGGTATAATCCCTGCAATCATGACAAGAGCCCTTAGTTCTTAATTTATTTTCAGACTTTGCCTGCCTCAGTGCACCACTGCAGTCAACTTCTGTGCTGTGCCATTTCCCCAAGGGCTTCAAGCAAACTTGTTAACGTTTTGAAGTTTGGTTCTACTTGCTCATAACTAAATTCTTAGAAGCATAGTGCTAAGAGCAGCTATTCAAGATTAAATCCTAACAGTGCCTCTAATCCTTCCATCTATTTGTCTTTGCTCCTTGGATTGCCTCCAGCTTGTCCAGTTTGTAAAGTCTATGAAGTGTAAAAGTACTTCTTCAGGCCATATTATGAGACATTACAACTACCTGAGTCTCAGTATGTGATACCAAGTATTTCAATACAACTTTACACCATGGAAAATATCACACTGTGACCTTCTATCTTGTCACAGGTCTTGTTCTCTATCTCACCTTTAGTCTAGACTTGAGAAAACCTCTAACATTTCCTTCAGATTTGACTGTTTTGACTAGTATCAAAGAACAAGAAATACTACAAGCATTAGAAAGCAAAATTTTTACCCCTCTGGTGGTATATCTACCAGAGGGGTAAAAATAGACATAACTCTTCTACTAATAAGCAAACTTTCACTCCCCTTAACTGAGATGTTAGCATGTAGCCTTCCAACCTCCAAACAATTTTTCAACCTAAACAGAAAGAGTAGAAACCCTTTAAAAAAGTCTTAATTAGGATATAAGAGAGTAGTACATAATGAGCCAGAAGCTTTTTCAGTAATGCAAGACGGGGAATTGCTGCATCCATACCAAGAACACACTGGAGAACCACAGCACCATGGTTAGAGGACTTGCAGCCAGGGCACAGAGGCACCAAATTATGAAGAACACACTCTGGTAATCTGTTCCAGGAGGCAATTACCCTCAATTACAGACAGATGAAATCAGATTTCCATCTACTGGATCTTACCTTCCATTCATCTAGTATATTATAGAGCTCTTCTGTACAGGATCAAGATCAAAGAAGTGCAAAGCAGATGTAATATCGCGATGAATTGTGTCAATGGAACCAATTAAAAAATAAAGTTTATTTATTGAGGTTTTACAACATTTACAGCAGTACTGTGGTACTGACTACTATTTCCAGTAGAGCCTCTTCAAACTCTCATCTTATTCAATTCTAGCCTGTATTTTTAACAAGGGGCGGGAAAACCAGATAACCTGGTGATTTGATTCACAAGTGTTTTGACTCAAGCCATGCTTTGGCCACAATGTTTATAGGAGGTTTTAAAAGTAGGGTAAATTATTAAAAGATGTTTTAATATAATGGTTAATAAATTATCACAGACAGTTGGAGGTCATTGGTTTGCTTATAATTGCCAGCTTCAGACAGCTTTGTAAGCAAGAATGCTCAACTGCACATCCTGCTCATTCCCCACAAGGCTCCCTAAGGGCAGCCTCCAGCTGAGCCCCAGGGGCTTATCCTATATTTTCTCTTATTGAGGCTGGCACTCTTCCATCAACTGACAATCTGTCAATAGCTGCCTGAAAAACATTTCTATCTGAATGATCTACAGAGCAAATGGTAAATGTGCCTAGTAACATGTTAAAAACATCAAACCACAGCCATACTGCTTGTTTTTTGATATAAATCACATAATTGTTATCACAGAATATCCTGAGTTGGAAAGGATCTATCAGAATCTTTAAGTCCAACTCCTGGCCATGCACAGGACAACACAAGAGTCCCGCCATGTGCCTGTTGTCCAAATGCTTCTTGAACTCTGTCAGGCTTGGTGCTGTGACCACTTCCCTGAGGAGCCTGTTCCAGTGCCCAACCACCCTCTGGGTAAAGAACCTTCTCCTGATATCCAACCTGAACCTCTCCCAACTCAGCTCCATGCCACAATAGGTGGTCAAACTGCAGCACAGTCAAGTCCCGCCACAGGGAAAAAAGGACGCTGGCAGCAAGGAGTATCCTGGCACTGCCTCAGCCACAGCCAAACAGTTCGGTTGTGGACGGAAGTCTTTGTCTGTATTTACTGAGAAATGAGAGCTGTCATCCCACTGTTATCACCCTAAAAATCTTCAAACCCCTCCTGTAAAATGCTGGTATTTGATAACTAAAGGGAAACCAGTTCTGCTTGTGTGTGCATGTGTGAGAAAATACATGGAAGTTCCTTGCTGAGCTGAAAAAAACTTATCTTTGAAGCTCCGTTTCATGGGAGTGAGCAGAAGCTCCAGCCAGACAGCATTTTAACAATGATTACACTGCTTTTGGGAAGGTGCCATAAAGCCCTGTTGTTTTTATGGTCCCTGGGAATCCACTCACAGCCAGTACTGCAGACAGGCCATCAGGCTAGGTGCTCTGAACCACAGGTACTGATGTAGCTGCAAAATCGCTTGCCAAAAACAAAAAGAAAATGCCTTGCACTAGAGCAAATCACAGGCTTCTGCTGTGGAGTTTTTTTCACTGTATCTCATTTCTGACAATGGAGAGAAACCGGTGACTTCAGAGAATGTGCAAGAAACCTCAGGGCAACAGGCAACTGCAAAAAATAGCAATTACTGAACTGTTCAGTCGCAAGGTTACCAAAATGGAAATAGGCTCAGAAAATGCTTGAGTTTTTTGGACAGGACAATCTATTACATATATATATATATATTCTTCCTTAATTTCTATGAAAGAAATCATGGGAATAGCTTTACTATTTCTGAGAACTTGGATCAAAGTCCTGGCTTCTTCAGCTGTAAACTATAAGGTCAAACAGTGTCTAACTTACCAGCTTAACTTGATCTTGAGACTGAAACAAGTCACTTAAAACTTTGATTCCTTAGGCCTTATTTGTAAGGAGATTAAAGACCTAATGAGTCATAACACATAAGTATGAAGTGGAAATGTGACAAAACAACCCAAGAGACACAATCGATCTTCAGTAGTGCAATGAAAATTTACTGCAGTTCTCTAAAGGGCGCCCAGATTGCAGGAGTTTATTGCTTTACAAGTAATTCTCTTAAACATTAACCCCTATTACTTTGACTCTGTAAAACACTGACTCCTTTCCAGCTAACAACCAAGTCTTCACGTTATTATTTTTTTTTTATTCAGGTAAGTGGGGCCATGAGCCCAGCCACAGATCCCCACCACTGGTAACAGCAGGCATGAACTGGCACAACATGGACACACTCCCTACTCCACACTCACACAGTGAGTTAACTTGGGCCTGACAGCTCACTAACAGTACAGCCAAAGGCAGGGTTTACTCCCACTTTGCTCAGTGTTCTGAGTTAGTCTGTTCAAGGAAACTGCCCCTGCAAGCTCAGGAGACTGAAGGAGGAAAGCACTGACTCTTCCAGCAGCTTTTGTCTGTGCAATGTGACAAAGAAATCCCAGCTTTAGGCCTTCTGTTTACAGAGCTTTTTCAGAACAAAAGATTTATCCTAATGCAGCAATGCAGAATCAAGCACTGGTGTTGGAGAGGATGTCTACTATTTCTTTATTTATGCTGAACTTCCTTCCACCTCTTTCAGAGAGGGCCCTGAACTGCCACATACAAAAGCCACAAGGCTGGTACCCCCCTGCATGGGCAGCAACACCAGCTGACATTCAGTGAGTCCTCACAGGTGGGGTTGCATCTCACAACACCTCTCACAGCTTCTAGGAGTAAGCAAAAGATCCACCTCACTGTCATCAGCAAGAACCTGCACTGAGTGACTGTATCTGGTCTTTATTTTGTGTAAGAAGAAAAAACTCAGTGGCTGTCAGCAAACTCTTAGAAGTGCTTTTATCAAAATAATTAGGGTTCAACTCAAGAGCTGGCACAGCTCTACCAGCCAATCTTCTCTGCTTCCTGGAAAGGTTATTCATGATACAGGATGCTCTTCTCTGTACTGCAGAGAGAAAATAGATGCTGGAAAGTTCTTTTCAGGCTTAAATAGCTTCCATGTCTGTCCTATAAATCTCATTTTAGAAACCAGTCCAAAACTGTAATAAAAGCAACAGCTCAAAAAGAGAGATTGGTCCTTACCTGCACACTTGTGAGGTTTGTATATTGGTAGGCTTTTACAATCGTGTAATTGGCTTCAACATCAGCCAGTCCCACAATAATATACTTCCACCACCTCTGTTTCAAAATCTGACAGAGACTGTCACTGCCTGTTTAGAAGAAAGCAGCAATCAATATGTGTTTCTTTCCAACCAAACATTGCATGGGAATTTTGCTTTTTAGAAGCATAAATAATACCAAGATTGACTTTGCCTGCCCCTGCTTAAGATAAAATAACAGGAAACACAGCCTGGGAGGAGACAATGCAAATGCTGAAAAGCACAGAAATTCTTCCACATGAAGCAAAACACAGCAAGACTATAGTTGTCTAAAGAGTAAATTAATAAGAATAGGAGGAATACTAAATAGCCTCTGGTAACAAAGCGTGTTAAAACTTATTTTTCCTAATATAACATATGATTTCAAATCACAGAGCACAAAACTCTAAACAGATATGACATTACATCAAATCAAATGCACATTTAACCTGTGAAATTAACTTCCAGGTGTTGCTATAAAGCAGGAACTTCAAAAACTAGTAGGAGTATTGAGGTCTTAATTTTCAAATTCTGAAAGGAAAATGTAGAAAGAAAAAAAAAAGATGAACGAGAATCTCCCATCCCGTATTTCACATACCAGTCTTAAATACCAGCATTGTTGTATAAACCAGAAGCAGCAAACAGTAGTTGATGAAACTTTGCAGCATTGGAGTATTCACATGGAATCTGTCTGCCAGGTACTGGCTTGTAACAGCAGTCCCACAGATAAACAAGGAGAGCATCTGGCCCAGAATTACAGTTTTCCAAATATGCCTGTGAACATAAAAGACAAAACAGTAAGCTTAGAATTAAACATTCACGTTTCTAAAAAAATATTTTCTAGTTTTACAGGGAAAATGACTTTTTTTTAGACTGACACATTTTTTTTCTTTTTTCCTACTCCCTACCAATGTTGTCCTGTTACCCACAGGTAAGCAGGGTTTTGTGTACACAGAAGGTCTAGTCTGACCTCAGGAGAGCCACGTGAGAAGTGAGGCCAGCTCAAACCACCAGCCATGGAGACTGCAGTTACTCGCAAAGATCTTCAAACAGGTCACCTGGGCAGGCTCTACCCAATAGCAGGTCCCATTCTTATTAAGCAAGTTTTGAGTTAAATCCTTTGTCTCCACTGAATTCCATCCTGACTGATCAACAAAGATGTACAACAAGGAGATAAAGCACAACTACTTTCAGGCTCGTTTGAGACCTGAGTTTTACTGAGCTGAGACCTTAAGATGAACAGTGGAACATAAAAGTAATGATAAAACCAAATAACAGTTCAGTTTGGAAGGCTCTTGAAAGATCATCTGGTCCAACCCCTCCTGGGAAAAGGAGCCTCAAGGAGACTATTTAGCACCCTGTCCAGCTGCATCTTGCAAACCTCCAGTGATGGGGACTCCACAACATCCCTGCAGAGGTCATTCCAGAGATGGCTTGCTCTCACCATAAAATAAATCTTTCTTAAAACATTAATTATTATAATCAATACTTATTGTAGATTTTTTCAGTTCTATTACATCATGTTCTGCTGCAACTGAGGATGGAGTTAAGAATGCATTTTGGGTAAGATGATGTTTGCATCGACAGCTCTTCTTAAGTCCTACCCACAGCCAGCAGGGACAAAAAAGGGGAAAAAAAAAGCTCATACTCTTTTAGTAGCAATTCTTCACTTAATATAAGATGAACTATTCCAGATGCTCCAAGACAAACAGGGGCATGTAACTCTATGGGGTTTTTTTGGCTTGCTCTTTCTCCTGCCAGTGGTGTTACGCTAATTTGTACCACCCCAAGTCTCTGCACATGCACAATACACAGTGACAGGAGCTCAGCCCTTTGCTGTCTGTACAGGTCTGCTACGTTCACATTTAATCTGTTTACTCTAAAGACTACTGATGACAATTTAACTGTCTGCACAATCGATAAATTTGTTTCCACTCAAATTAATCAAGTAAGGGAAGAAAGGACCTCATTAGGATTCTGTACCTACCCTGCACCCACATCTCCCCACGCTGACTTCTGGCAGGACACCCACGTGTCAGGCACACCACCTGAGAGTATCACTGCCTGTATTCCCAAGGTGGGTGACCCCAACACAGTAAGTACCAGCTCACCCTGCTGTGCTGTGCTGTGCAATCCAGCTGCCAGGTAATTAGAAGGGTGTGTTTGACAGTGCTAAACCTGACCACAATCATGCAATCAATCCCTCCTTTTGGAAGGGAGGCATCTTCCTTGCACAGACTCCAGTGCACCTGCATGAATCCTGTTTTCAATTCAGCCTGACGCCAAGCTCTTCTGACTTTGAAAATGCTGCTGGGCACATTTTTCTCTCCAAGTCCATTCTGATGAGACAGCAAATCTCTACAAAGTCCAGCCACACTGTACTTCCAAGAGATTTGAATCCTATGCTTTGCTACAGTTTGCCTTGCCAATCCCAGGAATGGTGCACATTCACACTCTAAGTATTATATACCATGTGACAATCTTGTAAGGTACTGTCCAGACTCATCTGAGTAACTCTTACTGGTATGTGAAAGAAAAACATTCTCGTTTCTAAACAGATTTCTAAAATATATACGGTGGGGGGTGGTGGGTGGTTTTCATTACAAACAACAGGATGTAAAATTGAAGTGATTAAATATCACTTCTGTTATATTTAACTGATTTCTTTTTCATTTCTTCATATTCTGGTCAATGGTCTATGCTATTTAATGAACACCTCAGACACACTCTGGCTAATTATTCTGGCTGATACAGAAATATCTTTTTATGGTCATGTAAAGAATTTAATCAGTTGCCATTAGAACAAATGTGATGTAAGTTAGCTAAAATTTCAAGCAGGCATGGATGAGGATTCCAGCTTGCCCTTTGCCAGCCCTGCAAACTCTGGCTCCTTTGCAGCACGTAAAGTGACAGAAGACCCACTGAAATTCAAAGGAAGATACACTGTGGTGAACAGCATACAAAAACATGTTTTCAGGCATTTCAAAAAATACACATATACTTTTTATTATTCAAATAAAGCCTCTTGCCCCAAACTAGCAGAAAAATGTTTCTTCTTCACCATCAGCACTCAAGTGACACAGTAAGCCTGTAGCAGATTATTGGACTAAACTCACCCTTGCACTTGGACTATCTGGGAGGAGAGTGTGGAGGTCGGGATCAGACACGAATAGAGACATGACTGGGCAAAACTGCTGCAGTTTCACTGGAGCAAAGCCTGTGTGCTGCACAAAATGAACTGCACTCGTCAATATGCTACCAGGAGAGGTCAAAGCTGCCCTGGCTGGCAGAAGCCCTGATCTGGATACAAACTCCCCTCCACCCACCTGCTGGGTGTTGCCACAGAGAAGGGCAGAAGCACAGGCAATACCACCCCACAAGCTTGTTTAAGGAGGCTCATTTAACATGCACTTCTGTGTGGTAGGGCTTTAAACATTTTTGTCTGGGATATGATGTTGCAAGGGGCAACTTTGCTCCCCCTGAGCTACAGAACCTTCTCTACAGCAAAGGCCTGCACTCTACTTGCAGTGTTCTGGCAAACTGGATAGCAACCATGTTCCAGTGAGAGGATAAAATGGGGGAAACCTGCTGCCACTCAAATTTGCTAACAATTGAGCTGCTCCAACCATCAGTTACTGAAAACAAGACAGACGCACCTGCCCTCTTGCAGTGGAGTAACTCCACTAAACTGATCCTCAGCTTTTCTAATGATCAAATTTCCCCAGTTCAAAGTACCTAAGGAATTATCTCCTTGCATTTCTGCATTTGGGAACAGAGGCAGGTCCAGAACCTCCAGAACTGTTTGCTTTGTGGTTACTGCCCTAGCAATCACTGCTATTTAGTTAATATATGTCTTGGCAGTACTACGGCATTTACTTCTACCATAACAAAGGTGTCTGACAAAGCAAGCAGGCTTCATCACACCTCATGCCCTTCTCTATTTTTGTCTATTTTAATTCAAGGAATTTTTTTCTTGCCTGAACAGATTCAAAATGTTAACATCAAAAAACACACAGAAAGACTTAGTCTTTAGTGGAAAACTACCTTCAAAAAAAGTCTTCTGTAAATCCCAAAATGCTCTGTACCTGGCAGCTTTCTCAGCTGTGTGTAAGGTAACAGCCTCTTGCCCTGACTGCTCCCCAGTGCCAGGTGGAAGCCTCAGCACGAAGCAGCAATGGTTTCCCCTCATACCATTTGCCAAAGCATGAAAAATAATTTCTTCAAATAGAGATGACATCACCATGCTCCTGGCATGATGCACTGGGCTCATAGCCTATCTTAAAAAATATGTTTGATCCTCTCTAAACTTGAGAGCAAACTTTAAATCCTACTGTTTGCATTTTGCATGACAATTTCTTCTGAGAAAAATGATTTAAAGACACAAGTTTCCATTCCATTTGTTATTGATGTGTATAGATGACAGTGACTTTCTTATTAATAATTGATCAGATTTTGAAACGTATTAATTATTAACTTTTCCATGCCAGAACTTAATCCTCTCAGCTTTTTTTTTTTAATGCATTGGAAAAGACTAATTCACTCTGGAGTCTCAAATGATGCAAGGTAAGTGTTCTGAAAAGGCCTTTCATTTCATAGTTGGGTGGGGTGGGTTATTGTTGGCTTTTAATGCTTGCTAGCAAGCTACTAAGATTAGTCCTCCCCTCCCTTCAGCCACCCTCTTAGCTGGCTGTATCTATGGCTTTGAGCAAAACTGAAGTCATTTTGGGACTTTTTAGAGCATGAAAGTTTTCCACAAATTGGTTGAAAGTGCACATTGAACAATGTGCAGCTCTCAACATCACAAGAAACTCAGGCTGGCTTTCCTTGGCTCCATGTGAAATGCAGAATAAAAAATACACCAAGATACTAAAATACAATCTATATAGGAGGAAGTTAAAGGAAATTTAGTAAAACCACAGTTAACAATTTTACTGGCTATTAGTTTACTAAATCCTGTAATTTTAATGTAAATTTTTAACTTATAAAAATACAGCTAATCAAATATTCATTTTAATTCTGCCACCAATCTAATACTGACGTGGCAAAGCCTGGCAATACTGTTCACGTACAGAGTGTACTTGCACTTAGCTTTAACTACTGAACCCTTCCTAAACAGGGGAGGAAGTGACTTTTTAATTCCAATGATCTTACTTTTTCATGCTAGTGGTTAAGGGAAAATGCAGGTTCAGACCAAACCATACTGCAACATAATTAGTAAGAAGTACAGAATATATTTCTAAGAACTAACATCATCAGAAGTTAGTTTATCCATGTTCTGCTTTGAAACTGACGTTTGCAATTTAATTTGCAAAAGGTAAAAAATAGCAAAGCACCAGAAATGTATTTTCGAATGGCTCTACTCAAAAACCAAAAAAAAGCAGAAAAAAACCCCACAACAAAACCCAGACCCAGCCTAGTTATTACATACAACTATTAAACCTTCCTACGACTCAGAAAGGCCTCAAACAAAACTGTGGCTGAGCCTGCTGTCACCTGGAGGAAAAAAACATAAGAAAATATATCAATTCAGTATCTCAGACACCACTTCTTAAAATTCAGTGAAAGCTATTGATTTTCTTTCAAATACCTTCCATAGACTCACTTAGTGTAGCCTTTGGCAAAACTAATGGCATAGGTGAGGTTACTGAACAACTCAACAAGTTCCTGTCTTGCCTTTTGGGTCTCTCCTCACAGGCATGAGGAGTGAAAAGAGAGAAACTTATAACCAACAGAGAAGATGAGACTTTGTCCACTGGAATAAGGCTGTTCTTGGCCAGCACACACCATCACATAGTCCAGCAGCCAGACTACAGTTTATGAGCACGAGGCTGGCAGGAAAGCCAGCCCATCCTTGGCTGACAAATCCTATGCAATAACTATTAGTGACCAAAGTTATAGCTCAAAAAAAGTCTTTTAAACAGGGACTGTCCCCCCCCCAAGAGGGAAAGTGAAGCTGTAAATGAATGGTCTAGAAGTCTGAGGATGCAGTCCTGCTCTCATGGAAGCTAGTGCTTCTTTAGTATCAGCTTGTCTGCACAGCTTGGCAGATATTTTCCCGCAAGTTTTCCCTGCTTAACTAGTGCGCATATTTCAAGAGATATACCTGAACGAGTCTCTATCCTAAGCTGATTCACGGAAGGAGGAAGTGGGGATATTGGTCTTTCTGGACTCCACATTTCATCTCAGTTATTTTGTTCTATTACCTTTGCTATCCCCCATGGCCTGTCCTTCATAATGATCGAGAACAACAAAACACATAAAGCGCAGGGGAAAAAAACGGAAAAGAGAAGAATAAAAAATACAAACGCATGTGTTTATGTGTGAGAGCACAGTCCTACTTCAACAGAGTCAAGACATGACTGGCTAATTCCGCGCTCAGCCGAGGTGACCCCGAGCGCTCTCGCCCAGCAGCATCCGCAGGCTGCAGCTCGGCGGCGCTCCCGGAGCAGCCCCGGCATCGGAGC
>NW_005054302.1:5104164-5125799 GCF_000277835.1 Geospiza fortis | reverse complement strand
CAGCAGCAGCAGCAGCAGGGCGCTGCGCGGGCACTTTAGGCGCATCCGCCGGTTACAGGAGTAACAGTTACTCTGTACGCTTCGAGTTCAACTTCTCACAGCTTTCTGCGCAGCCTCGGGTCTCCTAACGCTTCAACTCCCACTTCTTGGCTGCTTCTTTCGCATGCCTCTGGATTTTTCACATCCTGTTTGTATTCAGCTACATCTCAGGGCAACTCACCTGGAGAACCTGGTGACATTTTGCATACTTTGGTGAGTTTTTAAATAGTACTTCTAATGATGCTCTGTATGCGATGGCATTAAACCCTGAAGGTTCTCCAGGAAGAGCAACCTTCTGTCCTCATTGGGGCAAATATTTATCACTGTCCTCGCTGAGCCGGCAGAAGGGATTTTCTGCCACAAGACACTGTTGGTCTCTACCTTCAGCTTTTCCCCGCAGAGCACCATAATCTAATCTTTCTCCCCTCAACACCACAACATTTTTTTTCAGATGTTTTTCTCTGTCATAGTTCTCTCATTCAAATTGCGTTTATTTCCCTATGCTATTCCTGAAATT
This sequence comes from Geospiza fortis, assembly GCF_000277835.1. Taxonomy (NCBI): domain Eukaryota; kingdom Metazoa; phylum Chordata; class Aves; order Passeriformes; family Thraupidae; genus Geospiza; species Geospiza fortis. The sequence goes on along the minus strand of NW_005054302.1, from coordinate 5,125,243 downwards.
CATCCTCACAGGATTAGATTTAGGAGTCAAGGAGCCATTACTGCACCATTTTCAGGTTATCTTTACATTTCCATGTACCTGTCATTAATTAAGGTGAATTTTAATCTCCCCTTTCCCCAAGGGCCCAGGCTCAAATAACCACTAAGGTACTGGCTATATGGGAGAGGACCCCAAATATCCTCTTTGACTCTGTGATGGTATAATGTTAAAGGTCATTATGAAATAAAAGCTGTATAATTACATGATTTAAAAGCATTAATAAATATACTTCTATATTTATAACATACATACCTATTTGTTTATTAAACTGAGTTTTTATGTATTTTTCCTTTACTTGTATAACAGAATAGTTTACTGGTATTTAAATTTTGAATTCCTAATCCAATAAAAGTCCTGCTTTGACTCCTGCAAGAAATCAGTCTGCCAAGATTAGTCTCAGTGTTATGATAGTTATGAATCAGGTCATGCTGGTCCTGATTCTTTACGACCTAAACTAACAAGAAGTTTAAAAGGACTTATCGGACCCTGTGTATTTAGTCATATCTGAGTTCCACAGCTGTGGTTCTCTTATCTTCACATTTAATTCATCCTATGTCTGCAATCTGCTGTCAGTTTTCCAGAGATGGGGAATCATGTCTTTGGTGCTCTTTGTCTCCATTTAAGCTCAGCTCTTGGAATTCCTCGCTACTGGTAGGCTGCAGCAGCCTCACACCAAAAAGACACTACCAGGCCAGAGCTTTACCCCAGAGCTGCTCAGCTGCAAAAAGATTGCAGTGTCTGAGGGGTATCTATGAATTCTAAAAATATGAAACAAAATAAAGTTTGATCTCTTTTTAATTTAAATTTTAACAATAATAACAAAAAAAAATCCAGCAACAACTGTTAAAGTGCTGTCTGTTAGACTTTGGGGACTAAGTTCATTGCAAATGAGCTTGCGGCCCCTAGACTAACAAGTAGATATATTTCTCCTTTTTGACTAAATTTTTAGCAATAAATTTACTGAATTATTTAAAAATTCATTATTCCTATTCAAAAGTTGTGTCTAAAGTATCAAACTATTTTGAAGTGGGACTGAAAGGAACTAAGAATCCAAATATTTATTACAGTTGTAGATCTTCTAGAATGGGTGAAGGATAACTCAAAAGTACCAGCATAGCTTTTTTACTGCTTTTTTAAAAAACAAACAAAACAAAACAAAAAACCCAAACTTTTGAGCTGAGGACAAATAAAAGAATTAGAAAAGCCATAACAAATACAAGATAGACATAGCTCTGGTATCCTCATCTGCTTTCAACTCCTTTTTGCTAAACAATTTCATTTCAGTGTGTTTTATCAGGCTGTCCCTCCTGCTGAGAAAATCTTAAGTTTGAATAGGTGATAAAAGTAGATAACAATGATAACAAGTAAAGGGCAAAGCCATTGTTCAGCGAGACACTTTGTGTACATTACTGTAACAAAATTATATTTTTGCATCTATGTCAACTGAAGGAAAGACAAAAAATATTACATGAATAGAAGTCAAAATCTGAAACTGCAGAAGTGATTCTTTCTAAAGTGCTGAGCAAGCATAATGTCAGGGTTTTTTTGATTGGAAGTGTATGTGCCACTAGAGGTCCTTCATGGTCAGATTATATTTTCCTCCACCTCATTTTGGGAGGGTTTTTTCTTTTATCCATGATATATATGAGAATTATAATTTCTAAAGATATTTATTTATTTAATGTATTAAATTCTTAGAATAATGGAGTGATTTTATCGTGATGAAGCCTTTTCTGGGAAGATACCAATACGATTTTTCAGATAGCATTTATTCAGTAAAAGCTCTTGTTTTATTATGAAATAATAAATGTTATTTATTTTTACTTCAATAACTGCACATTTTTAAATTTCCAATTTTTCATTGTCTTTTACCACATCTTCAACATAATCACTTTTCGAAAAATAAAGGAAGGAAACAAATGTCAAACTAATGAGTGAAATTAGGATAAACAACTGGAACAATAAAACAAGACGTAAGGTATTTTTTCTTGCTGTGTCATTATTTTCTTACTTCTCCTAGTTAGAAGTTGGTTTAAAATGTCTGAACATTGTTTGGAAGAACTGTGCAGCCTTGGGACTGACATTAAATTTATCACTACAGAATACAATGTTATTTTTTGGGAAACTAGTAACAAAAAAAAAATTACCTCATTAATTGGAAATGTTTAGGAACTAAGGCAAAGAAATACTTGCTGTTCCTGGGATGGTCATGAGCTGGAAAGGCCTGATAGCTGCACAAAGGTCAAATGGAATCACAGAATGCATCAGCTGGAATCAACACAGAGATGTGTTACACTGTACAAAGTCCTGGGGGAACTTTTAATGAAACGGAGGGTTTGTGCTGGTTACTCATATTCAAGACAAATATATGCAGAAAGATGCAAAAAGATCTGTGAGACACATGGATTCTTTGCAAAGTCCCTAATAGCCAAAAGATTCCTTACTATCTTGTATTTAAAAAAAAAAAAATCTGCAGATAAAGGAAATCACTATTTTAAAATTAAAATATTCTAAAATTCTCTAAAAAATTTAATCTGAGAAACGTCACAGTAAGATATTTAGTGGAAAAAACCACCTTATGTCTGCACTGCCATATCCTGGGTGCAGAGGTTGTTCTGCTGTCTCTACCAAGAAGGAAATGTGAAGAAACGTGTTTTCACATTGTAATGTCAAAGAAGGTATCTACTAAGCAAAAGCAGCTGAATGAGGAGGGGTGAGAATGTCAATATGTGGTGAGATTTACTGATGACAAAATATCAAGAATGGAGTTTAAGTACTTGATTGGCATTGAAAATCAGCACAGTCAACAGAAGTGGTAAAACAGATGCATTTTGGGGGCAATCAGTACGAGGTCACACAATGTAATGCATCTGTAATGTAATGCATCTATGCATCTGTAATTCTGATCTCACACACCATCCTCACTTCTCACTCATCTGAAATGTGACCCTCTGCTTGCAACTGTACCCAGACAAAAAAATAAAGTGGTGTTTTGTTGCAAATTTAGTGTTTCCAAGGCCTAAACAAACCAACATGGGTGTTACTTTCACTAATAACTAGCAAAATCTCAAAGGACTCTGGTTTTGTACCCAGTCCAAACAGAACTACCTCAAATCTTCAACCTTCCAGCACTGACACAACATATATTACATTGAAAGAGCTAGTGGGACAACTGGAGATTACAGCTTCAAACCATGAGCTTAGTCTCAGAAAGGTAGACATAATAAAGCCCAAGGACCATCAAAATTTAAGCCTATTTAGCACATGTTGAAGGCTTTTTTTTAATCAAAACTTTCTGTCCCTGAAATGACAGAAAATATTCTTCAACTCTCTGACAGATTTCTTTCTCTTAAAAGAATTGTGTTCTCACAGTGGTTTCATGGAATAGCATCTAATACTTCTGACTCTGCATCTGCAGGATCCAGTAGATCCTCTATAACAGGCATCTTCTGCTCTTTGGACTATACAGAATAGCTTGGAATTTTAGTCTTAAAAAGAAAATCACAAAGAAAATAGTCGTTTTACTACTTTGACCCCATTTTTTTAATCAGAATACCCTATGACACTGCATTCAGCCTTGCTATTACATAAAAAATAAAATCTGTGTAAATTGAATTGCAAAGCTTGCCAGTCTGAGATCTTTCTTGATTAAGACTGTGTAGTATTCATTTCAGCTTACTTGCTTGTCTGTGATGGGATACTGTTAGAGTTATTGAGACTAAACTTAGAGTAGTGAAGGCCAGAATCCACAATTCCCTGCATGAATGTGAATGCCAGACTTTGCATTGAGTGCTGCATCTTTAAATCATACCACTCACATACAGACTAGGGCTGAGAAGAGCCAGGCCCCAACCAAAACAGGTATAAGGGTAGGATAGTATTTTACAGGCAGGTGAGACCCCTGTTTCCACTCCCAACGTAACAGAAGAACTGGGACAATCTTTCCATGATTGTTTTTACACCTTACTGGCACTGGTACTTTTCCTTCACACCTCAGTGAAAAATGATGGTCACATCATCTAAGGCAGCATTGTGATGATTCACCACAAATAAAACATGGATTCCAGGCAGAAGAAATCGTTTCATTAAATCAACTAGTGTAATTTGAAAAGAGTTTAGCCAGACACACAGCAGTTCATCCAACTGGAATTGCACTGTTGCAGATTTGGGCTGCACCGATGCAATATTATGAAGACAGGGACCCTAGGATATATCAAAAGATATTCACAGAATTGCAGAGTAGCTCGAGTTGAAAGGGACCCTGGAGGCTATGCAGCCCAAAACCGCAAGGGATCCCTGGAGGCTATGTAGCCCAAACCCTTGCTTAAAGCAGGGTCATCTTGAGCAGGTTGTTCATGATTCTGGCCTGTTAAACTTGAATATCACCAAGGCTGATGATTTCACAATTCTTTGTGTTCTTTTTCCAGTGTCTAAGTATGCTCACAATACGAGAGCATACTTAGACATAAGCATACACAACACAAAATAAATAAATAAATAAATAAATCCTTTTCCATACTCAGAAATTCCCAATCATGATTGTCAGCCTTTCTCATGCTGTGTGCCATCAGGAAGGTGAAGACTGAAAGAAGATCTCCCTCTTCATCTCCAGCTTCCCTCAGCTCCACCTTGGCTGTCATATGCTGCAGACTCCTGACCATCTCCATTGCTGGACACTCTCCTAAATGCCATTGTCATTCTTGTACTGGAGAGACCAAACCTGAACATAGCAATGAAGGTGATCAGGCAGAGTGATTTCAGCAGTTTTAATACTTATTGTCTCAGAAACATGGATTCTGCGAGGTCCCTTCTGAAGACTTACATGCTCTTACTGATCAATTGATTCTTCATTATTTTTGTGTACATTGAAAGAAATGTTACTTATTCTTAGGATAGACTTTGTTCTTGAAATAAAAACATGCATTCTGACCTTTTAAATCATACTTGGAGGAAAAGCATTCTGTAGAAGCATATTAGGTGTTACACAAGGAAAAGCAAAAACTGAGTATCAACTTCAGTGTGAAACTAAGAACAAATTTTTTTTCTTCCTTTTAGTTTTTGGCAATTCAACAAAGCACAAGTAAAACCAGCCATTTGAATGGTGTAAAATAGAACTATTCTACATATAAAAAGATACTGTAGAGAAGAGATATTATATAATTAATGCAGAGGTAAACAGCTTTACTTCTTCTTTTTTTTTTAATTCTTGCACATCCAAAAGCCATTCCATTGAAATGTCTAGCTTGAAGAAATTTTAGTTCAATAATAAATAATAAATTATTCCTTCTCAGAAAAATAATTACCTTTTTTTCAAGAATATTTTTTCAGTATTAAGTATATAAAGCGGGGGGTGGGGAGTAAATATCTCTATTCTTTTACTCATGTTGGAGTTTAGGAGTTAGTATTTTTATTCTGAACCATTCCTAAACACTTTTTTTAAACAAGGAGAGAGAGGTGAAGGTTTTGCAAAAGCAGAATAACAGGCAAAGAGGTTAGGCTTCAACAAGACCTGTGGAGCTGCATTCCACTCTCTGTTTTAATCTTGGCAAGGCATTCCACTAATGAGTAAATGATGCAAGCTGCACCTTGATTGTAGCATTACTTCAGTTGAACTTTCACCTTGTGGGAAGATGTTGTAAGACATTTTGAACTACGGTTTAATGTACATTCCAAGGGAATTTTTTTAGTTCTTCTCAAAAATTGACACAAAATAAGCAATACTAATAAGGTTTGTTTGCTTGTTTGTTTTCAATATGACTGTCAGAAAATAATGGTCTTTGAGACACTTGCAGAGCTTAGTTGCCAGGTTAGGAAAATATTAAGTACCCACTTAGCTTCATATGTTGAAGTGCTTTCCTAAACATTTTTCACCAAGGAGTGTAACCAGATCATTTTACTCATTCCTATTCCTATTATGATTCCATCATAGGACTTAGATATTTTAGGACTAAGAATGATCACAGAATTCTCTTTATCTGATAGTCTTAATATATGAACAACCTTAGTAAATTGAGTGTTATATTGAAATGTAAGTTAATGAGAGGAAAATTATTCTTTTTTGGGGGGAAGGTTTAAAAATACATGCACTTATCTGAAAGCTTAGCTGTTTTATGATAAAGTGTGCTCTGTGTTTCAGATTTTTATATCCTTTATAACAATGTAAGGTAGTAATAAGTTTGCAAACCATAGCATTCAACAGAATTTTATTTGATCTTTTTCTTAGAACTTCTTCTTATCTGGTCTTCAGTCCTGGAAGCTAAAAGTTAAGTCTTTACACAGGAAATACACAGGTAGAGAGTGTGTCCAAGACTGAACAACCATGGTGTAGCAGGGTGTTATGATTGTTGCTTTTTCACGCTGTTTGGGTATGATAAATGAAACATCCCATGCCAAAAAACAGGAATTACATCTGTGAAAGAAGAAGAAGAAGATGGCTAGACTGATTTACAGAAATCACGTGCACGACGTTATTACTAAGTCACTATTTGATGCAAACTGTCATTTTTGTCATGCGCCCTCTTTTGTTTACATTCCTTTTGTGTGGGATCTCTGTTTGGCACACACATTTTCATGTCCCCCCCTCCCCAGCAACCCTTGATCCATCACTATCTCTCAGTCCACCATTACCACCCAGCCCACTTATACCACAAAACCCCTTGTCAGCATTGCCCATCTCTCCAAACCAGTGATATCAGCCACAACTTCAGCAGTCACCTCAAATATCTCAGGTTACAGTGACCACTTCCAAGACCTGATTCCACCTTCTGATTCTATAGCCAGTACCTACAAACCAATGGTTGTTCAATTCTCTCAGCATGCTAAGGAGGGAAATCCTGTTATCTCCATTGCATTAACAGTGAGCTAAAGACTTTTTCAAATAGCTCTGATTATTTTTGCATTATGAAAAGGCCATTGTGTTTTCTGGAGCTGTAAATAGTACAATATCTTAGACAATGCACACTTAAGAAAAAGAACTTCCTAAATTTGTAGTCAAATATGCACTTTCTTGTGTTTGGACCTATCTGGAACAGTCACACCTTTTCCCGTTTCCTTACAAGTCAGTCAGAACTTAACCAAAAGAAAGAACAAGGCATTCTGCTATTTGGAAATCGCAAGCCAGATTTTTATTTGAGTTAGAGTGGAATAAATTCAGGGTGGCTGCCAAGGCTGTACATATATATCTGAACTCCAGCTTTGATCTAGTCACATTCTATTTTCCTTGCATAGAAAAATAACACAAATCAAAGGATCAGGTAACTGAGCCTGCCAGCTGGCTTTGGCTAGCCGTAACTACTAGATGAAGGCAAAAAAAAAAAAAAGTCTTTTCAACTGTGCAGCATAAATGCATCTATTTGAATGAAATACAAAACCCTGAATGTTTAAAAAGACTAATGAGGCTCAATAAATGTTGGTCAAGCAACCAATCAAAATAGATTTTATCTTCAGGTCTGGCTTGAAGAGAGCTGGTAATTGATTGGTAATGCCAAGAGACCTGTGCATGTTTGGCACCTCCCAGAAAAACAGCGACAGGCTGAACATTTTTATCCTGTGTTCCCTCTTAAAAGCAGCTGGGTTATTATCTTCTCAACTATTTGATAATCTTGTATGGACAACTGTTTGTACTGAACTACATTCATGACAGTGTTTCTGTTGGGGCAGTGAACATGATACTGTCACCTCCAAAGACTTCACAGAGGAGAGAGTAGGAAATGCATCCTAATCCCAGCACTTGAAATTTATTCCCAGAAAAAAATTTTTTTATTAAAATGATCCATCTATAAACCTGTCTGTGGGTATGATCCTGAAAATCAGTGAGAATCTCCTCAGCACCAAGGGTTTTTTCCTTTGGCTTTAGCAAAAAAAAAACTTTCTCAAATCATTTGGGTTTTTTCCCATCTTAAAATGCCCTTGGTGCATGCAGACACATCTCTGGCATAGCACATAAAGGGCACAACACGCCATTACAACTTCTTACGATGTTTAATTACTGCTAATGCAGCCACATAAACCTAGTGTGCTCCATAGAACACAGTGGGCTAAAGACAATGTGTTTTAAGCCAAGGTGTAGATTTGGAAGATAAAATGTAGAGTTTTTCTGTAATTTTGTGTTAAAATAATAGAATTGTAGGATGGTAGAGGTTGGAAAAGGCCTGTAAGGTCATAGAGGACAACTGTTAACATGACACCACTGTGTTCACCACTAAACCACATCCCTAGGTGCTACAGCCACATGCTTTTTGAACACTTCCAGAAATGGCAATTGTACCACATCCCTGGGCACCCTGTTCAATGCCTGACCACCGTTTCAAGGAAGAAATTCTTCATAATATCTAGTATAAGCTTCTCTTGGTGCAACTTGAGACCATTTCTTCTTGTTCTGCCATTTATTACCTGAGAAGAGAGGCCGACCCCCACCTGGCTGCACCCTCCTCTCAGGCAGCTGCAGAGAGTGATGAGGTCCCCCTGAGCCTCCTTTTCTCCAGGCTGAACACCCCCAGCTCCCTCAGCTGCTCCTCACAGCACTTGTGCTCCAGACCCTTCCCCAGCTCCGTTGCCCTTCTCTGGACACGCTCCAGCCCCTCAATGTCTCTCTTGCACTGAGGGGCCCAGAACTGAGCACACGATTGGAGCTGTGGGCCGCGGCCCGGGCAGACCCCGATCGCTGCCGCGGGCGGAGGGCGCCCCCTGGCGGTCAGGCGGCGCCTCACAGGCCGCAGTGCCGCCCGCCGCAAAGGTCCCTCACAACCGGGAAGGAATCCCCGCTCCTTCCAAGCAAGAAAGGCAACATGCATGGCAACTTCAGCGGTAATTAAGGCATTCAAAGCTTTTTTCGTCCTCAGCCCTTAATAATGATAGACCTTGGGCTGCCGTGTCCCCTGAATTTGAGGACCATGAGTGTGGGAGCAGTGACCTTCCGTTTGCGGACACTGAAATTGCAAAGGAGCAGCTCTGCCGGGTGAATGCTCACAAGTCCGTGGGGCCTGATGAGATTCACACCAGAGGTCTGAAGGAGCCTGCAGATATGATGTCAGGACCCCTCTTGATCATCTACCAAAGGTCTTGGGAGTCTGGGGAGCTCCCTACTGGCGGGATCTTTGCTGGTCAGAGTGACTCAGAGATACGTACAAGTCTCTTTTCTCAGCTTTGCAGCCGAAAGGAGTCAGGATTCCTCGGCTGTAGTTTTTAAGGTTGTTTATTATTTTTTATCTATAACATTCTTTCTCTGGCCTGCTGAGATCTGTTCAGCAGGTCAGACAGAGGCACACTGACCGCCCTCAGAGGCGGTGTTATCTTTTTATACTAAAAACTATGTGTACATTATTTACAATAACTTCCCAATACCTATCACCTATCTTAGACAGTGAGTTTCTACCTTAAACAAATCTAAAAGTGCTAACATCACCCAGAACATGGAGGTTAGGAAGAAGAAAGAAGGACAGGGCATGCCCAAATTCCTCCATCTTGGGACTCTGAGCTCCCATTCTAAAACTCCAAAAATTTACTTTTCACCCCATGACAAACTAACTATTATTCTTCTTAAACTCTCTTGATTTGTAATTCTTCATATAAAGGTGGTAATTTGCTCTATGGGTCAAAATCAAAGTCACAGGTGTCTTGGGCACTGTGCCAAGGTCTCTGAGGCCCCTGACAGGGGCTCGAGCCATCCAGGACAACCAGAGAGATGTCCTGGGTTCCAACACCTACTGACGAGATGTTAGTCCCACCTACAAAAAGGTATGTGAGGGAAGACTCAGAGAACTATAGACCTGTTAGTCTAACCTCAGTTTCTGGAAAAAATATGGAAAAGATTATACTGGGTACTATTAAAAGCCATTTAAAGGAGAATTTGTAGTCAACATGGGTTCACAAAAGGAAATTCTTGTTTAAGTAATTTGGTATCCTTCTGTGATAGGGTCACCTCCCTAGTGGATGAAGGGAAGAAGTGGATGTAGTTTTCCTGGATTTTAGTACAGCACCCTTCTGGACAAGCTGTCCAGCTGTGGGATGAGGGGGTTCATGGTGTACTGGGTGAAGAACTGGCTGAAGGGCAGAGCTCCAAGTGTTCCAGTGAATGGGGCTACATCTGGCTGGCCAGTGGTCAGCAGCATTGCTCCTTCAGGACTCAGTTCTGGAGCGAGCTCTGTTCAATATATGTGTTAATGGTCTGGATGCAGGAGGTGAATGCAACATTAGCAAGTTTGCTGATAATACCAAACTGGAAGGTGCTGCTGGCTCTCTCGGGGGACAGGAGGCGCTGCAGAAGGATCTAGATAGATTGGAGTGTTGGGCTTAAAGGTGATTATTACACTGTATTCCAGATTGGTGTAGCCTTATCTTGAGTGCCATGTGCAGTTGTAGGCCCCACAATTTAAGAAGGATGTGAAGGTCCTTGAATGAGCTTGTCTGTTGTGGAGAAAAGGAGGCTCACTGGCAACCTCATCTCTCTCCACAGCTTCCTGAGGAGGGAAAGTAGAGAGGGGGATGCTGAGCTCTTCTCCCTGGTATCCAGTAGCAGGGTGTGTGGGAATGGTTCAAAGCTGTGTCACAAGGGGTTGAGACTGGACATTAGGAACAATTTCTTCACCAAAAGGGTGGTCACATACTGGAGCAGGCTTCCTGGAGAGGTGTGAATGCTCCAAACCTGTCAGTGTTTAGGAGGCATTTAGATAATGGCCTTAATAGCATGCTTTAACCTTTGCTCAGCCCTTTTGGTCAGGCAGTTGGACTGGGTGAACATTGTAGGCTCCTTCCAACAAAAATAGTCCTAGTCTATTTTATTCTACTCTAAAGCTCCTATAACAATTACTGGGAGGATGGGGAAAGGCAAGTGCTCTTCTATTAAAAAGCTCTCTCTGCCATTCTGGATAATTATTAACTATTTCTTTGGCAATGTTTGATTTTTAAAGAGTAAAGAGCAGTTTCCTCTCTATATATATCACACTTATTCATCATGCCAGACCACAGCATATAATTTGAGGAAGAAAAAGTGGTTTCATTGATTGCTTATCCAGGAAAATCTTTAACATTCATTGTCATACTCTAAACGTTAAGGTGTGAGTTCTGCCAAATCAATAATAGACTCAGAGGGCACACATGGAAACATTACAGATACACAGATGTTATGCCATTGTTTTATGGCATAGGTATATTTTAGGAGCTGTGAGGTTGTTGTACATACTCCAGAGATTTTTGTTTAATTTCTCTGGTTAGCAAAATTTCCAAATCCTGTCTCTGCACTTGCACACTGTAAATAAAATTTGTGAACTGAAGCTTCAGCACTTTTCTGATGCAAGTCGTTCACAGTGACCTTTTGTTCGTGGATTAAATGGCTGTTGCCCGTGCAATACAGACAAGTACTCTTCTGAATAGAGGCTCAGTGCATCCACTTCTAGCATTAGTGTGGTGTACTTTGTGCAGAACCACTTATCTGCAAGTGCTGGAGCTTTCTTTGTGTTGTGAGAGAAACCTTTTGGCCTGAGGATTGCTGCAGCTGGAAGTCCAACAGAGGAGAGGCTTCTGAGCTCCCTGTTGCCAGAGGCAGTAAGTAATGGGGTGGGCTATTGCCTGTGTTCACAATAGTGAACACACACAGAGTGTGTATGCATGTATATAAATATACACAGCTGATCACCAGGGGCACAAACATCCTAATCCTGCCTCCTCTTTGGCAGCCAAAGGGTTTTTTTATTGTGAAATAATTTTTTTTATTATGGCCATGGAATGAGTATAATTCAGGCACTCTGTCCAGTAACTGACCCTGGACTCTCGGCTGTCCACTTTACTTTGCATGACCCCACACAACCAACAGCCTACATGTGTGCACTATGGATTTTCCCAGTAACTGTCCCTGGCTCCTCCTGGCTCCCCCTGGCTCACACTCAGGGACTTAAACCTGCAGATGGGTCTCAGGCTGACCATTGACCTCATAGCCTCTCCAGTGGTTGGGTTGGACCTGTTGGTCCTTCCAGGAGCCAACTGTCAGACCACTCTGGTCTCCCTGGTATCCAGCCTAGACCTACAACGTCTCCATTTTACAGCTTCCAAGCCTCTTGTCCTTCTCACCAACTAATCCAACTTGATATTTGCAGGTGTGCACACACTGATATACATCTCTTCACAGCACACAATAGTCACCAAAAAAGCAGCATCCTCTCTTGGTACAAATTTATTGCATCTACGCTTGCTGAAATCACTTTGCTTTACAAAGATCACTAGAACAGGAGTTGCCTTTTGCTTACAGCATCTAGTAGTGGTTTCTTTCCTTGTCACTTCATATTTCTTATGCTTTTAAATTGCTGCAGTTTGGATTCCTCCCCAGACTGTAGTCCCCTCCAGTGTAGTACCTGCTCCTGCAGGGGTGCCTTCATGGACTGCAGTCATCTCAGGATGTTCCTGCACCTATGTCTTCTTGTGTGTCATCACTTGTACCCTCACAAGTCTCCCAGCAGCTGCTTTATTAAATGTGTTTCACAGAGATGCTGCGTGCTTCTGTAATTGGTTATGGTTTTGGCATGTGGTGGGTTGGTGGTATCTGTTGCCAAGCCAGCTGGAACCAGCTGTGACTGAAGGACAGAACTTCTCCTACACAGCTCACCCCTGTAGCCCCACTGCTACCAAAACTCTGCCAGCTATGCACAGTGTAGCATTTCCTTCCCGTTTGAGGCAACTCACGATCTTTGGAGTTAGGAGCTGTGTTTAGGCAGCAGCATTCTCAGCCTCCCCTCAGGTTTCCCCAGCCTTTCACTGCCCTCCAGTGGATAGTGCTGCTTATCAGCTTTGTCAGCCGTGGCATACATGGTAGCTTTAAGGTGTTTCCTTTCCTTCCGCACCAGATCTTTTAGCAAATAAAAGAAGAACAACATGCATGTGAGTGGCCGTGTTCCAAGTTTGAACATTGATAATCCCTAAATGTCTTTGATTGATTCCTGCAAAATCAGAGAGCTTTTCTTTTGAACCCAGACACGTTCTAGTGCATAAGAATTAAAGGAGTGAGAGCAAAGATGCTTGAATTATATTTGAGAGATCCCAGAGAGGTGTTAGGGTGAGGATAATGTTGATAATAGTTTTTCTTTTCATTCCTGGTGTCAGAAGACCTGCTGAGTTCTGTTTCAATTCGTAGTGTATTTTACCTGAGATGAGGAACAGGACTTCACTCATGGAAGGCTTGTCTATATTTTTTTCTAGAGAACTGTCTAGTCTGGGGTGCTGGCATATTCCTGACACTAACATTAAGTGATTCAGAAGGCATAGCAGAAGTGAAACCCTCTTGGGAGGATGGTCAGGAGCTAGTTCTTAACTGGACTGAAAACAAACCCTCATGAAAAACACCCTTCTTCCCCCTGCACAGCTGTCCCCTCTCCTGTTGTCCTGTTCCCTCACACCATGCACTGCACTCAGTCCCTTCAGTGAGGCAATGGCCAGTGCAGACACTGGGATCAGTGTGTAGTGGCTCCTCCATCAGCAGCAGTCCCTTCAGGGTCATGCCAGGTGGGCCCTGCTCAGGCATGGTTTTTGCAATACTCCTGGTCCTTTTTTCTTTCCCTGCTGGTGCTTTCTGCCCTTTCTAAAACAGATGTTTCAGAGATGCTACAAACCCATCTGGTGGCTCAGAGCCACCAATTAGCTTGGCTGATGTGCTCAGCTGTGGTCTGCAGTGTGCCAAGAGGAGACACACCAGACTGTGTCCAGTGTGGCTGTGACCTTCCCACAGAAGCTCATCCCTATAGCCCCTTCCCCAGCATGCTGGTTATGTTTAGTACACAGATATATGACATTTTGCAAATTATATGACTTCCCTGCGCTATGGGAGAGATGGTGCAATGAAGTGGAGCAGTTGGGCAGGCTGGCATTGTGGTTTCATTCACAAGATCCTTGTTCTGCAGGAAACATGGTGCAATACTGAAGGAAGCATGGGTGGGTCAGTGTGGTTGTTCCTGCCATGCTCTGGCATCCCAGCACAGGAACATGGGTGAGTCTTGGGTTTCCCACACTCTTTTCAGCTCTCTGAACTCAGAAGCTACAGCTACAGTCCTGCACCTTATAGCAGAGTCGTAGGCCTTCCCTCCCCAGGGTCATTTTTCAGTCCCCTCCAGTTACCCCAGTACCCTTCCATGTCCTTACTTGTAGGATTGGTTACACAGTATCTCACTGATGACAACACCACTTATTTTCTGATTTGTTGTTGTTTTCCAGTTCTTGCGTCAGTTACTTCTGGATGCTTTTCCATTTCCTGATGATCATTGGCATAGATTGGCTGTCTATGTCCTTGAGCGCACCAAAGCCATCCCTCACCAGGAATGGAGCCCAGGCAAAGGCCCCAGCCAGTGCTGTCCTTCAGCACAAGCATACTGACCACTAACCTACTTATATAGGTCCAGCTCCTTTTGTCTTCTTTCTTCTCTATTTTTTCATACTCATTCCTCCCAGGTCCAGTTTGATCTTTCCCTCCCCTGTCCTTGATCCTTCCCCTAAACATCCCATAGTAAGTCTTGTACAACCCCAAACTGTTCTTTCCGACTTCCCATGGTGGGTCCTAAGGTCCTGTAGGCAGTAATTCTCTCTGAGTCTGTAAAGGCATTGATGGGGAGTGTTTTCAGTTGATTCAGCTGGGGGTGCCACCCCCAACCCATAGGGCTGATGGCTCCCTGTTCCAGCCCTTGGAACAATCCTGCCAGGAGCTCGTTCAGCTCTGGCATGGTTACTGGATTTCCCCTGCCTGTCATTTTGTGTCTCTGCTCCTTTGTGTTCATGGGAATGAGCCTTCAGTCACATAATTTAATCTTTACCTAATCCATAGAGGCTGTACTCATTTATTTTCACTTCTTGAAGTTCTATGGGGTAAAAAGTCCCTGAATAGCTCTGTGACTGCAGTCCTTTAAGTCTAACCCCTTCTGATGATTGCCCTAACTGTAAAAATTTTGTCCATTCATTTCTGCTGATTCCCTTCTACGAACTTCTTCTTTGTTCTAAATATCCTCATGTGATGTGTGCTTTTTGAGCAGAGACACAATCTCTTAAATTTGTAAGAAATTTTATTCACTTTTAAAAGGCTTTAAATTCCCATGGACAGAGGGAAGGCTTCCTGTCTTAAAGTCACTCAGTCTACCTCCAGAGTAAACAAGGTGAGGCTTCAACTGGAAGCATAGGGGATGGTGTTTTGGGAGAAAGACCATGAGGCCTACTTCCAGTTGCAAAACCTAAGACAAGCCTTTACACCAGAAGCAGGACTGCAGGGCAGCTGTCACTGCCTTTTGAATAAAAGCTGTCTCTGATCTACACCATACATCCCATGGTCACGAGGAGATGAGGTGTGATACACAGTTTGCCTGAGCGGATGGGTAAGTGGATAATGATAATTCCTGATCTGCAAACACATCCCACACAGATCAGAGCTTCAGCCCCACCAGTCCTATACTGGTAATCCCAGAGGAACAGGTTTCTCATTCTGACTGGTTGATGTGCTGGGTCTGTGGATGACAGTGTAGTTCCCTGCATTGCAGTTCTTGTGCTTCAGCTCCTGCATGGTATCAGATGACTATGTGTCATGTTGCTCCCAAAGGGCTATCACTTTAACAATTTAATACCTTTCATATTAAATCATTGATATAAGGTGGCAATGGCTCTCCTAATCACACGGCCTAAGGCCAAGCATCTTTGATTTCCTCCATCCCAGAGGCAAATTATACATTCCCACCAGAGTTTCTATAACCCTCCAGCCCTCCATCTGAGTAATGTCCAAGAGAAGACACATTACCTGTGCTACCAGCTCATACTGGATTTATCAGTTCAAACTTGGCAGATGTTATCACAACTTATTTGTTTGGGCAATTCTTCCAGATAGGCTAAACTCAACAGAACTTACCATACAGGGAAGTCCTTTGTTTAATATTTGCCAGCAGTTCAGGGAGACTTGTTTGTCCATCCTGAATTATCTCAGCAATTACATTTATGAAGGCAATTTAAAATAATACACCTCTTAAGAAATTATCAGAGATTGCATCTGACCAAAAGTGGGACTCTGTCAAAAACAGATGACCATGATAGTGGGCCATGACTTGTAGGATTCCTTTAGAAATGCAGTGCTAACAGAAGAAAGTACCTCTTTGATCAATGTGTCCAAGGGGTCCATGGCACAAACCTCAGACAAAGAGCATTCTTTGTTAGTGGAAATCTGGATTTTTTCACACACCAGCATTCCTAAAGAGAAAGGAAATGTAAGAGACAGACTTTATCAGAGCAAAAGATGCATAGAATCCTTGAAGGATCCATTCCAAGTGACAAATGGAAGAGTGAGGTGGGAGAACAAATAATTCACTTCATTAGTGTCACATAATAAATTTCCATTTGGAGTTTGGTTCTTTATCTCACCTAAAGGCAATCTAATCCTGCCTAAAGACAGGTTCTCAGCCAGTTTAGGCATTATCTCTGACATGTCAATGTGCATTAATTCACTTTAGTATTTTAGTGGAGCAGGTTACGTGTTCCTGTATTTTCCTGACACTTCATTGCGTTAGATGTGCTTCTGTTACTGTGGCTGTCTAAGATGTCACCTTAGGTGTCTAAAACGGCAAGATTTTCAGAGCTAGATACCTTCTATTGCTCCTGGAATACACAGGTGCTTGGGAGGGAAATACACTTCTTGTAGTGCATCTTATATAGGCACAGCAAATATCAAGGTGTGAGTCATTGCTCTGAGTATAACATAATATTCCTAATATTTTGAGGGAGGAGATAGTTGGCCAAGAGGGTGAGACAATGATGGCCCTGTAGTTCAGGTACACACTGTTAACCAGTGTGAAACACAGAGGGCTTAAGTGTTGATGAGATGTGAGGAAAAATATCAAAATATCTAATGGTTATAAAGCATTTGTTGAGTAAATGCCCAGTCCTTGATTTTTAGTACTCTGTTAAGTTAGGAATTTTTTTTTTCCCCAGGCTTGTCTTTGAAATCATGTTGTAGTTACTTCTGGAAGATCGGGTCTGAACAGTTAGGAGAAGTTTTTCTTGCCCCAGATGGGTGTTTCTCTTCTTCACTGAAACTGCCTCTATGAGTTCATTCAGCTGTCAAGTAGTTTCACTTGCATCATCTCCACAGAGCCATTTTAATGCCTCTCAAAGTGGACCTTTGTTGCGGTGCGCTGCGTTTTTATATATTTTTCCATTGTACGGGTTGTATGTTGGTTTGGTATGTTCCACCCCCTATTTTTAATTTTCAAATGGTTCTGCCCCAAGTTGTCCCTTCCCCGGGCGCCCAAGTTGCCGCTGTCAGTTTCCCTCTCTCTCCCAAGTTCCACCAATCCCAGTTCGTGTTGCATTGCCAGTTACATGGTTCTCCTCCCCTTGTGGCCTGCCCGTCACCCCCCCAGTCCTGCCCATGTTCCAGAGGGTTCTTCCCTGGCTGGGCGGTGATTGGTACCAAGGCCACATCCCCGCCTTCTTCCCTCCTCCCATGCTTTGTTATTTGTCCTGTGCTCTGCCCCTCATCCCGTTCCTCCGATAGCAACTGTATCCATGTCCCCTCCCCTTCCCTATTTAAGCTGGCTGCCCCCAGCTTTGTTTGGCAGATGCTTTCTGATGTCTCCGTTGCCATTTTTGCTCTGTTGGATTAAATTTCTGGCTTCTGCTACAGAGAGTGTCTGCTCGCCTTTCTTTTGCATCCATCGGCATCGCTGGTCGGCCTCGATTTCCCTCTGCCCGAGGGTCAGGGTGTGAAGCTTCCCACCTCAGCCGTGGGAAGTCACAGCCCTAGGCGGCGATCTCGCTGAGCCAGTCTCTATACCAGAGCCGCTGCTCTTTGCCACAGACCACTGCCCCTGAGGACTGCTGCGATTCTAGCCGGAATCTCTAACGGCAACTCCAGCAGACCTTTATGTAGATATTCATTTATTTAGATATTTATTTATTTTTCTGTAAGTCTTCTCATGGATTCTGATCACTCAGTTGGGCAGATGTTTTGGTTTTTTTTCCTGAGGTTTGTACGATGATTTTCTATGTTTATTTATTTATTTTCTATGTTTATTTATTTACATATTTATCTCAACAACATAGGGAACACCCTCATCAAACAAGGACATCTTCTAAAAGGTTGTTATTTAAGAAATGGCCTTCCCACCATCATGTGAAACCTAGCTGGTTGATGACATCTTACAGGAAGGAAAGTCTCTGCTAATTAGTAGGGAGTATCCCACCTCCAGTACTACTCTAACAAAAGAAAAGAGCTTGCAGCAAAAAAATCAATAGTTTGCATCTATTGAAACTTGCTCTGTGAAAAAAAAATGAACACCTGTATCAGCCTCCAGATTAATAGCCTAGGCAATTAAAACAGGCATGGATGGCATCTTGCTCCAAGACTGGTCCCTCAGTTCTCCTAGATCAATGGGTGGCAGCAGAAGGCATAGTTTCTCAGTCACAGGCTGTGACCTACCAGTCACCAGTGTTGGAGAAAAATCCATGCTGGGTCAAAAATGTAACAAGAAATTATTAGATTGAAGCATCTTGGATTTGCAGCTTAGTGCAGTCATAGTGGTGATAATGGAAAAGATCTGGAAGTTTGGGGTTGTTTGGCTCTTTTCCCCCCCCCCCCCCCAGAATCTAGGTTTGATTCACCCTCTCTGGGAAGGACAGATTGAAGCTGCCAATGCTCAAGTGATAGGAATTGTCTGAAGGGAAGTCAGGTTCATGCTGCTGCTTTAACCACTCTGATCTAACCATCCCAGCTCCTCAAAGCAGCAATTCCTGATTGCTTCTTCTGACTGCTGGTGTGAGATCTTTGTGAGAACTGTACGCTGTCAGGGCCTCTGTACTCACCAGTAAATGAACCAAAACTGAATGACTTGGACATAAAATTCACCCACTGTGTTCACTTCAAAACAGACAATATAAATGCAGGTTCTTTAGGTAGCATTGATCATATAACACTCAAAAGATCACAAATGAAGATAAAGTTTTTGGTTTCGATGTATATATGCCACAGCTTTTCTACAATGACAAGCTTAGCTAGACAGACCAGACTCTGGAAGCCTGATAATATTTGGAGACATATTTAGCTCAACTGTAAATGCCCTAGGCAAATTGGCTTTGTTCACCTGTTAGGAATGAAATGAGCTGTGTAACTGATTAGTGTGGGGTTCTTCCAGCCCAGATGTACAAAGGACAGCAATCTACTGTGCATCTGATCCAGGTATTATATAGTGAACAAAGTCCACTTGAAATTTTTCAGTATTACATTTGGGAAGTATCAGAACTACTGATATCATGTACCTTGAACCTCTGTTTCACATGTGAATACTTCCTGTATGTAAGTGCCACTTTTTTCAGAACACTTAGGAAAGATTCCCAGGAATCACCTGTAATCATGCCCATGAAGAACTGCAAGAAACTCACTGATTTCAGCCTTACGAGAGTTCATTTATCATTATCATTATTAACACAGTTTTATTTTAATTGCTACTTAAAGGAGCAACTAGTCAAGTACAAGCTATGTTTAGTTTGTTTTAAGAAGAGCTGGTGAAAGTCCATGGGAGAAATGTACAAGAGTCAAAGGGAACACACTCAGACATACATGCAAACACAGAATCACTATGTCTCAGGGACTGACTGCACAGCCTGAAAGGTCCCTGGAGAGAAGAGATTCTTGGACCAGGTGGCATCTTGCAGCTTCAGCTCAGCATGCATAGCAAGATAAATTCCTTGGGCAGCTCCTGGCTTTGCCTTTTACAGCTTCTAGACTGCCAGGCCACATCTTTGCTGGAAGGTTCTGGGGTCATCTGGATCTGTTCCGAGACAAACTCATTTTGGGGCTGGGAGACATCATCTCCTGAGCAGTGCATGCAACCCCTCTTTCGACTTCAGCCTATCCTTAGTCTCATTCATCCACTCTGCGGACCTGCAAGATCTACCCAAACCTACGAGGGAAATTTACCTGTCTCACAGTGGTAACCAAGTAACACATCACAGTAACAATACCAGACTCAGGCAATGAGAATACTTGTCACAGCAAATTGCCCTGAAGACTTACAAAAGAAATGTGGTTTCAGATATGCCCCTAACCAACCACAAGTACTTAGTGGTTTAGCTGCATTTGTGCCCCACATGGACAGAGGAAAACAAGCTGTGTGAAAAATAATGTCACCCATCTCCCCTCCCTGTCCTTTTCACTATCAAAGTGCCTTTTCATATCAGTATCCACTTGCTGCTGACCTTCTGCCTACATCAACCTACTTCCCAGCTGTCCCAGCCTACTCAGCTGAGTTTTCAGGCTCACTGCCCGTGGCTCCCTCACCCAAGCCCAAACTACAGAAGAAGCTGATGCAATTGTGTTTACCAGAAGTCCAACGATTTCATTTTATTTGGCTCTAATGCCTTTACCAGCCATCTGAGGATTGTTAGTGTTTGTTATCCCATGTGGTTCTGAGACTTAAAAGAAATCTGAAGAATCTATTGCTCAGCAGAATTATCATAACATGATAGTCAGCTGAAGATCCCAGGAGGGCAAAGAGATTTCTCTGACACAGGAATCTCTTCTGACACAACTCTTTTATTACTTTGGGTAAAGGCACTTTCACCAAGGCCAAATACAGTTTGTTCCACTGGGAAATGAAGAGTGTATGTTCCTGTCATTTCCAGTATTATGTCCTTTCTCTAGGCAGTTTGTGTGATTCTCTCTGGGGATAACTAGATTGCTAACTCTTCTTTTCCCTTCTGCCACTTTCCCAGCATATCATTACAATCTGGCACTTGTTCCTCTCTATCTATTGGCCTGCCCAGCTCCCACCCCATCAGACACCTTCTTTTCCAGGTCCGTGCGCCTTTTTCACCTGCCGATCTCGTTCCTCCACATCTCGCCCACTATCTCCTTTCTGCTCCCAATTTCTTTGCAAAAGTCATGCTTTAACAGTCTCTCTCCCACGATATTCCATGCCGGCCTGGCGCCCAGCCCCAGCATCCCCCTTCTCCCGGCCTAAGCCTGCACTTGTTGCCCGCAGGGGGAGCTGGACGCTGGGCACGGGCTGTAGCCCCAAGCCCTCGGCGCTCGGTGCGG
>NW_005054302.1:5103556-5103888 GCF_000277835.1 Geospiza fortis | reverse complement strand
CCCGCCCGCCGCGCCGATGCCGGGCGTGGGGGCGATCGGGGCGCGGTGCAGGCACCGGCCGCGCAGGAGCCCCAGGAAAAGCCCGAAGGCAGAGCCGGGCCAGGCCGGGGCCGCCATGGACGCGGCGATCTGGATCTACCAGTTCCGGCTGATCGTGCTGGGCGACTCCACCGTGGGCAAGTCCTGCCTCTTGCACCGCTTCACCGAGGGCCGCTTCCCGGGGCCGCTGCACTCCGACCCCACCGTGGGGGTGGACTTCTTCTCCCGGCTGGTAGAGATCGAGCCCGGCAAGAGGATCAAGCTACAGCTCTGGGACACGGCGGGGCAGGAGC
>NW_005054302.1:5086562-5103533 GCF_000277835.1 Geospiza fortis | reverse complement strand
ACCCCCTCCTGCCCTTTCCCCAAATCTGCCGGCCTCCGGGCACACCCTGCTGCCCTCCCGGCGCTGTACCCTCCTCATCCGACGCATCGTCGGCCCTAAGGACTTTGCCTTGCCCCTTAGCAAAATTTCCCTGCGCCCATTTAGTTGTTGTGCCCCAAACAGTCCTCCACCTCATTGCCTGCCAGTGGTCCTAGCACTGTGGCCCACCGTCCTTCTTGCCCCAATGTCCTCAAGTTCCTTCCCAGGAGTTTCCTTCCCCACCCTTTCCCTTCAGACACACTAGGAACAGCTGGGAACCCTTCTCCTTCCAGCTGTCACTGTAGGGTAACAAGTGGCCTTGTCCTGTTTTTTCTTTCCTTCCTCATCTTTCCCCTGAAGTCCTGGACCTAACATAGCAATCCTTCCTCCACATTTTTTTCTTTTGTTCCTGCAAGAGGCCTCTGCCTAACTCTGCATTTCTTACTTTGTCATCACCTCTGAACTCATCCTCTCCTGCAGTATTTTGCTCTGCCATTAACTCTCCCATGCAATCTGGAGACCAGGCCACCTCCCAGCTCTTCTGCCTTCCAGCACAGCAACACTGTCTGCACCAGTGCAGTGTGGAAGCCACTGGGCAGCCAGCTACAGTCCCTTGTTTCAGTGTTTTGTCTGCCTTGTGCACCTGCTGTGCACTGATTGTTGCTAGAAGTCTTCACTAATACTGCTACTATTTATAATGTAGTTAAACTAGCTCAAATGCTGCACAGAGTATTAAATACTGTCTCCCCTCTGTTACAAACAGTAGCAAAACTACCCTCTTTTCCTCCCCCAGAAAAGTCTCAGTCGTTTCCCAGTTTGCAAGTTGATACTGTCACTCACTCTTGTGTCTCTGTTGTATCTGTAGTGCTTGCCGCTTCAGGCAAGTTGTGCACGGATTTTGGTTTGGACTTGGAGTTCAATAGATATGAATTCATGGCATGGGCAAATGTATAGCCCATCTCCATGTACCTGACCACACACCTGTTTTTACTGGAACATTAGCAGGAGGATTAAACTGGGCCCCTTCACTGGCCAGAATCAATTCCTCTGAACTCCCTGTCTTCTCTTGCAACAGTTGTGCTGATGCCCACACCCAGCTGAAGAGGTGGGATTGCCCTGTTTTACTGGGGGACAACAACTTTTTTTTCTTTTTAATAACCATTAGAGTGAAATAACAAACAACTTTCCTGGGCTTGCATGAGTCACAACTTCAGATGTATTTTTGCAGGTAGGTTTCTGAAGGGTTAGCAAAGAAATGAACAGTGTTAATGGAAAGCTCTTGGCATTTTTCACCCTCTATGCATTCCAGACAGAATGTAGAATACTTGTAAATAATTGAATTTGCTGACAAATAACCAGGATGGCCAATGACAAGACATTCGACTTAAAGAAATGCAAATACACAGAATCTTGCATACATTTAAAATCAAATGATGGCAATCCTTTAACCCTGGAATGCTCAGGGAATATACACTGATGAGTCATGCAGTCAGCTGCTCCTAAATTTACCTCTGTGTTTTTTCTAATACTCAGAAGATACAACCTGAAGAAAGTAATTTTAAATATTTGCATTTGTTTTTCTGCTAATTTACCTCTTGTGTTTTTTCTAATACTCAGAAGATACAACCCGAAGAAAGTAGTTTTAAATATTTGCATTTGTTTTTCTGCTAAGAAACTGACAGTTTCTTGTCAGTTGGTGTACTAAATGTAATAGTGTTTATTGTACAGTCTGTTTTACATTTAGTCAAATAAATTGTAAATATTTGACTACCTTACACCACAGGTTACAATGTTGCATTCTGTTCTGCTAATGGAGAACATTACAGATCACAAGCGAAGATGATCTTAGGGAGGAGTTAATTACTCCAAGAAGTTATACTGGGGAACACCAAGCAGTTTGCAGTTCTGATTTCCAGTTCTGCTCTGGCTCAGTTGCATTGGGATTTTAGAGGAGGTAAAACCTGTCTTTAAAGCTCCTTGGGGAGTTCTCTCCACAGGGAAAACTACTGGCTGTATAATAACCCCCTTCTTTTGGTCCCAGGCATTAGGGACACCCCCAGGGAAAAAGGAAGATGTGACTCACCTGCCATCACATTCTCTTGAAAGATGTCATGTACTTCCTTGGAGGAGTTATTTGGGAAAAATTCTTACATGTCTCTAGCTCACTGATGATTCCTTATTTGAACTGTATTTCATACATTGACTTAGAAATCATCTTTAACATGCCCTGAAATAGCAGCTGTTGAATATATTTATTTTGACATCAATCAGGCATCATTAAGCATAATCTCCCATTGTCTGAGGTGCCACATGGACAATAAAAACATAGTCAGTAACACTTTTAACATCTTACTAGAAAAAGAACCTACAGACTTGCTTAGTATAGACTCAGTTCTGTAATGCGGATTAACGTAAATGAAGGGCACATCCTCAGTTTCTTCCTATCTTCAGATCAGTAATTTAGAGCAATCTGCTATTTTGTTTGTGTTTTACATCATCTACTTTGCCATGGTTTTTGTTTGTTTGTATAATTTTCCCATATTTAAATCAAATAATATATTTAAATCATGAAACCTCCAATGCCATAAAATGCTCGTGGTGCTAAGACTGAGAGTTCATTTCAGTAGGGGCAAAATATTGTGGGGATGCTTCCATTAACCCACTTTTTAGTAGACCGGGCTATTAGACACATTCTGTTTCTAGTACATCTTGAAAATAAAACACTATCCTATTCTTTTTCAGTAAGCAATATATATTTTCAAAATTATTACATTACAATGTAGTCTTTAGTCATAGTATAAAAATAACTCTTCAAAATTAGATAAAGCTTTTAGTGAAAGTTTGGTTCATCTGGTAAAGATCAGTAAGATCATAATGAAAAAGAAATACTGACTTAAAGCCTCCCTAAAGCCATAGTCTGATGTGATTATACAAAGAATCATAGAACCATGGAATACCCTGAGTTGGAAGAGACCCAAAAGGACCATCAAAGTCCAACTCCTGACCCTGCACAGGATGACCCCAAGAATCACACCATGTGCCAGAGAACATAGTCCTAGTGCTTCTTGAACTCTGCCAGGCTGGTGCTGGACCACGCCCTGGGGAGCCTGTTCCAGTGCCCAACCACCCTCTGAGTGAAGAATCTTTTCCTGACATCCAACCTAAACCTCCCCTAACACAGCTTCAGGCCATTCCCTCGGTCTGTCACTGGTCACCACAGAGAAGAGATCAGTGCCTGCCCCTCCTCTTCCCCTCACAAGGAAGCTGCAGACTGAAATGACATCTCCTCTCAGTCTCCTCCAAGCTGAACACATCCAGTGACCTCAGCCACTCCTCATATGGTTACCCCTAAAAGCCTTTCTCCATCCTTGTTGCCCTCCTTTGGACCCTCTCCCATAGTTTCATGTCTTTTTTATGTGGTGGCACCCAGAACTGCCCCCAGCACTGGAGGTGAGGCCACCCCAGAGCAGAGCAGAGCAGGACAATCCCCTCCCTTGCCCAGCTGGCCATGCTGTGCCTGATGCCCCCAGGACAGGGTTGGCTCTCCTGGCTGCCAGGGCACTGCTGGCTCATGAAGTGTAAAAGCACTGGGACAGGTTGTGTGGGGAACTGGTGGCATCACTGTCCCTGGAATTATTTAAATATGTATAGGTGTGTCAGCTCAAGGAAGTGGCAGAGTGCTGGACTGTGCAGTGCTGAATTAACAATCAGAGTCAATGATCTTAAAGATTTTTCCCAGCCTAAAAGATTCTGTGGTTCTATGATCCGTTTCTCAGATTTTAGAAAAGAACATAACATGACATTGTGTGTATCGATGTTTCTTTAAAAACTTAGTATTGCTTTTTTTCTTGAGTTGCTGTTTTCTAAAGCTTCTCAGTTATATGAATCTTTTTTTTGGTAATGAGAAAAGTAGTTTCAAATTATACATACCAGAAGTACAGAAAAAATGACTGCTATCTCTCCAATATATTCAACCACCTTTTGTGATGTACAGCACAAAGTTACAGGATACTTTTTAGTCATCTCCATTAAAAGCAATACATACACATAATTCAATCTAATGGCTTAGATCATCAGCTACTGTAAATTAGCACATCTCTGCAGAAGGGGCTTGCAAGAGATGAGGGCAATGACTGCTGTGTATAAGCATCCAAAAACACACAGAGGGCTGTGTTTCAGTACTCCAGTTTATAGATAAATGATACAACAACTTTTTATATAGAAATACTTGGCAAGTGATGCATTGCATTTTCAATACTAACCTACTTTCTTTCCTGGCTAATGCATTTCTTTGTTTTCAAGGTTTGGGGTGGGGGCAGGGTTGTTTGGGTTTTTTATTTTGTTTTTTTTTTTTTAATGAAAGTATGTTGTATTAGCTTTTACCTCTCCATATCAAATCCCATTTTTGTCATCCACATTTGCTCTTACTAGAACTACTTGAATTATTTTTCTGCCTTCATTTGTGTTTGCAGACACTCTAAAGGAAAAAAAAATGGTTAGGAAAACCAGAAACAGATCTTTATGGTACCTGTATTTAATACTTCACAAAATGTGACAGCCCTCACTTATGTTCTTAAACAATTTTGTGAAACAGTGTGCCATTTTTTATATCCAGGCCTTGTGAATTAATCTGAGGTTAAGATCCTGTTGTCGTCACATTCAGAGAGATACTGCATAGACTCTATTGCTGGGAATGTAGAAAAGATCTTTCTAAGCATTAGGAGAAACAGCCCCTCCTTCTTATCTAAATAAAACCATTTCATATGCTGTTTGCTGTGGCTAAATTAATTTGGATATGCCAAGAAATCTAAGTCTTTTTATCTATGCACTTACCTATCTGTAATAGGACTATTGCTGCTAATCATGCCTCTGTGTTCAAATTGTCATCAAAGACTCTATGAAATGTGATGAACTGAGAATTGGAGGGAGCTACTGTTATGAAAAGTTGTGCTATTGTGTACAGTTCATCCTTCTTCCTAAAGTTTTGAGTTTTTGGCGTCAGCATCCTCTTCATAATCATGAGATAAAATGGAATTAATTCTTAGCTTAGGTTATAATTTCAAATGACTGTTTAGAGATTGTGCTTCGTATTTCATTTGGAGAATACTTAAGTATACACTAGATATGTATTTATGCCAGCAACAAGTGCTTGTGTACATTCCTTGGTAGGCTGTCACTTCCTTTAAAATGTCTCTTCTCACCTTCTCCATTCTCTCCTACTTGCTCATGATTAGAGACCGAAAATAATTGTTTCATTCTTGTGTCTTTTACTCTCTCTACGTTCTAACTTTTTTCCTTATTCTAGAGCACATTAAATTTTTTTTCAACCAGAAGAAGAGTTTCCTATTTCCAAAATTCCTTCCAGTGAATGTTCTGGAGCTTAGAGGGCCCAAAAGTAAAAATAACTCTTGCCAACGCTCATGCCAAAAAATTGCAAATTTATAAAATATAAAGAGCTTTTGAACCTCTCTGTGAGAGAGATGCTGGAGGTAGATGTGTCCCTTGCCTGTAATTAGTTTGTGTTTGCCCAGCTCACTCAAAACTTTTGGACAGTTTTGTTCAGGGAGTTTCCTTTCTCTGCCTGCTATCTGTTGACTTCTGCACGCACAGAGCTATGATTAGCTATATAAACATTCTTTTAAAGAATGTTTCTGCAGGGAATGCAAAAGGATATGCTTGAATATTGGCAAGTTTGGTCTCCAGGTTTCTTGACATATGTGTGCATATTTCAGTCTGAAATAATTGTTTAGAACAAAGTGAAGTGCATGTTTATATGAAGCTGAAGGACTCAGACTTTACACCAAAAGTGTATATCTTTGCTTCTGTGAATGTGTCCCACAGTTTCCTAATAAAGACCACTTTACAGAATAATTAAGCATTCAATATTTGCCCTAGGGATGTTGGGTTCTGGAATGTTTAGAAAGTGAATTTTGAATGTAGGAAATAAAACAGTAGTCTAGTAAATTAAATTAATAAATTTCAATCAGCTTTAAAAAAGGAAAGTTATTTAATAAAACTTATAAAAGATAAAAACACACTGCCATATGGAAAACAAATTGCTTTATGAATAAAATGAAAATGCATTTTAATTTTCCTTTTTCTTTTTTTTCCCCTTCACAGATCAATAACACGCTCTTATTATCGCAATTCTGTGGGTGGCCTACTAGTATTTGACATCACAAATCGACGATCTTTTGAGCATGTGAAGGACTGGCTGGAAGAAGCAAAAATGCACGTGCAGCCCTTTCAGATTGTGTTCCTGTTAGTAGGACACAAATGTGACTTAGTGTCACAGCGCGAGGTTACGAGAGAAGAAGCTGAAAAACTGTCATCTGACTGTGGTATGAAATATATAGAAACTTCAGCAAAAGATGCCACAAACGTTGAAGAGTCCTTTACAATTCTTACACGAGATATCTATGAACTTGTAAAAAATGGAGAAATCTCAATACAAGATGGATGGGAAGGTGTCAAGAGCGGCTTTGTTCCAAATGTTGTACATTCATCAGAAGAAGCTGTAAAGCCCAGGAGACAGTGCATCTGCTGAATTTGTAGCATGCCAAAGAGCCCATGGGGTGTTTAGAAGATGATGCCAATCTAAATGACAGAAAAATAATTTTGAAACAATATTAGATCATGGCATAGCTGAATCATAGGATGGTAATTTGGTTTTGTATCCTTCTGTCAGGGTTATAATCCATAACACTTTAAGTGCTTTTTTTCTTTACAGCGTACAATAATTTTGTGTGGTCTTCAGGAAAATAAATTATATATTGCTAAAGGGAAACCTAATTCTATAGCAAGACACTGAGAAAGTGCAGTAACCATCATGACAACATCTTCACTTTGGCTTTGTTTTCTGAATACTGTTTAAAATCAAGTCTTGTTAGATGAGGATCAGATGAGTTCATTACTTTTGTTCATCCTGCCTTAGCTTTGGACAAGAAAATGTTATACCTTATACTTTTTAATGTGATTCTTTACTCAAGGGCAGGGTTGCTAATGACCATTAATGTTAGAATGCTGTAGAATTTGATAGTAAAGATAACTCTAAGGAAAGCAGACTGAAAGATTGCTCAAATAGCAAACACTTTTGATATGACAATGAGTACAAGCCTTACTAAAGAAAAAGAATGTTTTAGAACAGATGATTTATTTGTATACGAAAATGGGGAATAGAAACAATGGAATTTATTATTAAATATTTTCTGAATTGCCAATGAAACTAAACATAACATGACATATGATCCAGCTGTTATTTGAGTTGTGTACAAAACAGCTTTCCCAACCACTGGAGTTACATTTCAGTGGCCAGATCCTCAGCTGGGTAATTATCATCGTCACATTGATGCCTACAGAATCATGTTAATTTACACAAACAAATTCCATATTAGCTTTAAAAAATAAACCCACTTCTAACTAGAAGTAAAAAAAATTAAAAAGTGCTGCAACCCATGGGAACCCAGGCCTTAAATTTGAATGGAGCAAGGACAGTTTTATTCTTAGCCAGCAAATGTTAAACTGTTGTTTAAAAATGGAAGGTTTTAAACTAAAACTGTTACAAACAGAGCATTTGGAGAGGAAAGAATTTCTAAAATAATGCTCGTCTACAGAGAGCAAAGTAAGAGAGCTTCTAAGAAAGAAACACATAATAGCTTTTAATAACAACAGTAGGAGAAATCTGTGATCATGTAGCATTTTACTGAGCTTGGAGTCATCTTTCTACTCCTCTGAATATAACACACACTAGCTTTATGCAAACTAAGTCTAGCACGTAAATACCAAATAAATCTATTTCTATTGTATTGTAGTAGTATGAAAGATGACTTGATCTCCAGAGTTAATAAGGATCTACAATTTATTTGGCATAATCATAGCCACCAAACATCAAGCCAGTTATCTTCATATAAAAGTGTGTTATCATGTACAATTCTCCTTTTTCAAGATCAGGCCGCAAGTCTATCTAATCTAATTTTCTTCTTCAACAAGCATATGATTGGTTTTCTCTCAGGTTACTTTTACATTCTTTTACAATCCTTTTTCAATTATTTTGTAGTATGGAGACAGGTTGTTTGGTTCCAGTTACTTTATACATTTAGGGCAACTAAAATCATTGACTTCAAAGGCAACTAGAAGTTTAAGTTTTTCTAAAGCCTGAGTCTTACTTGCACTGAGGCACAGTTACACTATCATGGAAGGATACAGAGGCCTTAATATAAACAGGAATCAGCCTTAATTCATTAACAAATAGGACAGATAATTCTAATCTCAGCATGCCAGAGAGTAATTGCTGTGAACCTGATTCTCTGTTAAACTACATGTATTGACACCAAATCAACTTTGTAGGGTATTTTAAGCCCTCTTTACAAAGTAAACATGGCTACAGATGCCAAAAGTAGTGCAGAGTTAGGCTGCGAGCATTTGATACTGATTTCTTTATGATATGAGGCTTATGTTGTGCATCTCAGAAGAGATCTTTGCTTATTTATTTATTTAATTAAATAAATCAGTGACTAGGGAGTCAACAGATCCAAAGTCCCTCACTGGTTCACTGTGTTTCTCTGAGCAAGGCATTTGTGGTTTTTGTGCCTCACCTTCTGTATCTCAAATATAGAGATCATTGTTCTTCCTTAAATTCACAAAAACTGCTGAGACCAAATCAGTCTATATGATCTTCAGTCCTGGACTCTATCCTCTGTGTGCTACCTGGTTTTGAGTGTTTAACATCACGGGATGTGGATACTGGTTTCTTCTGACATACCCAAATAATAATAACAAAAAAATCAAATTAAAACAGCCTTATAAGTGCCAGGTATTGCTGTGAATCTACATGTCATTGTATATTTCACTATTTTTAGATTAAAGTCTTGTATCTTTAATTTTTCTTCCTGAATACTCTGGAGCCAATGAGCTTTTCATTCTGTATGAAAAAAATGGGTTGTACTGGGGGTAAAAGGACTGGGAGAAGAGGGGAGTGGAGGGGAGGTATGCACAAGAAACAATCATCAGAACAGAGCCTTAATCTCTGTTGTCAATGTTGTACCTGTGGTGTCATGTTTATTACACTGGGAATAGAGCTTTTAACCACATTCAACTGTGTAAGGAATTTGGTATTGGCCATGCAACTAGAAGAGACGTTCACTACATTTTAAAGTACTGTACACATAGTTGTCTTATTTGTAATTCCTAAAAATGTAGATTAACATGTACTTTCAAACACTGTCTGTCTTTATGATATATTAAACTGCTGCTGTATCTTCTCACTACACACTTGCAGTTGATAGAAATGTCTGATAAACAGATAATTTGTCAAAATGCGTTATTTTCTTTTCACATGCTTTGCAAGATGATGTGTAAGTCACAGCTTGAATAAGCTGTAGAATGGGTGATAGTTCAGTGCATGTATATTCTTTTTCCCCCCAAGGAAGCGTGAATATTGACAACAGAATTAAATTCCCAGAAATTACAGAAATTAGATAAATCTTACATGATAGCCAGATTTAAAAAACAGAAAATATTTAATAAGAAAACACAAACTTTGCGAATTAAGATTTGGTCAATCCCAGTTAGGAAATGAAAAATGTTGAAAAACCTTGACAAAGGTTTTATTTGGATTCATAGGCCTGGCAAATGAACAGATAAAAAGTATTGTTTTGGACTCCTAAAATGTTTAAACATCCATTGCTTTTATTTTAAGTTTGATAAAGAAGAGTAAATATCTTCCTCTACTCATTAAAATATTTTACACATGAATTCTTAAGATATTTTGGCTTGCTCATAATTGTATCTGTCCCATGTAAGAAGCAGAAACAAGCCTCATACCTTAGGAATCAACCAAGGAAAAGACTTAGATTTAATTTTGTTCATTTATGCCTTCAGTATGGAATAGACTCAACGATCTACCTTCAAACTGGCAACTGTCCTGTGCTCAGAGAAAATGATGCACGCCTGACTGAGCCCCCAGGCACTCTGTGCTGCCCTGGGCTGAGATCCCTTCTGCCCCACACGAACGGCTGCTGGTACCCATGACGCCTGTCTGAAAGCGAGGGGGGGGATGCACCATGATCACAGATATTTCAGTCTCAGCATTTCAGCTCCCTGAGGGAGCACATGCTTCATTGCCCTCTTTTTACATAATTAACATCCAGGAAGAGTGCTTTTTCCCTCACTGAAGATGCCAGCACAATGGGAGCTGCTCCAAGTCTCCACCTTTGCTTTTACACAGAGCTGGCACAGCAATTTCAGCAGCCTTTATTCAGTCCTGAAGAAAAAGAAGGAAGGCCTATGGTTTATCCTCTGCATGGGCATGCAACCTTACCACAAACATGGTGGACTGTTTAAGAAATCATTAAATATCAAAAACCAATTGTCAATTGCAAAAAATTGCATTGCTCATTTCTCAGAGTCTAGAGACTATCTTTCAAGTAAGTGAATGAAATTAAATTCTAAAAGAGGAATCGCCCATCACCCACAGAGGCTATTGGGAGTAGAGGGCTCTTTATGAAGGGTAGGTAAATCTTCATTTAAACTCAAACTGAGGAATTGAAAATCCCATTCCCGAGCTGCTAGAGTGGATCACTGTCTTTGCAAGTATTTAATTCATTTACTTCTCAGAGAAAGTAATGTTTTAGGCTAGGCCTGAGTTATGCAGGGATGGATGCTCAGTGTGTAACCAGAGAGATGACTGCTCCCTGGGAGCCAGCTGACAGCAGCCCCCAGCAGCCTCACAGGCTACAAGGGCAGCTCTAACTGAGATTAACTGATCACACACTGCCAAAGGCTCACCTTGCAGCTGAAGAGTTTCTACAGAAAGCTAACAGTAGAAGTAGCAAACCCAAAAGCTGTGCATTAAAGCAAAAGCTGTAAATAAAAGCAATGTCTAGGTAAAGAAGCTGTCATTTCAGCCATAGTTCAATTATTGCCATTCCTTATTGCTGTGGCTTCAAATCTGTGCAATCTATGTAAACTGAGCTTTCCTGCTCCATGAAAATTGTGGAACGACAAACTGAACCTCCTGTAGCAATAAAGTCAGTCACCAGGGAGAGGGCTGCACAAGATAAGGGTGGAAAGAGGACATAGGTAATTTCTTCCATTCCTGCACACAGGAGGGAGAAGTGAGACTATCCACTGCCAGAGCCCTTAAGACCCTGCAGAAATATCCATCACTGTAGCGAGAAACTGGCCAATGTGATACCCATTCACCAAAAGGGTGCAAAGGAAGATCCTGGTAATTATAGACCAGTCAGCCTGACCTCAGTACCTGGCAAAATAATGGAACAGTTTATATTAAGTGCCATCACACAGAATTTACAGGATGGCCAGGGTATCAGACCCAGTCAGCATGGATTTAGGAGGGGTAGGTCATGTTTAACCAACCTGGTCACCTTTTATGACCAGGTAACCCGCCTAGTGGATGCAGGAAAGGCTGTAGATGTTGTTTATTTGGATTTCAGCAAGGCCTTTGACACTGTCTCCCACAGCATACTCCTAGACCAGCTGGCCGCCCGTGGCTTGGAGAGGAGCACTCTTTGCTGGATTAGGAACTGGCTGCATGGCCGGGCCCAGAGAGTGGTGGTGAATGGTGCTGCATCCAGCTGGGGCCAGTCACCAGTGTCCCTCAGGGTTCTGTGCTGGGGCCAGTTCTGTTTAATATTTTTATCAATTACATGGATGAGGGTTTAGAGTCTTTCATTAGCAAATTTGCAGATGACACTAAGCTGGGAGCATGTGTCGATCTATTAGGGGGACAGAAGGCTTTGCAGAGGGACTTGGAACGGTTGGATGGATGGGCAGAATCTAATGGGATGAAGTTCAATAAGTCCAAGTGCCGAGTGGCCAATGGCATCCTGGCCAGTATCAGGAATGGTGTGGCCAGCAGGAGCAGGGAGGTCATTCTTCCCCTGTACTCGGCACTGGTGAGGCCACACATTGAGTATTGCGTCCAATTCTGGGCCCCTCAGTTTAGGAAGGATGTTGAGATGCTTGAGCGTGTCCAAAGAAGAGCAACGAGGCTGGTGAGGGGCTTGGAACACAAGCCGTATGAAGAACGACTGAGGGAGCTGGGGCTGTTCAGCCTGGAGAAAAGGAGACTCAGAGGTGACCTTATCACTCTCTTCAACTTCCTGAAGGGTGGCTGTGCTGAGCTGGTCTCTTTCTCCGGGCAACAACAGACAGAACAAGAGGACACAGTCTCAAACTGTGCCAAGGGAGATACAGACTAGAATTAAGGAGGAATTTTTCACAGAAAGAGTGATCAAATACTGGAATCATCTACCCAGGGAGGTGGTGGAGTCACCATCCCTCAATGTGTTTAAAAAAAGACTGGATCTGGCACTTGGTGCCATGATCTAGTTGAGGTGTTAGAAGATGGGTTGGACTCGATGATCTTAAAGGTCTCTTCCAACCTAGAAATTCTGTGATTCTGTGATTCTGTGAGACTTGAGGGATGAAAGAAAGCACCAAGGACCTGGAGTCTGCACTGAAATGAAGGCTACTGAGTCCCTAACCCCAGCACCCCCTAAGGATAGGTTACCTGCACAGCTGCAGAATGATTGGGTATAACTCTGTGCTGGCACCATGTCTACATTGCATAGTGTCTACATTGAATAAAGGCAAATGTCTACATTGCAGGCTTTTCCCCCTTTCACCTTCTCCCCCACGTGGTTTCTTTACAGGAAGGGACTGACAGAAGGCATATCTGGCACCAAGGTCTGACAGTGAGCAGGGCAATAGGTGGAAATTTTAGTGGTTGTTGCTAAGTATTAAGGTACTAAAACTGAGGGGAGGAATTGTGGAAAATATTCCAGTCATAATCTTAGTAATAAAAACCTTCCAGGGCTGGCACTGCTCTGCAGCACTTTCGAGAATTGTCCATTTTGGTTAAGTTTTCAATGCCAAGGAAATAGTTCAGCCATTTAGTAATAATTTATATTAGTTCATAATTTAAAAATAATTATTGCATATTATTCAGGGAGAAAAATCTTCTATGTACAAATCATTTTAGTAATTTTGCTGACATACAACTTGTGTTGTATATTTTAAAAGAACAAGCTATGCCAGGATGTAACTTTAAAATACATAAGTCTCAAATCCCATCAATCAGTCAAATCCCATCAAAACAGATAATTTTATTGGGATTCTTCTCTGCCCAATTCTCTGTGGAAAAGAGTCTGATTCTCAGAAAGGCTTTTAAAACAAAAGAGAGGCAAAGCTTACTGAGCGCTGAAAAGGAGATTCATGTGAACAAGTGTCAGAAAAGTAGAACATGTTTTTTCTTGTGGTATCCTCTTTCACACTACCATGCTTCACAGCCCGACTCTAGCTCCCCCAGTACATAGTGAATGGAACAGTAAATTTCTAGTTGTCCAAAAACCACTGGGAGATCAAATGTAATTCCCCACAGCAGTTCTCTGCAGCTCTGTGCTTGTGTAAGGAACAATGGCCACATTCTGCCTAACACATGCCATGTGTTTCTCTGTGTCCCAGGAGGAATTTGGCCGCAATAAAATCCCTCCTGAATGTTCTGCCTGCAAACAGTCACTCTGCACCACCCCACACCATCCTCGGCGACACTCAGGATAAAAAGTGTAAGGTTTTCCAGCAAGGAAACTATGAGGGAATAGCACTGTGGTCTAAAAACACATCAGAGAAAAACAAACATCAGGGAGAGAGGTTATTTAAGCTAAAGGACAATGTTGGCATGCGAACAAAGGGGTCATACTGAGATGCACAGGATAGGTGGTTCTGGTGACGCTAAGATAGCAAAGCCTTGGGCCGCTTTAAGTGAAAGCAGCAGTAATCTTTACTGCCACATGCAGGCAATTTCTGCAAAATGCCCTTGTTATTAACAGAAAAGGTGATGTGAAGCCCAGATAGTAAACACTAGAAGTGTTCGCTTACTTGTTGGAATGGAAACAAACATAGAAGTTTGGTCACTGACAGTGCTTCTTTTTTCAGCTACAGGTAGATGTCTGAGTGTTCTTGGCCTTTTAAAAGGATTGTCTTTGGTGACTCACAGCACATTTTGTGCATGAGGTCATTGTGACAGTCCACAGCAGTGATAAACAAGAATTTCCAACTGAAATAAATCTGTAAGTTTTAGTATCCCTACTGAATATACCTAGTTTGATGGGAGAAGAGTTTAAAATGGACTAATCAAGCATCACATGTTTTTTGCCTTCATGGACTAAGATTAGAACCACGTTCATTTTATTGGTTCATCTTATTGGTTTCAGGTCATTAAAAACATATTTCTTTCTGATGCAACTCATTCAAAGCTTGGAATCAGTTTACTCCAAGATATCTAGAATATTATGATGCTCTTAATTTCACTGATCATCCAAATCTTCATGAGCTGTTTCTTGCAAATCACTTTGAAGTAGTGCACATGTCTGGGATTGCCATTCCCTCTGCCTTTTACAATCCATGCAAAGGATTAAAACTGTAGGCCAATGTAGTACCAATCAATAATTAATATCTTCATTACCAGCAGAATTTAATAATCCATTTGTAACAGAATTAAAGTAAATAAAACAATATTGTGTAACTCTGTAGCACTATAGGAACACCCTGAAGTGGTACTAAAATACTACAAAAACTTAAGACTCACAGATGCCTACTTCCCAGAAAATTCATGCACAGATCTTCAGGGAAAAAAACCTCAACAATTACAGTCATTGTGTAAACCATGCAAAATGAGATGCACACTATTTTTAATATCAGTAAAAAGTACCAGCATTTCCTTGTCTCTCTGCTTCTCAGATGCTCAAGTTCTCTTTATTCCTTGGCTAGCCTATTCATAACTGTTGCACAAGAGCATACTGGGGCAGGATGCAGGAACTCTCATAGTCAGCACAGTCATTGCTGACCCATCCAGGCCAGCAGCGTAAGTGTTACATAACGTCTACCAGATGCCCCAGGGGACTTAGAAAAGACCAGACCATGAAAACTACACTGTTGCTCCTGCATCCAGTGTACTCCCACATTTTTGTGGCAACATTTGGTAAGATTGGATGAAAAGTCCATAATTTTCAAACACAAACGTAGCATTTTAACACACTGACCAACTTCATTTAGCTTCAGTGTTGGTTAAGCAAAATTTGCAGTTACAGCATTCTAATGATTTGTGTTGTTGTTGTCTAAGCTTTGCATCAAAGAGACCTGAGATGAAGTTCTCTACAGCAGTTCATCTTCTGGCTCTATGTATTAAAAGCAGTTTATAAACATCACTGAATTATGGCATTAATAGCAAACATATATTAAAAAAGAAACAGATAAAAATGAAAATAAAAATTTAAAATAATCAGAAATGCTCACATTTTTTAAGGGTTTCGGCAAAAGGGAATGAATCAGTTCACAGAGTAGTGGTTCATAGAAATGGCTGTCTGTATGTCGCATTCTGTAGAATATTTACTATATCTCAGCTTCTCTGGTGCTTACACACCTGTAATGTGATACACAGACTGGACTAAAGCACAAATGCACAAGGCACACATTTTATGGCCCCTGCTGGAGGCCTCCTAACTTCAGCACTCTTGTAGAATATATGTGCAATAGAAAGTGCATAATACAATGAGATCTACATTGCATAATTATATATTATATGCAAAACTGTATAACTGAGTCCATTATATGTACAATAAATACCATATACTTAAACATTGATAGTACAGAACATATAACAACAGCGAAGAAAAAAATCATAAACTTATTGGAGCATTTGGAAGCTGGAAACCTTGTCAAAATAGGATGACAAAATATTCAACACCTCCTTTCCGCTTCTCAATAAAAAGAAGGCCTTAATATGATAATTACAATTTATTAATTGAATAAGGCTTCAGGCCACATTTGGTCAGAATTATCAAAACTTTCACAACAGTATACATATTTCTTAAATATTTTTTACAGCTTTTCTTACACTTCAGGGTCCCTATCCTCTGCAGTATGAATTTATGTTCAAACCCAGTGCCCCAGGAAAGGCAAAGGGAGGGCTGCCATCCCTGGTGGCCAGTGGTGTGGCTGTCCATGCTAATGACTCAGGGCAGGCCAGGTTGAACAGGAAGCATCAGCTCTCAGGGCTCTAAGCCTGTGTGAAAAGCTTGCTGAAATTTTCTTCAAGGTAAATTTTTAGGCAAAGGCTAAATGTTTTAAGAGAAAAGTGAGATTCTGTTTTATATAAATATATAAAGAAACCCTGAAATTTTCCAAATCCTTCTCAAAAGGTGCCTAAACGCAAACTTTTCCTACTGAATATTCCTTTGTGTTGGACTTGGATGAACCTTGTATGTCCCTTCCAACACTGAAGATGCTGTGATCACAGAATCACAGAATGGGTCAGATTGGAAAGGACCACAGGAGGTCATCTGGTCCAACCTCCCTGCTCAAGCAGGGCCATCCTAGGGCAGAGGATTGTGTCCAGACAGCCCTTGAATTCTCCAGTGAGGGAGACTCCACAAGTCCTCTGGGCAATCTGGTCCAGTGCTAGATCACCCTCACAGCAGGGAAGTTCGTCCTTTTGTTCAGGGAACTTCTGTGCCCATTGCCTCGTGTCCCGATTGCTGGGCACCACTGAGAAGAGCCTGGTCCATCCTCCTGACACCCTTCCTTCACACGCTTACACACTTACAGATTATGTAAATAGAACTCTTGTGACACCTGGCACGAAGCGTGCTGGTCCAGTGCTAGATCACCCTCACAGCAGGGAAGTTCGTCCTTTTGTTCAGGGAACTTCTGTGCCCATTGCCTCGTGTCCCGATTGCTGGGCACCACTGAGAAGAGCCTGGTCCATCCTCCTGACACCCTTCCTTCACACGCTTACACACTTACAGATTATGTAAATAGAACTCTTGTGACACCTGGCACGAAGCGTGATGGCTTAGCCGGAGATTGGGTGTAGGGCAGCAGCTTGGCTCGCAGCACACGCCTGAGCGCGGGTGGCCGCGCGGGGCTGTGCCC
>NW_005054302.1:5051175-5085788 GCF_000277835.1 Geospiza fortis | reverse complement strand
CGGCCCCGCCGGCTGCTGCTGCTGCCTGCTGCCAGCACCTGGCTCCCTGCCCCCGGCTCTCCCTTCCCAAACACGCCCCGTTGGGAAACAGCGTTGCGTCGTGCCGATAGACAGGGCTCGGTGTCTTCTCTTTGTTTATTTAAGAAAATCCGTGTGTATGGAAAATGAGTTTTAAGTTAAACAAAGAGTTGGAAAATGTCTTCGCTGAGGGCAGGTGCCGTTATTGGGGTGGCTGCCGTGTTCCAGTTTTTTTGTTAACTGCAGTTTTCCTGCAAAGGAAAACTCCCGGAGGCCTTTCGCTTACGTTAAGCAGCTTTGCTTTTGTAGTCATATGTTTTCAAGCACTTTCCCGGCGTTTGATGGCAGATGTCAGTCACCCCAGGCTGCCGCAGGTTGGAGCAGAAGATTTCAGTGGGACAGTCCAGTGTTTGAGCTCAGGACTGCCTGTCCTGATCTTTGTGGTATGTATGAGGAGAAGACTCTGTGTGGCCTTTGAGGCCATGCTAGCACAGGGAAGATGGGCCTACTAGAAACCACTGTTACAAATGCCTCCAGTAAGTGCTTTTAAAACACCAGTTAACTACAGTGCTCATATAGGCCTGGGGCAGGCTGTCTGCTTAACTTGAGGAATTGACAATTGAAGATATATATAAGTATAGGCATAAACTTGTGTTCAGCGCTACGTGTAGTTCATAGCGCTACATAGTTCAGTGTGGTCCTGAAGAAGTGTTGCTTGCATTTTATTAACGTGACCTAATTTGGATGTATAGATCTAGCCTGAATCTGCTGGTTTTATTTATTACTCTGACATTCAGTGTGAAGAAATGAGAAGTAATTTATCCCCTTGTTTCTTCCTCATATTCAGAAAAATCTCTATAGTAAAAAGATATGTTTAAAAAATCTCCCTTGAAGTTGAAATGAATTTTAATTAATCCCAGTATATTTTTATGCCTGTAAGTGGTTCTTAGATATTTAAGCAGATAATATTTTAAAATACTTAAAAATCTAAAATTGAGGATCCCAAGAACACAGGCAAAAAAAATAATATCTCATAAGAAGAAATGTCCTTTTTGTGGAAATGCATGTGTTCAGAGCAGGGCTCAGACAGTTTAATGTTTATGTTTTAGACTGTCTCTTTTCTGTACCTTTGAGGATTTCTTGGAAGTCCAGTACGTGCTCTGATGATACACGTGGTGGGATAGCCCACAGCAGATAAGAGAAACATAGGCCTGTAAAATTTGTCAGCATTCTGCTTCAGCTATTTTGAAAGAGGAATAAGTAGTAAAAACAGAGGCCTTGACTTGGTGAGATGGCTCTTGCCAAACTGAAGTCTTTGTGTTAACTAGTCATGTTTTTGCCAATGGCCTTTGAGTTGTCAGTATTTTATATTGACAATATGATGTATATGCACAGTATGTTTTAGGAAAAATGCTGCAGAGATATATCTTCTAAAATAGGTATTTCTGGTCACTCAAAGTGTTATTAAGCATATAGCTTACTAATTAGTGAGTATAACAAAGTATGATTCCCACATTACAGAAGGAAAAATTATGCAGTGATTTGACTTTGTTTATAATGGCAAGATAAACCAGTGTGAGAACTAGAACTAGGTAAGGTCCTTTGTTCCCCAGTTCCACTCATCAGAGTGCTCTCCAAGGAGCAAACTGTTGATTCCAGGTCAGTGTTGCTTGGCAGTGCCTTGTGCCATCTGAGTCCAACTTCTGCTTTCATCTTTAAGGGGGAAAAGAAAGCAATGTCTGGGCACAGTATAAGTCCCAGGATAAGAAAGGAGGGGTGTTAACATCTGTAAGTTTTTTCCATATGTTTTCCAAATAAGCCTGCATAATCAAATCTATGTTGGGTATAGACAGGCCTTAGTTTTGCCAGCATGAGCAGGACCTGAGTATTTTATTTTGTTTTCCCCCATCCTCATCCACCTTTCCGCATAGTTGAGACAGTGAAGTGAAATATTCCTTTCTGATTCTATTAACAGATCTAGCTGAATCCAAATCTGACTGGCTGTCATAATTTTAGAGGGCATAATTTAAACTCCACTAGTGCTTAATTTTCCTAATTGTAAATTCTTTTTTTTTTGTGAGAAGCATATTCTTGGAGAGCCTTCTTTAAATGCAAAATTAGAATGACCAGTCATGTTGAATCCTGGTGAGACAGAACAACCTGTAATGTGATGGAAATGCTGCAGTACTTAGTAAGAGCCATTACAGGCTCAGCTGGTGCCTGCCCTACCTGTAGCAGAGCTGCTCACCCTCGTTGAGGCAGTGGCTTTCTGGTAGGTGACCAAGCCACTTTCAGTAGAGTCCCCTAGAGTTTTTTGTCTCAGTGCATATGTGACACTTCTAAAGAGGGGTACTTCATTTCAGGGGCCCTGTAGGATTTGTAACTTGTTCTCTTTGCAGTGATGATACAGTCTAAACCAATTCACCCATGTGACATGAA
Organism: Geospiza fortis; assembly: GCF_000277835.1. Lineage (NCBI taxonomy): Eukaryota > Metazoa > Chordata > Aves > Passeriformes > Thraupidae > Geospiza > Geospiza fortis. Next base: position 5,083,331 of record NW_005054302.1, on the reverse strand, counting down.
GACGCTTGAGTTTTTCTGCAGTTTGTGGAGCAGAAAGCACATCAGCTTATTGTAGCATAAAGAAAACCTGTAGCTGTATCCATGCTGGCAGATCTTGACACTACTGTAGGGCCTTACTGGAGCTGCCAGCAAATGCAGGAGTCTATCCTTGCAAGATGAACTCCAGCATGAGCCTGATATTAGGAAAGAAGCAGCAAAGGAAGCAACAGTTTTTCCCTGGTCTTAAATGAAATGAGGATCACTATTTATCTTTGCATCAGTTTCAACTGTTTGTCACTGACAACTAGAAACACATTTGAAGTTTTTAAATTTTTTGATTTGAAGTACATGTTTCCAGTCTGTATTTTGTCTGTTTCTTCCTGGCTGTTTCCATTTAGGATATCCTTAAGAAGCTAGGGAGTGTTGCATGCTAGTTAGTTACATACAAAAGCTTTTCCTGTGGCTACTTTTCTGCTTTGAGCAGAAACTTGCTACAAGCATTACACTGATTTTTAGAGCTACTTGTAGCGGAGATTAATCAGACAGTGCTTGTTTCCGTCTAGGACATCATATTTTCTACTTCATCCCTCTGTGAGCTGGCTTTAGTATAAATACTGTCTTAAAAGCAATGAAGTTATAAAGGTGAAGATGTTACTCAGATGTAGATCAGATGTACAGTAAGACCTAGAGAACACTTCTTTTCTACAGTGCTATAGAGCATCTGGCAGAGACCAGGGCTGAATTTCTGTGTGGCCTGAAGTAAAGAGACTACACAGCATAGAGAGTTCCACAGAGACATTTTGAGGTTCAGAGGGAGAGTAGCATGAAGGTCTTGGTGTATTGCCTTGCCTTGTTATATCTGTAATGTTTGAGTACTTATGCCTAGAATTGAAGAACAGGGAAAAGTATAATGTGTAAAGAAGTATTTATTTCAAGTAAAGTTTAGTGTTAAAATGGAGCTTTACATCTTTATGAACAAATTTAATGAAGTGAATTTTAAAACAAAATATTTCATAAGTGGAGTTGTTGTCCGAAGCATTGAAATTTAAACACTAGAATGGCTACTTGGCCAGGGTGTGGCGATCAATTGTAGTCTGTGTTTTCAGAGAAGATTTGATAAGTGGAGTAATTTTACTTCATCAAAGGTATGTCTTACTGTTCTGTTTACCTTTCCTTTGGAACTGTGGTTGGAAGCAAAGTAGGAAAGAAAAATTGCTCAGGAAATACTGCTCAGAAATTGCATGTGTGACTTTGGTAACAACTAAGAATTGCCGCTGTTGGACCTCCTCTTCTACTATAAAATCTGTTTTCTGTCGTGCACTAACAGAGATGGAATTAATGAATGGGAATAATACACAGTAGGTGGTACTTAAGGCACCCTTTCTTCCTGTAATTACTGTATAAAACCGTAATGTCATGGAAGCCTAAATCTGCCTAAATGATGTTTCTGTAATCTTTTTTGATTTCAGTAAAGCTTTCCGTACTGTCTCTCAAAGCATCCTTCTCGAAAAAATGTCCAGCCCACAGCTAGATAAACACATCACGTGATGGCTGAGCAACTGGTTCATTGTAGGGAGTTGGGTGACATCAGACTGGAGACCTGTCATAAGTAGGGTTCCATGGGGCTCCGTCTTAGGCTCTGTGCTCTTCAACATCTTCATAAATGATGGATACAGGACTGGAAGGGACACTAGGGAAGTTCCCAGATGATGCAAAACCAGGAAGAGTTGCTGACTCCTTTGAAGGCAGGGAGGCTGTGCAGAGTGACCTGGACAAATGAGAGGGCTGGGCAATCACCAACCAGATGAAGTTCATGAAGGGAAAGTTTTGGATTCTGCACCTGGGATGGGGCAATCCTGGGTGTATGGGCAGACTGGGGAATGAGATGCTGGAGCACATTGCCACAGAAAGGGACCTGGGGGTCCTGGTCTGTGGCAAGTTGAACGTGAACCAGCAGTGCCCTGGCAGCCAGGAGGGCCAACCCTGTCCTGGGGGCATCAGGCACAGCATGGCCAGCTGGGCAAGGGAGAGGATTGTCCTGCTCTGCTCTGCTCTGGGACAGCCTCACCTCCAGTGCTGGGGGCAGTTCTAGGTGGCACCATATAAAAACGACATTAAACTATGGGAGAGGGTCCAAAGGAGGGCAACAAAGATGGGAAAGGCTTTTAGGGGTAACCATATGAGGAGTGGCTGAGGGCACTGGATGTGTTCAGCTTGGAGGAGACTGAGAGGAGATGTCATTTCAGTCTGCAGCTTCCTTGTGAGGGGAAGAGGAGGGGCAGGCACTGATCTCTTCTCTGTGGTGACCAGTGACAGGACCTGAGGGAATGGCCTGAAGCTGTGTTAGGGGAGGTTTAGGCTGGATGTCAGGAAAAGATTCTTCACCCAGAGGGTGGTTGGGCACTGGAACAGGCTCCTCAGGGAAGTGGTCACAGCACCAGCCTGACAGAGTTCAAGAAGCACTAGGACTATGTTCTCTGGCACATGGTGTGATTCTTGAGTATTGACCTATACACGAACAGGAGTTGGGCTTGATGATCCTTGTGGGTCCTTTCCAGCTCAGCTTATCTTGTATTTCTGTGAATTGTTTATTGAACTTAAAGACTAGTTGAGTAGGATTTTTCATCCGTTAATTTTATTTCATCTTCTGCTTAATTAAAGAATAAAGAAGGTAATGTGGAAAAAAAATCTACTCCTGTGTATAGGAAATGAAGTTCTACACTTCTCTAATAGGATTTCAGGATAAGCTTTATTTGAGGAATTCTTTTTAAGTAGGCAGACGTTGGTTACAAGTGGACACTTGGTTTTTTTTACAACTGAAGTCAAATTTTATTTGTGCTTCTTAGGATTAAGTAGGTAATCGCAATCTAAATCATATAAACAGTTGTGTTTGCAGTCCTCTTCCTCCCCATGTTTTACAGCGAAACTAATCTTATTCACAAAGATAGAGCATTCAGGTTTTATCTTCAGCTGGTTTTGGTGAAGGGCAGAATTGCACTTCTCAATAATTGCAGAACAGATTTTTTTATCTGTTCCAAAAAACTTAAAGGGTCTTCTCTGATGTTTCATTCAGAAGGAAAACTTTTAAGGAAGTTGCTTTTACTTTTTTTATATTGCCTTTTCTGGAACTTCTAACTGTTCAGTAGCTGATATTTTATGTTCGTTATCGTTCCAAGAGGGACTTGGAACAGAAGTATCTGCAAGTAGAAGCTAACAAATTTCAGAGGACTAGCAAAGATTAGAGCAATGCATCAAACATTAGGAAATAATAGTAAAACTGGTTCTATGTAGGGGGAAGCATTTAGTGGTTGATTTTCAAATTTTCTTTTTTTTTGCATTCAAATTTTCTTTTTTTGCACTGGGAAAGAATAGGTAAAACTGTCTCTGAATAGGCAAACAATTTTTTATTTTATTTTTTATGTTGAAAGATTTATAGACTTTATCAACAGGGGCTGATTCCATGAAAGCTGTGTTCAGTACCTACCACAATACTGAGGCCTTCAGATGCTGTGGCTGTAAAAATAGTTATTGTGGTGCCTGTTGCATCTTTATAGCTTGAAGATGAGGTATCCTTGCAAACTTGAGGACACCAGTGGATATGGTCGCCGAACTGTGCTTATTCTGAATACTAAATAACAGATTTAATTGTAAATTTCCATGTAGAAATTAATCAAAAGGAGGTGATTGAGGGAACATAGTGTGCTGTTTGTACTTGTTTATCTGAAGAGATGTTTGTTGCAGAACAGTGCACTTACCAGAATTTAAAGCAGTTAGACTGTATTAGTTGCTCTATTTGAAGTGAATCGTGTCAAATGTAGTATTTCTAGCCAAGACAATGATCTGTTCAGAAGTAAACAGTGCACTAGAACGTAGTCTGCAGATAACTGAAGCAGTAGTCTTTCTGCCACAGAACTCTCAGTCGGTGTATTCTTTTAATTGCAGGTTTCTCTTTTTAGAATGTGGAACTTTAAGCAAAGAGAGTCACAACATATGTGGTAGAACTGCTGTTTTTCTCTCAAAGTTGTTGTGTTGTTTGGCTTTTTTAAATAATGGAAGTTAGCCTGGATACTGTGGTGAGATTTTTCAGAATAATCAGAATTATATGGGAGCACTTCATTTCTTTACCTTTCCTCTTAATTTGTATCATAAGTTTGGAAAGTCCACCTGGGATTAGATTTTTCATCGTGGAGTAAATAATTTTTATCTACACCAGCGGTAGTCTTGGTCTTGTGGCCAGTTAACCCAGAGGAAGGGAGTCTGCGATACAGCAGCTCCTGCGTTACTCTGCTTCCTTCCTCCCTCTTTGCTGCTGATGCCAATTGCGCAGTGAGAGAAAAAAGGTACGTGGTAGCATCCACAATACCATTCCTGACTCCTGGCTGCCATTCTGATGAGGGTAATTTATTGAAGACAGGTTTGCAACTGCTGCCCGACTTCCATCGCAGGTATCTTGGTCGTAACAGTGAAGCTGCTCCAAATACCATCCCTGTTGTCTGTGCATAACTCCACTAACAGCTGAAGAATGCTTGCTAGAACTTTGCTTGTAGCTAATGCAGTGATTAAATAAAGAAATTGGCAGTTTCTTTGAACCAAATAATAGCTCTGTCACTTCTTAAAATAATACTGAAAAGTGTTGTTCAGCTGTGGTCGTGTAGCTTAAATGCTGGCTTATGAGGAACACCTGAGAAAATATTTTTATGTTAACTGTATAAACTGCAATCCTTAAAGACAAAGTAAGATACTGGTTTATTAACATTACTTTTTTGTTGTTTCTTTTAGAATAAAGGTTCACTTCAGTTTGAAGACAAATGGGATTTCATGCGCCCGATCGTTCTGAAACTTCTTCGTCAGGAGTCTGTCACGAAACAGCAATGGTTCGATCTGTTTTCGTAAGTCATTGTTTTGTATCTTGCATCCTTCTGTATGATAGGAGTACAGTTACTGAACTACTCCTGATACAGACAGAATTATGTGACACAGATTGTTTGGAAACACAGAACAAAAATACTATTTTAAGTTTTATTAAGTGTGCCAGCTTCACTCTAAATGTGCAAAAGTTGAGCTTTGCTGGGATTCAGGTCTTTGCAAATAGGGTGGAGAAAGAAAAGCAGAGCTTTTGACTTCAGTAAACAAGTTTTGTACCTGCCCACAAACTTCTTGTTAGAATTGGAGAGAAAATGTTTACTGCTGTGTCAGTAAATTAATATAAAGGCAGTTTGCTGAATGTTACATTATTCTGATTTGAATGGCTTTCTTCTAAAATAACTGAAGTAACAGGGTGGTGCAGTTTAACTTGAATTAACAGATTAATTTGAATACTTTTTTACCCTAAGAATGAAATATAAGAGTTTTCAGACAATGTTGGTATTAATGTGCTTTCTAGAAACCCTGCCATTTTCTTCCTTCCAAAAAGCAAGAAGCTGCTTTTCCAGAAGCTTAGGTGATAATTTTTTTGTGTGATTTTTGAAAACATGATATGGAAGTGAGTTACAAAAGAAACATCAGAAGTATATCTAAAATAATCTTTGTCTCAATGGAGTTATTTGCCCTCTAATGTAGTCATAATTCAAATCTGCAAACTATTCTTTTGCTTTTTAAAATCTGTCAAAATAGCAAGTTTTTTTTCAAATGCAGTCTTGTGGTACTCTGTCTTTATTGCTCTTTTTGATGGGGACAATGTAGTGACTTTTTACACTGAGTTTAATGTACCTGTCACATTTTTCTGCCAGCCAAGAGGAAAGGTAATCTAACATGTGGCTGGTTTTAGTATCTTACAATGTCTCTGCTGGTATAGTTAAGGTAAAAATTCAGTTCTGAGTAATTGCTTTAATTTTTAATAACTAGTTCAATAATTCTGCATTGGAATGAAAACTTAATATTTATTAGTTTTTTCTTGTAGCTGAGTTATTGAATAGAACTTAAGTAACTTCATGGCTAAATTAAAGTTATTGAGGGAAAGGATCCCGCTTCCCTAGATTTATATTTTTGGACAGTGTTCTTTGTTAAGCTTCTTAATAAAAATGCAAAATCTGTAGGTGTCTTCTACATGCCCTGTGAGTATAATTATCTGGTACTGCTTTTTTTCACTGCTGTCAGGAAACAATGACATTCTAAATGCAGTAACACCTTTTCTGCCTGTGAATGTTGTGTAAGTCTCACCAGTTGGGTTAGACCTCTGTAAACCTTGGCCCAGCACCTTTAATCTGTGTCAAAGCAACTTGTGAGTTTTGTCTTTTCGATTAAACTGAAAAAGCTGCTTTTGTATTGAAATAAGTGTATTGATTTAATAGGAACAAAGTGATAGCTTCAGATTATAGGGGTGCTTTTCTGCAGAGATGTGGCCTTGTTACTGAAAGGTGGAAGAAGAGCCAGAGGATGGTAATGAGTCAAAAAAAGCTTGCTAAGCCATGTTATAGATGATACATGGTTAGGACTGTAGCTTGCTTTATTTAGTCTTCAGTATGGAAAGAGTAGGAGTTAAGATACACTTACTGAGCTGTAAGGTAGGAAAAGTTTCATTTGAATGACAATTAAAACTCAGAATTTTGCTTTGCAGTGCTGTTTAGTAACTTTTCTCCAGTAGTGTTTCACTTGAAAATGCTACCACTTCCATGAAATGTTTTGAGTGATCTTATTAAATGAATTGAAACATTTTTTAAATCACCTGATCCCTCAGGGTTCAAATTTCTCATGAGGACGGTCTGTTGCCTTTCTAGAATGTTGTAGTGCTTGGATTGTGAAACTGTCAGGGAAGGCTGCATGTTAATGATAGCATTTTAGGATAGCATGGGCTGAGTAGTAATGCTGTTATTGGCAAGTGATGTCAAAAAAAAGCTTTAAAAATTGCCCTTAATTCAATAAGGATTATTGAATAGGTACTGAAAATAGAATTGCCTTACACATCTTCTTGACCATAGCCTTCTCCTAGATAGGTTGCAGTTACTTGCTTCCAGGACTTTTCTTAAAGCTTCAGTCTCTTCCCCAAACATGCTTTCTCCCATGCGTCACTGGGATCTAGCTGTGTGTTGTTCGATAACACATATAAATTTCTTAGACATGCTGAAATTATAACTGTTAAAGCCTCATACATTACGGCATTAAATTTTGAGTAGCTGTTACTAAAAGGTGGATAAATTGTTTTCTAGAGATGTACATGCAGTGTGCTTGTGGGATGATAAAGGTCCAGCAAAAATCCATCAAGCTCTGAAGGAAGACATCCTTGATTTTATTAAACAGGCACAAGCAGTAAGTTATTAATGTTTCATAACTTTTATTCACATTGTTAGAAAAATAGCCAAATAATTCTGACTTTTGTTGGATCTAAATGCATTGCTTTTTTGTTTGAAATTTTGTGATGTTCTGGAGATCGTAATTACCCTGCAAATTTCTATTGACAAAAAGAAGAGCCTTGAGCCCTGAGCCTGGCTCATTGTTTTCTCACAGTGCTTAAAGCTGGGATGGGCAGTGATTTTTATGGTATATTTAAAAAAAATAAAACACAGCATTATTTTTGTTTATCCAACAGTACTTATGGAATTTTCTTCTGCTTGAAAACTTCTAAAGGCAGAATTTTTCATAAGAAGTTACTGTCTGAAAAAAAAAGTCTATATAGCTTCAGTGCTATTTTGACATGTTCATGGATGGTTTTAAAAGAAGCCATATGTACAGTGTACTACAAATATCTGTGCTATCGACTCAGCAAGCTCAGCTGTCCAGTTTTATGGGCTTCCCTCCAAATGAGTGGCACTGTCAATAGACTCAAAGGAAGTTCTTGTGTTTGTAACACATACTTACAGAAAACATCTTTTGCTATGAGGGATTTGAAAGAGGGAGTTGTGAAATAAAAAAAAAATTCTAAAGCATCCTGTGACAATGGTTTAGATGGTTTAGAAAGATTCTGTACACTTTTATTTTATCCTTTTAGTGAAGTGATTTACACCACTAAGGCTTTCCTTCAAGGAAAATAGTTTTTTATAGAGGCCTTTTTAAAACCAGGCATATAAATGTTGTTTTTTAAGTTCCATAGCTTACCTGCTTACATGCATAAATGCCATGCTGAGCTGAGGCCTTTTGATGTGGTTTGTGTTGGCTGTTATTTGATAGACAGGTTTTATTTTTGGCATTATGATAGCCAGTGTACAATGTAGCTAAGTTTGCAGGATTTAATAAAATATAGATGTTAACTGTCTGTCTGGGTCTAATGAAAGGTTAGTAGATGCCATTGAATCAAAATGTGTCAGTGTACAGAATATAACACAGGCCTTACAGGTTTATGTTGATTTAATTTTTTTTAATATGGTTGTACCAGCGCAAGCCTTTAGACCAAAGATTTTAATTTTTTACTTGCACGTGACTTAAAAAGAGAAAAAGAGGTTAATTTAGAAAATTTGAACTTACTGTGTACTTTTTTACTGCTGTCTTTTTTTGCCCTTCAGAAATGACTTGTGTGACATGGGTTAATAACTGATTCAAGAAACCAAATGGCACTTCAATATGTAGACATCCCTAGTCTGATATATGTGTATATTTGAGTTTTATATGGGGAGTTATTTTCAGCATAAACAGAGCCTATATTTTGTGCATAAATTGATTAATAAATTCCCTCCTCTGCTCGCCCCACCTGCAGAGAGTGCTGAGTCACCAGGATGATACAGCTCTACTCAAAGCCTACATTGTGGAGTGGCGCAAGTTCTTCACCCAGTGCGACATTTTGCCCAAGCCCTTCTGTCAGTTAGAGATCACTCTGATGGGCAAGCAGGGCAGCAACAAGAAGTCCAACGTGGAAGACAGCATTGTTCGAAAGGTGAGCGAGCTGTACTGCCAGAGAGCTTTGTTGCACCAATCCTAATTGCCTAACTGCTGTGATGCAGCAGCATTAGTAGCAATCACCAAAATTAACAAATTACACAATGGAGTATAAGGGGGCACATTGAGTGATGAGGATTTTGATAAGAGCATCCATTACTAATCTTAAAACTTGGCAGTGCTTAGATGAGATGTGGAGTTTTTTATAAACTATAGATACATTACTTGAATACGGAACTTTCTTGTTGGATAAATGCAATTTAAATCCATCAGTCTTTCTCTTCATGTAACTTTGGTGTTAGTTGAGTTTTTAGTTTTGTCTAAGACCATGCCTGCCAAATGGTGAATTATATTTGGGTGTTTACCTCAAAAGTACCCCGATATAGCAACTCCTGACACATTGTATTTCTGGAAGGTTACTTAACTGATTATGAAGAACTGTAGAAGTAATGGGGGATTATGGAATGAATATACGAATTCAAGACTGACTCCCTTAGCAGTCCAGTTACATAACGTAATTTTAAAATGTGAGCTGAATATGACTTTTATAACAAGTTCAGAGCAAGATCAAGCTCTGACATAGCTGAACTGCTGTGTAGGACCTGAAAATTACATTATAAATTGCGCAATTTCTGTTTCTGAGGTCTTGTACTTTTTTGCATAAACTTAGGTCTGCATGTACCTTTCTGAGAGTTTTTTTTTTCCCTGATATGCAGCTCATGTTAGATACATGGAATGAATCCATATTTTCAAATATAAAAAACAGACTTCAGGACAGTGCAATGAAGCTAGTTCATGCTGAAAGACTAGGAGAAGCTTTTGACTCCCAGCTCGTTATTGGAGTTCGAGAATCATATGGTACGTCTTGCACACACTGATCTGTTTCCTCCTCACTTTATTAAATGAATTTTCTTCATACAAAGTTGGCAGTTGTGGTGGTAGGGTTGGAATTATCTCTGCATTTTGTATTGATTTTTTTTTTGTTGTGCTTGTTGATACATGATACCGGTTAAGTTTTGTTTATAATCTTTAGCTTCTAAGTGATTTACCTGTGTATCAGTTACTGCAAAATCAATGTTTTCAAAGAGAAGAGTACTTTCTGACTTTTTGAGGTTGCGCATATAACTGTACAGCTGTACAACAGCAGTATATCTGTACTCCTTTGTATACTGTTTCTGATTCTTTAGACAGTTTGAAGAAATGCTAAATAGACTACATTTAAGAGTTTGAGTCTCTCTTCATTGCAGAACAGATCTGTGTATCTGAAACTTCTGTGATATTTCACCATTGCCTGCTACTTTTGCAGGCTTTCCAGCCTGTTGAATTAAACTTGTGGCTAATACTCTTTAAGACAGCTTTTTATATAAGTCAAATTCTAACTTTTTTTAAAGCATATTCCATTTAATGACTATTCATTTCTCTGTAACAGTTGAGAGGAAAGTAGAAACTCTCCTTCAAATAGTGCAAAGCACTGCAATAAGCTTACTGTCTCCATTCTTGTAAAACAGGGAAAAAAGTCTGAAATGGAGACATTGTGATTTCAGGAACAGTGTCTAAGAGAAGCTTTTTGCTCAGTCGGGTGAAGAACTTTTCACTTTATTAGGCACTATTCTGAGCTTTTTTATTCCTTCCTTACAATTTTGCAGTTGTATGTGTATTTATGGTTACCAAGTTTGAATGTCTGAAGTGCTGGAGCTAAGTATGAAACTTTTTTCCAGTTTGCCATAGTTGATCTGAATGTTTCTGGGAGCAAAGATTGGCCAAATTTGGTTAACTTTGTGATCAGAGGCCATTTATCAGATCTTTTAAATTGTTCAATGCAACCTTTTAATACAAGTCTCACTCTCTCATTGAAATTTGCTTATTATTAGCCACATAGATTTCCAAGACTTGAGAGTAAGTTTGGACTTTCTCTTTGCAGTTAACCTCTGTTCTAATCCTGAAGATAAACTTCAGATATATCGGGATAACTTTGAAAAGGCATATTTGGATTCAACGGAGAGATTTTATAGAACACAGGCTCCTTCTTATTTACAACAAAACGGTGTACAGAATTATATGAAATATGTAAGTAAAAATTCTGTTGTAACTTTGTACTGAACGTGTTAGTACTTTAAATGATTGCTGTTCTACTTTTGCACAGGCAGATGCTAAACTAAAAGAAGAAGAGAAAAGAGCACTACGATATTTAGAAACAAGACGTGAATGTAACTCTGTAGAAGCAGTGAGTATAATGTGTAGAAAAATTGTGTATTTCCTAGTTATATAGTGTTGTAGTTTTTAGTTTTGTGTTACAGTATCATTTGATAGCACTAAATTGGAACTGTTTATTTTGTGTTCGCAAACCATAAATTATTTGTTGCAAAAACATGTATTACTTTCCAATCTGGTAATCTACAATTTCTGCAAATGTTTAAATAGCACATGTAGATCAAAAGTTAAAACTGAAAGGCAGGTTTTTATTCAGATTGGCTTTTGTTCTTTCCTTTTCAGTTAGGTATGGTGGATTTTTCCCTATGGTTAACAGTGGATGAGAATCATGTTTGAAAATGAACTATCAAATCTATTTGGCAAACGACTTCTCAGTGCTCATTTAGAACACCTGAAAGAGTTATTGTTCATTGCAATCAAAAGGAGCAATAGAAATTTTATTAAAGCTGTAGTATATTTCCTCTTAGGCTGAAATATGACCATTTAATATAAAAGATGGGTTTTCTTTTTTTCCTTCCCCTTCTTCCCTCTTCAGCAATTTTTTTACACAGTTCAGATTCTAGAGGAAGAATGCAATGAATATGTCATAATTGTCTGTGTTGAAATTAGTTCAGGAAACAGGTTATTTTAAATAAATACCTTTTAAATCTGATCATTTTTTGAAGTTGATGAAAATGTGCTTTACACCTTTTTTTAAGCTGTGAGTCATTCATTTTGCACAGGTATAAATTGTAGCCCATATAAACAGGCTGACAAAGGAGAGATGGTCCTGACATGTACAGGCAGTTTCTGTTCTAGATCTAATGCCTTGTTCAAGCCATCCAGCCTGGTCCAAATAGGGTATGCTGGAATGAGAACTATTCTTAGCTCTTGGATGTATACTTGGAAATGAAGTAGGGTAGTTACTGTTCCAAAAGTGGTGGCTCCCTTGAGAGAAAAGAGTCGACAGAAATACTAAGCTCCTTGATGGTTTGGAGGAGACTTTGCCACATTTACTAACCTAAACATTTTGAAGAAATATGGTTCCTGTGTAGATTCTACTCAAACTGCACATAGTTTTATGAATCAGTGAATGAGTTAATTATTTTTTAGAGCTAATTGTTGAGAACAGGTTAGATTTTGTGTCATGGCAAACTTGAGACACATCAGACAGTTCAGGTGGCTGCTTGAGCTAATCCTGTGTTTAATGTGTTTCAGCTCATGGAGTGCTGCGTCAATGCCCTGGTGACATCTTTTAAAGAGACTATTTTAGCTGAATGCCAAGGCATGATCAAACGAAATGAAACAGAAAGTAAGTGGAGCTTCAAGAGCAGTGCAGGGTGAACCCTGCATGAACTGCATAAAAATAGATTTGTGTGTAGATATATCAAATTACTGTTTTTAATAGAGGGTGGTAGTTTTTCATATAAAAATATTATTGCACATGAACAATCCCACAAAAAATTACCATCATTGATTCATATTTTTCCCTATCACTTTTGAAATTGATGTACACAATACTTTAACTTGAATGAGTGGATAGCTCTAGTCTTGTTTGAAAGAAAATATTTTGTGGTCTTTTTTCTTTATTTTTTCCTACACTTACTTGCATTATATTGACCAACTCTGGTAAATGCTCCATATGTCTTTACTTTGTCTTTGAGTACTCCACATACAAACATTTCCTCTTTGTTTCACCCCACTACCTCTTTACACCTGGGAAAAAAGTGAAACATCCCTTTTTATAAAGATTTTTTTTCTGAAAGGCAGGGAGAAAATTTTCTTATTCTGATTATTGATGCAGGACCTGTAGGTCAAATGAACAAATCTTTGCAAGCTCTTCATGGGGTTTTATAGCCAGTATATCAGTGTGAGTATTGAAAGTTAGCTCTGCATGCCTTTTGAAAGTTTTCAAAAGATTTTTTTTAATTCTGCTGCCAGAATTTGAGAAGTTAGTATGATAAAACAAACTAAATATGTCATTAAAATGTTGTAATTCAGATAGGAAAAAATGAAAAAAAGAAACCAAACTGAAATCACAGGTTAATTTTTCTTTGAGGTCTTGATATCCTGCGGCCAGGGAATATTTACTAATGTCTTCAGAGGTTTTCATTTCTATTGAAATGAGGAAACTGTTTTATGACTTAGAATATTATAGAAAATACTCACTTCTAAAGCCAGCATTTAAGAAAATATTTGACCTCAAAACTATGTCATACTGATCTGTTCATCTAGCAGCATGATTTCTGGCAATAGCCCAGAGCTAAATGTAGAAAGCAGTGAAACTTCTTATGAGTATATGTTACAGCCTTTGGGAGAATGCAGGAGGCTGATGTAAATACAGAGCTTCAGAAGGGTTCATCTGCCCAAGGACCTTTCTTTAGAAACCTGTTGAGCTATGCACAGAGCCCTCTCTTGTGGCTGTGTCTGCCTGTGGTTGCAGGGCACTTCCACTCAGTCTGTAAGAACTGCTTCAAATGTTTCAATGAAGGGTGCAGGTGCAGATGGCTGAAACGTAATTAAAGACTGGAGCTATGCATAGGAATGTATACATCTGATAGTGTCCTCTGCTCTGCTTTGCTTACTCATCTGACTTGCTGATATTATCTGCCCCAAAGAATTCAGTGATGTTTTCTTTATTAAACAGCACTGACAAAAAAGGGCTGTTTTGATGGAGATTTTTGGTTATGAGCTGGGCACATACTCTTACTGTGTTAAGTAATATTTACATGCTGTGCAAAGACAGGAAGGAATAATATTTTTCAACTAAAATCTATCAAAATGTCATAACTTGCAAACACTTTAGAACTGACTTTCTGTGTTTTTGTTTGCTTGTAGTATTGGGGAAGGGAGGCCTAAATTTTATTCCTGAAGTACAACAGAAATAAAAAGTATGCTTGGCTTTCATGAATACAGAATGAAAGCAGACTTTAAGTGCCCCAACAACTACAGCATTGATTTCTTTACTCTTCAGTGTCATAATATATTCTGAGAGAAGTTCCAGTAAAATACTCCTTTTGGTTTTGTTACTTTGAAATCTGTCTTTGAAGAATGATGGGTTTTTGGATTCTGCAGTCTTAGGGATGCACCTGGAGTCTTCCTTTGCTACTGATTCTTAAGAGAAACCACTGATTTTTTTTTTAATATTTATGGCATCACTACTGTACAGAAGCAGATGTAGAGCCCTTTAACATATATTTTTGTTTCTCTTTTTCTGCCCTCTTTTCCTCTCTCTTGCTCTTTTTAAAAGCCTAGATTAAAAGATCCAGTAAAAGTCGAGCTTTTTGGACTTTTTGTATGTAAAACAGTGCTGCCATTTGTTATAGCAGATTTAATTGCACTGAGAATGCCTCCAACTACATTTTTTTTTCTGGTTCCTGGAATTCAGCCCATTATGAGTTGTCTGTAGTACCATTGCAAGTTCTTATTCGATGTTGTTTGTAGCTTACATTCTCTAATTTGCTGTGTTATGTTCTAAAAGGATTTCTTTTCTTCTCTGTGCTTTTCTATTTGCTTCTGCAGCAGCTGTTGCGGTACAGATGTGGTAGCATATTTCATCCTCAGTGGTGATGGGATCTTGATGTTTGTTGCTGACAAAAGTAATGCAGAGGAGAAAGAAAAGGCAGGGCCTCTGACTTTTCCACTTTCACAGTAGACATAACGTTGAAGAACTAAGTGAATCTATAAATTTTGTTTTCTGACAAAAAAAAAGTGTCCATTTGTTCTACTTCATGAAGCAAAGTCCTTTGCCAAGCTGAGTTCAAATCTTTGTGGTCTCTTTATAACAATCTGGTGACCTTAATCCCAGTGTTCTTTGTGGACAGTACTGAAATATCTTCACAAAAGAGTAGACAAATAAAGCATCACATTTTGAAGTTTTTGTGCTGGTAACTTTCTGAAAAACTAAATAAACTCTTTGGGAAGAAGAGTTCAGTGTTTGCATTAGTCAGTTTTGGTTACTTCAGAACTTTGCAAGCTTTTATAAAACAAAGCATTGTAAGTGGTGTTGAAACATACACAAGGATAGGTGTGTTTGGCTTTAGTTTAAAATATAAAAATGTCTTGAATCCATACAGTTCCCTGCATAAACTCCTGTAGGCTTCCAACTGAGAGACATTCTTGCCAGGGATTCGAAGGCAATTTGTTAGAACCTGGACTTAATCCAAATTGGCATTGGTTTTAGGGGGGTCTTATTCAAGCTTGTGATACTATATGCGTTAGCATACTATATAAGATACTATATGCATAAGCAAGTATTACATTGCAATAAATATACCGGTTTTGCCTTCAAAAGAATCTTCTTGTGGGACCAGAATTAGAACAGTACTCAAGACATCTTTCTTTTTAAGATATGAGCTAATTATCCATTCTTCACATATTTCATGTTCCGCTTGAGACATGCCTAGGAGAAATGCAGTATATTTGGGTTTTGTAGATGTCTTTGACTGGTGCCTTCATCAGTACTTGTATCTTTCAGAGTTGCATTTAATGTTTTCACTGATGGATAAAGTTCCAAATGGCATAGAGCCTATGCTAAAGGATTTGGAAGAACATATTGTTAGTGCTGGACTTGCAGACATGGTAGCAGCTGCTGAAACTATTACTACTGTAAGTGTATTGGGTTTTAGTAAAATAACAACAGGAAAACAGCTTGCCAGAAGTTAAATAGTCACTCTTTTTGGGACAAATGCATGAATGGAAATAATTTTTAAGATTTTATGTTTAGAGATCAAATTTTGGTCTACTGAAAGTTTTAAATGTCTTTAGGATAGCTTTTTATTCTTTGTTTTCAGTTGTGGCTTTAAAAAGTGAATCTAATTTGCAGTAAAGTTATAAATTAAATGCATGGGTTCTTTATACAATACAATTATGCTGGAATCTTAATTTAAAAAGCCTAATCAATTTTCCCAGAGTTATAACTTCTTGATGAAATTTGAAATTTGCTTTCAGTCTAAGAGTGGTTGTTTAGTGTGGATATGATAAGGGTTTTTTCCCCACTGTACTTTTTCAGCTTTTTATCATCTTTTTTCTTCTGGGACTGGGAGGCCTAAGTGTCTGCAGCAGTTAGAATGTGGCGTTTGTCTTTTATTGATCCTTGAAAGCATCCTTTAAAATAAAATGTTACTGTATAGTATTAGAAAGTTACAGGGTTTTAAATTTTTTTTTCTATATTGGAAATACTATCCTGAAAGTCTGTGTTTAAGCCTACATGCTGTAGAGCTCTTCGATCCAGAGACTAAAGATAAAATGTAAATTCACAGTATGCAGGTTTTTTAGGGCACAGCATTTTTACAAATTAGGGAATTACATATATGTTCACACTGAATTCTGTGGAACCTTGGGTTTTTATTTGATTTTTGCCTCTTTAGGATTCTGAGAAGTATGTAGAGCAATTGCTCACGCTATTTAATCGGTTTAGCAAGTTGGTTAAAGAAGCTTTTCAAGATGATCCAAGATTTCTTACTGCCAGAGATAAGGTATGTATTTCTGCTGGTCTTTTGTTCACTGTAAGATCTGTTGCAATTTGTGTTATGATGTCTCCAAAACCCTTGTGTGCATTCACTGTTAAATTTAGAAGCTGCTATTACTCTATTAAATATGCAGACTAAAATATTGATGAAACTTACTACCAACTTAGGAGCTTTCAATTTCTGTTACAGTGCTGCATAAAGTTGCATATATTCAGCTTTGTAATGGTGTAGAGCACATCAGAAGATGACCTTTGTATTGAGAACCGTAATGTCTGATTCAGGAATAATTTGTGTTTGGAATTTACTTTGTATTTGTGTCATGACTTCAGATGTGCAACCTGCTCCATGGAATCCCTTGCTAAGTTGTTATTTGAAGGAAACTAGTATGTTAGTGGAAGAGAGGAAAACATCAGTTTATTGGGAAATTGAGTCATAGAATTTGAACTCTCAAACTGAAAATAGAATCTGCAAGCTTGGGGCTAATAAAAAATTTGAATTGATTCCATGTTACAGTAGTGTAAAAAGAGAGACAACCTTTGCAATTCATATGAGAAATGGAGTGAAGCACCAATAATCTAATTCTTTTTCAGGCATACAAAGCAGTTGTGAATGATGCTACAATATTTAAACTTGAATTGCCATTGAAGCAGAAGGGGTAAGCCATGTAAACTTTATGTGAATCAAGGTTTTTAAAATGTCTCTTCAAAAAGTAATGCTGTGTTTAAAAGGGTTTTGTGCTATTTGCATTATGGAATTTCAGATTGCTTATTGACCTCTGGTAAGACTCTCTTTGTGTGGAAGCAGATCAGTGAATAGCAGCCTGGTTCAACTTAAATTTATTTGTAGTATTTGGGGATCTGTTCTTTTAAACCATGAGTCAGTTTGTTAGCTGAAGTTTATAATGATTTCCTGGATTATTAATTTCAAAAACCTCAGCTGTATAACTCTGCCACAACTTCAGCAAAGGTCCTGGGGAAAAATGAGGCAGTAATCTTCATGGAAATAACTGTGGCTGATTAAGGTGTAACCATCCACAAGCTGTTTTCCACCTCCTCTTGTGCCAGTTGTGAGTGTGACCTGTCCAGCTGTTGCATTTTTGTTTCAGTGCAGGATTAACCAGGTTAGTTTAAACAACTTCCAGTAGATTAGGCAGACCTGCGTGACTCAAGAAGAAGGACCATGCTTACAGAGCCTGCTCTGCTAACTCAGCCAAGAGAAGGTAGCAGTCAGTTAATTGATTGTTAACATTTACCATGTGATGTGCCACTTGAGTAGGAACTTGTGTTTATTTAGGTGCTTGGGATGGCTTATATATAGTTTGTCGTCTGCTTTACTATGGAAACAAAGCTTTTGTAGCTGGGCTGCCAGCTTCCCTTTCCAATTGATTCTAGTTAGGGGTGGATGGTTATAAATATCTGTCCAGCATCTTGGTTCATATTCTGGGTTTGGTTTCGGATAATGGCAAGCCAGAATAGGGCTTACTCTTTCTCCTTGTATTTATTGGAGAAATGCTGTCACAAAAGACTGGATCCCTGCTTTGTATACTTTGCATAGGTGTCGGTAAGGTAGAGGAGTTTCTCAGGTATCTTCTAATAGTTTCCTTTCCTCTGAGACCATCCCAATTTATACCTCATTCAAAACTGTTTCACTCCTAAAGTGAACCCAGCCTAGTGGTTTCTTAGAAACCACTGTAATTGTGGTGGTCTTCTGTTCAGCATTCTTCTTCCCAAGCACTTTGAAGTTGTCTAGATATGCAGCCTGGTTTGAGCAGAATGAAACTTCATCTTGCTTAGTCTTCGGTAATAGCCAAAAGACTTGTGATCTGTTTGTACTTCAAATGGTCTTTAGGAGGGCAGAAGACATTAGCCTGCAAGCTGCTTCATGAATTAAAACAAAAAAAGGACAAGTTGTCTGAAGAGTGTTAGCCCTGTCTATACTAATTGATGAGAGGCTGAAATAATGAGCAAGAAAAATGGATTCCTGAGCTTGCTGTGGGCCCTTGGGTAGCAGTCAGGTTGGTGCTATCTGACTCTAGGAATAGGGATTGGTCTTTGCCATTTGTTTTTATTCACCAGTCTAGACAGAGGTTCAAAGCATGACCTGAGATTGATGAATTCTGAAGAACCCCAATCTGTCTACTGTAGCATCTTGTTCAACTTTAGTATGCATTTAATCTCCTAGCTGTTAGTCCATCCTTTATAGCTGTGATGAAATAATTTTATCCTGTTACTAGGTGTTAGATGGGTTGAGTTTTGCAGTCTGTGAAGTGTGGTGCAGGAGGTTGTTCTTGAGAACTCATTACAGCATACTGAGGAGATGAGTGAAACATTTCACTGTAGCATTTGTTAATTCTTTACTGGAATATTTCTTTCCATACAATATTTTGTTGTTTCACACTCTAGTTTCACCTGTATACTTCATTGTTACAGTTCTAAAATTTTAATTAGTTAAAATAAGCTGTAGAAGCTTTCTGAAAGTGCTTGGCAGTATTTATTCTTTCAAGAAGAAAGGGTGTTATCCCTAATTTTTCATTAGTTTAACGACATATAAATTCACCACCAGGATCCTTGCCAAGAGGATCAGGAGAGAGCAGTCTGTCTTGTTAACAGTGTGACTACTCCAGAATAGCAGGATGCTGTATGGTTGGAAGAAATACTGTTCTTCTTTTATCTAGTGTTGGATTGAAAACACAGCCTGAATCCAAATGCCCTGAGCTTCTTGCTAATTACTGTGACATGTTGCTAAGAAAAACACCACTAAGCAAAAAACTAACCTCTGAAGAAATTGAAGCAAAGCTTAAAGAAGTGGTATGTTTTTGCTTTTTATTTCACAATTATTCTGAAGAAGGAATTTATTTGGTTTAATTTATTTCCTTATGTGGATTGAGGCCTTGATCTTCAAAAGCAGTTATGTGATAGTAAAGAAAAGAGTTTATTATGTTATGAAGTGTGTGTGTGTGTTTAAATATTGTAAATCATTCAGTGTTTCATGTCTCCTGTGTTGGTTCACAAAATTGGTATATTAAATTAACGCCTATATGAGACTGTAACATATTACTGTAACTAATATTTGTCTAGAAAATAATACAGGGGATTTTCACAGTGTCAATGTCTTCTTTGATTTAAGATAATTTCTTGATGTTTGAAAAACTAAGAAATTGAAGGTGTGATATTATGAAACATTCATTGCTTCTGCCTATGACAGTATTAACTCAGTTGCTCTTAAGGCAATGTCAAGTAGCCTTTCTCTCGTCATAGTCTGCAGTGCCTTTAGATCAGCATTCAGACTTGTCTGGCTGACAATGCAAATAAATATATTTAACTCTGTTTTTGACAGCTTTTGGTACTTAAATATGTACAGAATAAAGATGTTTTCATGAGATATCACAAAGCTCACTTAACGAGACGTCTGATATTAGATATATCAGCTGATAGTGAAATTGAGGAGAATATGGTGGAATGGCTCAGAGTAAGTAGTATCACATCTTTCTTTGATTGTGCCTCATGCTTGTGATTAATTAATATTCCATTCTTAAACTTAAATATCTTTCTTACTTAGGTGAGTTTTATGTTTGATAGCAGGCCACTCAGGGCATCTTAATACTTCCCTTCTATCACAGTAATTAGTGAAAGTAAAACTCTTTGGCTCTTCTCTAGTAGTGCCAGTGACAGATTTTAAAATATTTCACGTGCAATTATCTAAAGGTTTCATATATTCCATATAAGCAAAATGCAGAATTACTTATTTAATTATGTAAATAATTTGAGATGCATTCTAATTTTGAATTTTTATGTAGATTAGAATATTATTTGCATGCCTGAAACATTCCTTCAAATTTCAGAACTCATGGATTCTTTAATGCATGCATATGTTCTTCAGCACTTGAATTTCTTTAAAATAATCACCATATGCCTTTAAGGCATAACTAAAGGCATAACTTATCTATGCAAAAACCCCTTTATATTGCATTGCGGATTCACTATTACTGTAAAGTGGTGATACCAGTGTACTTCTTTATGCTCTTTATTTATTTGAGCTTATTATTTTAAAAATAAAACTTTTTGTTCATAGGTTTCTATGTCATATTTACTGTTATGTTTGTTTATGTAGGAAGTGGGAATGCCAGCAGATTATGTAAACAAGCTGGCTAGAATGTTCCAGGATATCAAAGTCTCTGAAGACTTGAACCAGGCTTTCAAAGAAATGCACAAAAATAATAAACTTGCTTTACCAGGTTTGCTACTTTTTATTTCTCTTAGTGAAAAATAGCTCTGTTAAATCTTAGGTTAAAAATTACATCAACTGCAGGTTGAACACGGCCCTGTTGCCCCTCGATTGTCTGTAGACTCTGCTTTCTCCTGCAGTTGATACTAGAGCTGTATCACTCTGTGAGTTGTTTTGGGTTTTTCTTGTCAGCAGTCTCGTAGATAAAGATTCCCTTCTCTTGTAGACAAATTGCAAGCAGGGGCTTGAACTGGCATCAGCCAGGTGAATGGCTGAACTACCTCCTTTTATGCCCTCATCATTCTTCTAGTGCTCCATGCTGTGCTCCTCCTTCATCTGCCAGCAGGAGAGCTGGATGCATACTATGGAGGCCATAAATCATATTCTGAGATTGTTTCACTGATGAGAGAGGCTGAGGAACATCAAGCATTGGACCTGCCATGCTGAAAACTCTTGAGTAGTGCTTATAAGCATCAGCTGTAAAGCTGCACCAGTGTTTAAGGAGCTCTGCAGCAGCAAGAGAAAAAACAGGTTTTGATCAGTGCTGCTGGCAGAAAGCCATTGATGCATAGAGTGCCTTAATGTTTAAGTAGGTAGACACTCAGCAACTTTCTGAAAATTCAATCCTTCATAGTTGTGTTTAGAGTAGGAAAAAAACCCAAAACATTTTGGTTTAGCTATCTGTTATACCTGGAGATTATAATCATCCAATATCATCTTACAGCTGACTCTGTGAATATTAAAATTTTAAATGCTGGTGCCTGGTCCCGAAGTTCTGAAAAAGTGTTTGTCTCACTCCCCACGGAATTAGAAGATCTCATCCCAGAGGTCGAAGAATTTTATAAAAAGAATCACAGTGGTAGAAAACTCCACTGGCACCACCTCATGTCCAATGGAATTGTAAGTGTGTAGTTTTCATTATATCAGTCTTAACAACTGCACTCTCTGTGTATTTATAACAGTAAGAAAGCTTGTGATTCATACAGGCTTATCAGTAAAATTTTCGTCCTCTTCACAGATAACATTTAAGAATGAGGTTGGCCAGTATGACTTGGAGGTTACAACATTTCAGCTGGCTGTGCTGTTTGCGTGGAACCAAAGACCCAGAGAAAAGATCAGCTTTGAAAATCTTAAACTGGCAACTGAGCTCCCTGATGCAGAACTTAGGAGGACTTTATGGGTATATCCCTTTCTCTTGAAACAGATTGCTTCTTGATTTTTGTACTCTGAAGTACTGGACTAGTACTTTTAAAGCACAGTCTGATAACACTTTGAAACTGAAATGTGAACGCCTTTCTTGATAATTAATCAGTTGTAGTGCTGGCTCCTTGCACTGCTGCTGAGCACACACAGCCATTTACATTGACATGTTCTTTCTACCCAATGTTGCTTCACAAGTTACTTTCACTTTTGGAAACTGCAAGAACTTTTTGACCATATGCTGTCTAAAGCAGAGAGTTACAATTGTGTATTGTCAATTGGGTCTGGTCTAACTCTAGGAAATTAGTGACACGTGGTAAATGTTCCTTAAAAATAACTTCAATGTTTGCTTTAGCAGAGTACTAATTATTTAGCTCATGAATAAAGAGAGAAATCATGTAAGTCAGACTTAACACCACTTCTGTAGCCATGAGTTTGTGTGTTTTACTGCTTTGTATGATTTTGCTTACACTAACCCATTTCAGAAGGAGATTTGGTAAACTCTGTCCCCTCTCTGATTTTACTAGTTCCAAACAAGGCTATGTGGTTCCCTCACTACAGTCAGTACTGCAGTGAATTATGGTTGTAGAAAGTAGTTGTTTCCATTTAGAAAGTCTGGTGTTTTATTTTCATTCTTTCTCCCCCTTCCCTTTTCTCTGTAGTCTCTTGTAGCATTTCCAAAGCTGAAACGTCAGGTTTTATTATATGAACCTCAAGTCAATTCACCCAAAGACTTTACAGAAGGAACCCTCTTCTCGGTGAACCAGGAGTTCAGTTTAATGTAAGATGATGTTTGAAAAGTAAAATAACAATGTACTGTTTTATAACTAAAGGAATTCACTTTAACTTAACCTTTGTTCTTGAACCTAGACACATGCTTTGCTGCCCTGCACTCCCTTATTTTGGCAATAGTCATGCTTCAAGTAGGTGATTGGACTAGATGACCTCCAGCAACCCCTTCAAACAAATGTTTTTATAATTCTAATTTTTGTGAAATTAAATTTCTTACACACTTAGGGACAAAGTGCAAAATTGGAGGCTTTGCTATGTTCCAGTTAGCAGTAAGTCCATAAAATTTCATGGAAGACAGCCTGTAATCAGAGCAGTAGTGCTGTATTGATTATTATACACACATAGAAGTTCAGAAACACTGATAAGTTAACAAAAAGGAAGTGAAGCTGCTTAATGATGTGGTGTGCTGTCAAGAGCCAGGATTTTTGGTGTGGCTCTCCCCAGAGAGGAGTGTCTTTATTTCTGTGAGAATTGCAGTGCTCTTTTATTGATGCTTTGAAATCCTTCGAGCACAAGATAATACTAAGAGAGAATGTCTAAGTGATACATACTACATTCAGCGTGGTTTACTTGCTTCTGCTTGCCTCTACTCTCAATGTATATGATGAGAACTGGCTCCTTGCTAGGAACCTCAGATTCTGTGCCTCATTCTCAGCAGAAGCTGGACATCTGGATCTGTGGAGAAAGAGATAAGTGATGAATCTGCTTTCCTGGGGCTTAGTTTCATGCCCAGGGCCATAATGCTTATTCCTGTCATCAGGATTCTGAACTTTGGGAAATGATGATAGGACATGACAGAAGACACAGGCTGTAGAGAAAGTTTGTGGGTGACCACTGAGGAATGCCATCAGCTTTCTTTGTTGGAATAGCTGGGTTTTGTCCCAGATGGTTCTTTGATGGAATATTAACTATTCATATTTCCTGAACTTTGTTGTAAAAGTTTCCTCCAGAGAACCCTACATTTATATAATTAAATTGAAATATATTTTTCTGAAATTCTGTTGTTTCAGCTGCTGGATTTACTTGTAATGCTTCTGGCATTATTTAGGTTTCATTGTGCGGAGACATTGGCATTGAGTTTTGATCTGTCAGGCAGTTCTCACACTGCCTTAAGCTAATAACCTATAGGTACCTGATGTGCCATAGTACTTGTTGCTGCTGTAGTTCAAGTTTAACAGGAATTCTGTTAATTAATTGAAAGTTTTGGGGTTTGTATTTTTTTTTTTTGCTCACTTTCGTGCAATACAACTTTTTTCAGAAAAAACGCTAAAGTTCAGAAAAGGGGTAAGATAAATTTGATTGGTCGATTGCAACTTACTACAGAGAGGATGCGGGAAGAGGAGAATGAAGGAATAGTCCAGCTAAGAATATTGCGAACCCAGGCAAGTAACCTGCTGGAAGACTACAAAATTCACCTATTTCTTTTGTTGCGTTATCATTACTGTAATTTGTTGTATTGTCATTACATGCTGCCCACCATTGGATGTTGATGTATGAAATGGGTGCCTTTGAATCCCATTGGAAGTCACTTCTGCTGTATGACTCTAGATCCTTGTGAATACCTGATTCTGCATGTGTGTTCATGCACTTGTAGCTATCAGCCTCCTGCTCTGAAGTACCAGGTCATCATCTTCAAAGAGGACAAAGCAGATATTACGCAAGTGGTGAAGGCATATGGTGGTGTGGGTGGGTGATAGCAGCAGATTGGTAAAGTTGACTGACCCTGGCCGCCACAATGAATAAACAGCATTGTTGATCTTGAGATCTCTTTGGTCTGTATGAAGAGAATAATCTTGGAGGTGGAGTCATGCTGTAATAACAGTACTATGACTTCTCTTTAGAGGAGAAGTTGAAAAGTGCATCTTAGCTGTACAAACTGCATCTTCTTGCTCTGTGGTTGATAGTAAGCTGCTCATGCTAAATCTTTTGAGCTGACAGTTTTAAAAAAGCCTGAATTTTTTCAGGCATCGGGGATCATTACATACAATGGAGTCTCATTTTGCCTTCAAGTTTCAGGTCTGTTCTATCAGTCAGGTTGGATTGCAGGCCATGCACATTGTGAGTTGTACCACCTGATGTAACATGATGTAACCATTCTGGCAGCAGCAGTGTTAATGCCTGGTTGTACTTAGGAAATGAGTGAAATGTTAACAAGGTATATCACGAGTCACCTAGGAAACTGCAACTTCTGCTCAGGGAGTGAGTGAACATTTGGTTTTAGTGAGCAATTCACACTCTAGATATAGGATTAAACTGCTCCTTTGACTGGAATTGTCTTATATCTGTTGCATCTTGCCAGTGCTTCATTCTTTTCCTTTATCAGCTTCTTTGTAAAAGCAGTTCTATATAGGCTAAAAAAATGCAGCATATTTCTGATTTCTAAGGAAAAATACAGATTTCCTTGCTGTCTTGCCTTACCAGGAGCCTCCTATTAATGCTGTGTTCATTTTGTTGCTTCACCCAGACATTTAGAAATAATTTTTTTTCCTTCTTGTCCCCCACTAGGAGGCTATCATCCAAATAATGAAGATGCGGAAGAAAATTACTAATGCCCAGCTTCAGACTGAACTGGTAGAAATATTGAAAAACATGTTCTTGCCACAAAAGAAAATGATAAAAGAGCAAATCGAGTGGCTTATAGAGCACAAATATATCAGAAGAGATGAGTCGGATATCAACACGTTTATATACATGGCATAATTGGAGGACTCTGCGGGATGCTGAGAGCATAAATGGAAGGGTGCTTGGACAGACAGCTGCAACAGTTTGTGCTGCAGAAGGACTTGTTTTGACTTTCGTTACATATTAAAATCCCTGCCTTACCTTACAGAGGACTATATTTTGCCAATCTCATTCAGCTAGCATGATGGCATTCCCTTCATGTTGCACACTTTTAACAGCATGCTGTTTTGTGGGAAACTTGCATTCATGAAGAGCCCATTGTGAACTTTTTAAAGTAGATTTGATTTACACCCACCAGGAAGAATACAGGTTTGGGTTTTTAGATGACCAGTACTTGCACAAGGAAAAAATATTCAAATATTCATGCACTGAGGAACTGCTATTAGTTTTGTTTTGGGTTTGTTTTTTGTTTTGTTTGGTTTTGGTTTTTGGGTTGTTGGTTTTTTTTTAAATGCAATTAGGACTAGAAGTAGCACTTTCACTTTTGTGTTTTGGATCAACCGAGTAATGTACTGTCCATCTCTGATCCTTTTCATGTAATAACATTTGAGACACACAAACACATTCGTCACAACTGATACATATTTGTTACAGTTAAAACCTGTTTGCTAGAGCAGTGCTTCAATCTAGTAACTGGATTTTAATAATTAACACATTAAGTGACATAAAAGTAATTCCAAGTCATCGGTGATATTTTTCCCTAAGCAAGAGATCATTGTTTTTAAATTGTTTCCTGCAAACAAGTGGATATGTTATTACCTTAATTTGGATGGGTGATTTGCTACAATCCTTTTTGACAACGTAAAAGTTTCTTGAATGATACTTCACTCTAAAAGCAGTTTTCATGGGTGGGTCTGCTATAGGAACAGAAATATTAAGTGTATTTCCTTGTACATTTAATATTTATATTCCAAATATTTCAGTATGACTACATATATCAGGATGCATTAAAGAGTAATTTATGCACAACTCCCGCAGAAAGAGAATAACACTTGAAGATCCCTGTACTATTTCCTCAGTGGTAACTTTTGTATACATGCAAGGTTAATTCAATTGGACTAGTCAACATCTTTATATGAAAACCAAACCCTCTGCTTTCCATTTGGTAACTGGTAGGGTAGGAGTACTCTTCTAATGAAAATGATAAAATGCTAAGGAAAAATACCTTGTTCAGTGTATGTAGAGAGAGTGCCAAACACACATCAGGAATCTCAACTTCTTAATGTTACCTCTTCCATTCTCAATCATCTGAAGTAGTCATTTGGCACTGCCCTACTCTCTGCTGTTCAGAAATGTCCCAGCACGTACTGGAGTTGATACCATGAGTCATAGGAGCAGAGTGCCTGTCTTAGGACAAAGGTAAGTTGCGCTTTATTCAGTTCTGTATGAATATTTCTTCTATAAATTACAAGTGTGTGAAGTTATTTTTTAATTAACCAGTTGAACTATGACATCTAAAGGCCTCATCTTTGATGATGAAATGGGGAAGAGGATAAAATTAACTTTAGTCAAAAAAGAAAGCCTTCCAGTAAGTAAGAGGAGGAGTTTTACTTTCACATGGTTACGGTAAAGTATGCTGGAGGAGTGGTTTAAAAGCAAACTCTCCAAGAATGGCTGTTTGCACCCTTAAGCAGGCTGTGTGCTCTGTTACTAATGTAAAATGCCAGTGTGACTGCCTGAGAACAGTGTATATTTCGACATCTATTTGAGTAAGAAGTTTTTGGTAGCGAGGGTTTCATGACCAAGAGATGGAGAAATCAAGGCCTGGCCAATTACAATTGATGGAAATCCTACAGCTTGTGTTCCATGCTTTTATTGATACTCAAAAGTAGATGCTGTTTAAAAATGCATCTTTTATGTTGGCCTTGTGGTGTTGCAATTCAGAATCAAAAGGAAGTGGTGCTCTGTGTAGTTAACCAATGAAACTATTTGAACATTAGAAAACAAAATTCTAATAAAACACTTTGTGCTGCAAGACTTTCAGTCTTTGTAACTTTAAAATAATAAATATTTACTTGGGATAACTGGGGAGAACATGACAGTCTGAGCACACTCCTCAACATGAAAAATTCCAACCCTTAACCAGAGAAGAAAGGTGTGAAATGGTCACATGGAAAGAGCTGCCAAGGGGATAATGCTAATTTTTAAGCCATTGGTTTAGATTTGAGAGAGAAGTTTAAGGGACTGCATCTCAGATACAACTCTTTAGGAAGCTGGAATGTATGCAGAAAGGAAAAGCTTGCTAAAAGCTAAGGAGCTACACATTCCCTCAACTAATAGGTACAATACAACCTGATTGTTACCTATACATTTCTCAAAACCTGGGATGGAAATACAATTGGTAATGTGCCTATGACATGGTCATTTTTTCTTTAAATATATACCAGAAATGGATGTCGGGTTTTTTATGAAATCTAAGACAGTCACCAGCAGATTTGTTAAAGATGCAGAATCACGTTTAGCATCCTTCATCAGGTCACTTCACCAATATGCACTTAAAACTAGTATCACCTGGGGCACAGGGAGATACCTGGGGTAAGCTGTTCTTTTGGGGAGGGTAGAGTTCAGATCTAAATGAAAACTATTCTTCACTTGCAATATGGCAACAACGCACTTTTAAGGCTGCAATTTTTAGCTATGAATATATATGTCCAAAGACCTAGCTTAAGGAGGTGCTGCATCTGAAAAACACGTTGCCACACACACTGCCACGGTGAATAGCTAAGGAGTGAAATCTGGTGTAGAAAGGGCAGGGGGGAAGTCACTCTTAATGGGTTTAATTAAGAAATACTGTTAAATCTTTCTCTGTCCCAACAACTTGATGATAATCTCAATTTCTCAGTTTCAATTCTGAAGTCTTCCATTTTCCTCTTTCCACAGTTGGTGTCCCTAGCTTCTACTTTTACTCATTTATTTTTCGTTATGACTGTAATGCAGTTACATTTCCAAATGACAATGTGACTTTCTCATTTTCATCTTTTTTAAATTAATATAAATGTTCTGAATGTTCACATCTTGCATTTATCTGCATTGGGATGCCATTGTCCTGTAAAGTGCAAATTTTAAAAATACAATTGGCAAAAAGATTTGATAGTTTTACAGAAAGATTTGCTATCTCAAACTGTTTTCTATTTTCATCTAAATGACTGGGATGCTATCTTTGTAATTCTTTACGGTCATATTTGTGAAATAAACAATACATGAAAGCTTTCCTGTCATATACACTATATGTAGTCTGGAGTGTTGAGCAAACTCGGGTTCCTGAGTTGTAATAACTATCTCCGTATGGTATTTACAATTTTGAATGTGTGCCACTACCAAGATAATAATGCTGTACAATTTTGAATGGTGGTAGTTTCTGTATGGCAGTCCAGCTGAACTATTTTGATGTACTGCTTAATTTTTGAATTTTATTTTTTAAGTTGTATAATTTATTTTCTTGCAAAATAAAAATGTAATTTAAAAGACTACTCATTTAGCAAGGTATTTTGGTGTCTCACCCTACAAAATTTTTAAGTTGAATTCAGGTGCTGCTCCTAAAATTGCCACTGTAAGAAATTTGCCTGACTTCAAGTCCCAACAGATGTTATGATCAGAGTAATTAAAAAACAAAAGTGGAGACTTCCAGTTCTTCTCTTGGTAAAAATTTTTACGAATGTAGGATTATACGTAGAGCTATTTAGTCTTCCAAATTCTATTTAAAGATTAGCTGTAGTCTTTCAGTCAGTGTATCAAAGCCTACCATGCCAAAAGTGGCTGGGAATTGCCTAACTTAGTTTATGGCATTTTTAAAAAGGTTATGTCTCTGCAACTCACAGGGATGAACTTGGATTGCTGAATATTTTGGTTGATTTGTCTCTGAAGTTATTTACAAGGTGCGTCACTGAAAGTTACTGGTGTTGCCACCAGGACCTTCAGGGAGCTGATCCTGCAGTAAACCATGATGTGGGAACAGTCGCTTGCCTGAAGGAATGCTTTTAATGTAATGGCTTTTCTTCTATGATTGTTCTTGCCTTTTAATGTGAATCTCTTTTTACATTTCAGCTCCTTTCTTTAAGTGCACCAGCTAACCATTGGTGTTATGTGCTTTCTGGTACATGCAGAGTTTAGAACTATTTGAATGGAATAAACAGCTGTTTTTGAGTGAGTGCTCAGTACTGTGCATGGCAGTTGGCCAACTGGCAGTTCGTGTGGGAAGAGTTTTGATGGCAGGTTGCTATTATTTCCAAACTTTTTTCCCTCTATTAGGGCAATATATAGTCTTTCCCAATGATTTTTCAGGAGAAGTTGTTCTCTAGAAGCCAGTTATTGCAGGAGTTCCTTGGCTGAATCAACTCCTACCCCTGTAAATTGATCACTGTTTAGGTAGAATCATTGCCGTAAATACAAAAGGCTTAACCTGGTTCATTCTTCTAATAAAGTGAGAATGTAGTTTTCCTTTCTTCTTTGCTTTACCTGTCAACGTACAAACAGAGAATTGTTTAAGCTGGAAAAGACCCTTGAGTCCAACTGTTAACCCAGCATTGCCAAGGGCACCACTAAACCGTATGTCCCTGAGTACCACATCCACTAAGTCCAGGGATGGTGACTCACTTCCCTGTTTTACTGCTTGACAGCCCTTCCCATGAAAAAAAGTTATCTTAATATCCAATCTAAACCTTCCCTGGCACAACTTGAGGCCACTTTTTTGTTACTTGTTAGAAGAGACCAACCCCACCACCCTTGGCTACACCCTCCTTTCAGGCAGTTGCAGAGAGTGATGAGGTCGCCCTGAACCTCCTTTTCTCCAAGATAAACAACCTCAGCTGCTCCTCACAGCACTTGTGCTCTTGATCCGCTCCCTGGATATCTCAACATCTCTAGGTAGACATGGTGCCTGGCGTTTGATCCTCATTTATTTTAGTGATGGAGGTCCACTACGGAAATTCATTTGGATACTGTGCTTCAGCCCCTGCATGCAACCTTAAACACCTGTTAGAAAGAACAGCTGGAGTCACGAATGGCAGCTGCTGCTTCCCTCTGTAGATCCAGGGCATGGCCAAAGCAAATACCAGCTGCTGAGCTAAGCAAGAGCAGCACAGTGTGGCTTTTCAATAGTCTGTGATTGGACATCAAAAGTGACCTTGAAATTAGTACATCATAGTCATGGTGAGAAGAGATGATTAAAAAATTAAAGAATATCAGCAGGTTATATCCCTGAAAAAGAGCTTTATACCGCAGGAGTAAGGCAAGTTAAATGAGAATTTTCTGGGTTTTGTTCTACCTGTTTTCAGCATTACTTATTTCTGAAAAATATCTTCATCCAACCTGGATGTTTTTGCTATATGGTACATACGTATTTTCAGAGCAAAACCTTCAGTTTTTCCTGAGACAATATTTATCAGTTCCTATGTTATGTATGGTTTGAACTCGAAAACTGTCTCTAAATCAAAGGTCTAGACTTGACCACCTTAGAACATCAGCTACTGAGAGTCGAGGAAGCAAAGGAGTACAAATGCTTCCCTCGCCAGTGCCTGTCCCAATCAGCCTCTTGCTGCATGTCTGGAGAATCTTTGGATATATATGGAAAGCAAGAAGTATTTTACTTTTGAGAGCAAAGACAAAGTGAAATCCTCTCTCACAGAGAAATGAATGAGACGTAGAACAAAAAATCAATTGAAGTAGTTTTGACAAATGTTAGTCCTACAATGTGAAGATCAAATATAAAAAAAAAAAGTTAAGGTAGCAAATTGATGTTGACAGGTTGTTAAAATACTCTTGCTTTCTAGGCACTATATCCAAAGCTTGGTTCTTAGCATTTTTTCTAGTTTGGCGTACAAGTGGAAGGAAAGGTGCAAGCTCATTGATGTGACTGGCAGACCTCAGCTCTGGGGAATGCTTCATTCAGTTGTGTGTTACTGTAACAATATACTAACTCCTTCAGGCACTAAAAAAGTGGTTGAGGAGAAGAAACTAATCAGAAACAAATACAGAATTGCTTGTCCTAGACTCTGTGCTGCAGCACAATTCAGAGAAAGTCACTTTGTGTTTTGAACTTGTTCCTTTGAGATACAAAGCCGGAGACCGGGAAAGATCCAGGCTTTTCCTGGCCTAGCTCTGTGCGTGTTGGAGAGACAGGGTGGAGAGGGGCACTGTCAGGCTGGCAAACAGGTGTAGAGATTTTGTGCTGGCTTTCATCTACAAATCCAGGTTCAGAGACAAGAGAGTGTGATGGGAGAAGGCACAGTGCAGCAAAGACCGTGGGACCGGGATGGGCAGCCTGAGGTCAGCTGGGCTTGAGCCGGCAGCAGTCGCTCCGTGCAGGCAGCTGCCGGGACCGTTCTCGGCCAGGGATGAATTCTGAGCTAACAGTGTCAGGGGTTTATGCCATGGCCAGGCAGGAAGGGGTCTAGGGGGAGTTAAGTTGCTGACTCTTCTGAAAGCAGCACTCAGCTGCGGCACAAGGGCACGCCAGGCACAAAGCGTGCCGGGCTCAGCCATACTTGGCGCTTTCATCCCCACGGCCTTGTAGTGCGCAGGATGTTTCCGATACGGGATTAGATAGATGTCCGCGGCCCAGGTCAGCTTAACCTGCAGCGTGGGGCAGGGGAGGGCAGGGCCGAGGAGGGGCGGAGCGCAGCCTCGGGGGCGGAGAGGTCACACCCCCGGCGGCTGGTTCTTTTCCCGCAGGGGTCTTCCAGCTGTCTCCATGCGGTTCGCTACCAGTGATTTTCCTTCTCGGCGCGGCATCGCAGGCTGTCCACCCCCCGCCTGGCCCCCGGGCGAGAGGAACGCGCCTGGCGCTGCGGAACCGCAGAACCCGCTCGGGCGGGA
>NW_005054302.1:5035149-5050716 GCF_000277835.1 Geospiza fortis | reverse complement strand
CCGGCGGGCCGGGGGGCGGCCGGGCGGAGGGAGCGGGCCCCGGGCCGGGAGGGGGTGAAGGGCGGCCTCTCCCGCCCCCACAGCCCCGGGGCCCGCACTAAACCCGGCGGGACCTTTATCCGCGATCCTGAGCGCGGCTTTTTCCGCTGTCAGCGCCGCGGGTGCCGAGCCCTGCCCGGTACCGCTGCAGCCATAGCGCTGTCCCGGCCGGGCCGGGCCTGCACTCGGGTTGAATTCCTCTAATTAAGCAGTGTAAAGATACAAATTTACACCTGCAGGTGTTGTTTCTCAGCTGGGCAGTGGGATGCTGCTGCCCCCAAAGCCTCTGTGGCTGGCAGCGCTGCTGGCACTGTTGGGGGCAGGTGCTGGCGCCGCGCAGGGCGGTGGGAGCTGTGCTGGGGAGAAAGGAGGGCGAGTGGATCGCATCCGAATTGCCATATGCTAAGCTGGAGATGGCATTTTACCAGCTGTGGGAGTGGGTCCTTCCTTCCTCCCTTCCTTCCTTCACGACAGAGCATGAATACTCCTACCAGATGCCAGCTGCACTTGGTAAACAATTGTCTCGTTAATTCAGTTTAAATTTCAGGCCCTGTGCAGTAAGAGTGTTTATGGTAGTATAGGTATTTATTTTGCTAGGCTTGGTTAGGCTTTGTTTTTTTGGCACTAACCCTTGGAAGCACTGCTGTTAAAGCCCTGTAAGAGACATAATTCTTTTTCAGGGAGAAGTTTTAAATTAAACTTCCAGCTGGCTATTATAACTTGAGCTGGGGAGAAAACCAGACAAAAATCCCCAAACAAAACAAGAATCAAACAACTAATTCAGAACAGTAAAAAAAAAATCATCCTTTTGTTAGTTGAAGGTTAGCAAATAAAAAGGAGAAACAAGCTAAATTTTCATGTTGAGACACAACCAGAAAGCTTTGTCTAGATTATAAAAATGGTGGTGTTCTTGTGGTGTCCTTAAGCAGTTGTTTTTTAATTAGTATTTATTTAGCTGTAATTCAGTAATTACAGATAGAAGGCCAGAAGTTTCGAGTATGCTGAAATGTTGTCTCAGGAAGTGCCTAAAGAAAGTGGTTTAAGCCACTAATGGAAAGATCACTCTGTTAATATGAAAAAATGCCTACAGATATAATTTTGTATCTTTGCACTGCTTAATTAGATGAAGCTACTAGCTGGTGAATTAGACTGCTCAGATAATCCCTTTTTCTTGGTTTTGTTTTATTATCCTATCTTGGTGTGAAGTTCTGAATATGTTATCTTCATTTTTGTTCATGAAACACCAAGGGAATGGAAGTTGTAGATGCAAACTGTCCCTGTTTAGAAGCAGTGGAGTTAATGGTAGGAATGAATGAACAAAGTCCAGGGAAGCAGACCAAGGGACTAGTAAACTTTTTCAAGATAACAGCACTCACCCTTGTCTTAAATATATGCTATAGGTGTACATAATAGACTTGGACAACATGAATTTGGCATTGTTTTTGAAGGAGTATTTGTTTATTTTTCAGAAAACATTTTATCACAGATGTTATGGTGAGACTGTACTAGACTGCACTTCTTTTCAAAGGCATGTTATGATTTTTTCATATTTTTCCAGTGTTTCTTAGATATTAATTTTTGAAATAATGGCTTCTATGAAAATGGGTACATTACAGAATGAAACATCATGGCATTGGCTTTCTTGATGTGAGATTCTGAGGACTTTCTTGTTTTCAGGCTCTGAAGTATACAGGCCGTGGCTATGCATCACAACGTACTTTAAATGTAAGTATAAAGCACTCTCTGACTAATAAACTGCTGGGTTTGATTTGTTTGTTAATCACTGACATTTTTAAGAAAATCATCACAAAAAAGCTAGCTTAAAGACAGTGTCACTTGTGCCCAAGCCACATTTTACTGCAAAATCTAAAATAAGTCAGATTGCAGTTTATTTTGGTTGGCTAAGTGTGGGACAAAATTAGAAGTGTGTCAGCTGATGTAAGCTTCATGTAACTGTCAACCCAGAATGGGAAAATACAGCTGATATCAACTGATCCCTTTGAAATTATTTGTGTTATCCTGCAACTTGCTGTTACAATGTGAAGGATGAGGATAAGTTGTTACTGACTCTCATGAAGTCTGTCATGATGAAGGGGTTACAGTAATAGACAGCCCTTTATAGTTTTAAACAAGTATCGTTTGTATTTATTTTTTTTCTAGTGTTTTCTTTCTTTGCCTGTCTAAATAGAAACACCCTCATGACCAGGCCCTGTAAAGCTTTGTGGTTAACTTTCACTGAAACCAATACAGCTGGAAGCAATCATTGTTGCTTCTTGTCAGCTGTCAGGGGCAGCCAGAGGTCTAGCATGTGCATCTTTTTGGTGCCAGATTCTCATGCTGCTCTCACAGGGTTATTGAGTGCACACGTGGATGTAACACTGAAGCTAAGAGGCAAAATAAGAGTAAATTGTCTTTACTACTAGCATAGGGCTGGATGTCATAAATGCTGCTTGCACGTTCTGCTGGTACCTGGGCTTTTGAATATATCCAGGGGTGGAGACCTCACAACCCCTCTGGGTAACCTGTGCCAGAGTTCAGCCCCACTCCCAGTGGAGAAATGTTTCCTGATGTTCAGTGGGAACTCCTTTGTGTCAATTGGTGCCCACTGTGCACCACTGAAAAGAGTTTGGCTCTGCCTTCTTTGCACCCTTCCTTGCAGTATTAGTATACTCACCTCCATGGTGAGGTGCTGCTGTTGAAGTTCTCTGTGGTACTACAGCCCTCTGGTGTAGCAGCCACTCCTCCCAGTTTGGTGTCACCAGCAAACCTGCTAAGGGTGCACTGCACCATCATCCAGTTCATTAGTGAAGATGTGACACAGGACTGGACCAGTACTGATCACTGGTAACTGGCCTCCAACCAGGCTTTTTACCTCTGTCACCACTCCAGCCTGGCCATTCAGCCCTTTTCTGTCCCCCTCCCTGTCTGCTTGTCTAGCCCATAGTTCATTAGCTTCTGTATGAGGGTTTTATGGGAGACAGAGGTGAAAGCCTCACTGTAGTCCAGGTAGACCATGTCTGCTCTCCCCTCCTCTACCAGACCAGTCACTTTGCTGTAGAGGGCTGGCTGTTTGTCTGAGCATGGCTTCCCCTTGGCGAATCCCTGCTGATGACTCCTGATGATTTTCTTGTTAGTTTTTTTTAGGATTAGTTGTTTCATCACCTTTCCAGGGGTTAAGATGGGTCTCACCGACCTGTAGTTCCCTGGGTTCTCTTTCTTACCCCTCTTGATGATTGGAGTAATGCTTGGCTTTCCTCCAGTCCTTGGGCACCACACATAATTGCTGTGACCATTCCAACATTATTAAAAGTGACCTTAAAAAGTCACCTGCCTGCTCCCACAGAACTCATGGGGCCTTCTAGTCAGGACCCATGGATTTAGGTATATTCAGTTTGCCCTGACTTGTTCTTCTTCCACCAAGGGTCTTCATTGTTCCACCCTTCCCCCAGTCTCTGGAGCTTGGGATTCCTGAAGGCTGCTCTTAGCACTGAAGACCGAGGCAAAGAAGGCATTCAGTACTTCAGCCTTGTCCTTTGTCATCAAGGAGGCCCATATTTTCCTTGCTTCTTAGGTGCTCATAGGAGCCCTTCCTGTTGCTTTTGACATTCCTTGCCAGATTCAATTCTTGGCTTTCATGACCTCGTCCCTGCATGCTCAGACTGTGTGCCAGATTCTCAGTCCCTGTTTCCATCTCTTGTATGGTTCATTTTTGTGTGTGAGTTTTGGTATCCATCCTGGTATTTTCACCTAACTTACTGCTCCTTGGAATGGATTGTTCTGGAGCTTGGAGGGGTCATCTCTGAACATCAGCCAGCTTTCTTTGTTCCCCCTTTGCTGTAGGATGTTCAGGATTCTTGCAGACATCATCAATGCCAAGGCTGAGCTCAATGCACTCCACCTGTTCTGTCCCATAAAGCACAAGGCCTCTCCTCTGCCCCCTTGCCTTGTCTTTTTGACCTGTCCTTCCTGGAGAGCCCTTTTCCCTGCATGGCAGCACTCCAGCCATGTGAGCCGTCTCACCACAGCTCCATGATCCCAAGGGTGTAGTGCTGCAGCTGCACACCAGTCTCCTTATGTTTACTCTCCATGCTGCATGCATTAATACAGATTTTAGTGCTCTGAAACACTTGCAGGGTGAAAGAGAAGCTGTGACATCAGTGAAATAATAAAAAGTAGATGTATTTAAAAAATACTGCTATATGTGTGCAATTGTGAGAGAGATTGTGACTTTTACTCTGTCCTTCTGCACTTAGGAGGTGGTGATAGCAAGTGCTGTAAGGACACCTATTGGATCTTTCCAAGGGTCTCTTTCCTCACTGCCAGCCACTAAACTTGGTTCCATTGCAATTAAGGGAGCAATTGCTAGAGCAGGTATGTGTACACTTTTTTTTTTTCCTGTGACAAAGAAAACCTTAAGAGGCTCAGTGTCTTTTCAATGGCTTGATAATGAATAAAACATGCAATGTCCTGGATTTTTTGCTCCTGTGCCATTTTTAAGTCTATCCACAAAAGACATTTAAGTAAAGTTGACTGTCAGGCTTTGGTTCAATCTGAATTAAGTGCTGCTTAAGGAACAGAATGTAGCCTAGGGCTATCTGTGCTAGTCCAAATGTGATTGAACGTGGTATTTGGTTTGTTGGGATGGGTTTTTATGACGTGTGTAAGCTGATGCAAAGGCTGCTTGCTGCTGAGACCAGTGGCCTTTCCTTTCCCTGCCTGGTTTTTATGTGGGTGCATGTACCTGAAGGACAACCTTGTCAGCCTTTTGATGGATTCAATCTAGCAAAAAAGTTTTTTAAGGAAGAGGGGGGTTAATACTACAAGAACCTGGACACCAGGGCTGTTACAAGCAATGCAGCAGGAGAGCAGACCTCTTCTCTCTGGTCACAGCTTGCTGTGGCATTGGCTTGCTGTTGCTAAACAAACAAAATTGTCTTTAGACATAATTCTAGTGCAAAAAAAGTTTTGGACATTTAATTATCCATGAAAATTGAGCTTCTCAGGTGATTAGTAAGACTTGGAAATGTTGACTTCAATGAAATAACTGCAGCTTGTCCTGCAGGGTGACAGAGGAATTATCTTCTGGGGGGATCACCAGTTCACCACACTCCATGAATATGAGGGTAGAGATCTGGAATGCACCCACTGAGGCCTGGGTTCTGTTAGCACATGTGGCAAGTTTCATTAGTCTCTGATAGAAAACTTCAATGGGAACCTTTGTCAAAAGGATCCTGAATCAAACCAATTTTGTTTTGTAGGAATCCCTGCAGAAGAAGTGAAAGAGGCCTATATGGGCAATGTCCTGCAGGCTGGACAAGGACAAGCTCCAGCCAGACAAGCGGTTTTGGGTGCAGGTATTCCTTCTCTTGACACTGGGGTTGGAGATTTTCTGTCTCTATGTAGCTGGGATCTACTGGGCTATGAGTTAAAGCAAAGTGGTGGAGCCCTTTGTCAGGACAGTCCATGGATGCTTCTTGCCCTGTGATGGGTGAGGGGTTCACATTGCACTCATGTAAGTGGGATATTATTGCCTGCAGTGTTTGCAGTACTGGAGACCAGGCTGGTAATTCCACAGTACTTTGCATTATTGATGGATGCTCTGAATCTTTCACAAAACAGAGTTTTTTCTCTTCAGTGTATCATTATTCTTAAATCTTACTGGATGAAGAGTCAGTGAGTTTCTTTCAGCTCATGAGTATGTACAACTCATCTTCCTGTGGAGTCTGGAGCTGACACTGGAAAGATTCACTGTATGTTAGCTGTAACATGAAAGTTATTGGGTGCAGAAATTATTTTCTTCTCCCTTCTTCTGTGGGAGTGGGAATCCATACTTTAGCTTGTTTCTAGGCAAGCCCGTAGGTCAAGGAGGAACTATGCACTTTCTTGGATCTGTTGTACATTTTTGAAGGAGAAGGAACTACTTCCATGTTAGGCAAAGTGATAAATATGGCTTTTTTCATTAACAGAAATATATAGTGTCTTGAGTTGGAAGGGACCTTAAAGATCGTATTCCACCCCCCCTGCTGTGGGCAAGGACACCTTCCATTAGACCAGGGTGCTCAGAGCCCTGCTCAGCTTGGCCTGGGGTTTGTCTTGTTGCCAGTTGCTAAATTCTGCAGTTTATTTATGCTTTTTCAGCCTTGGATGCTGCTTAGAGGGCAGGGAGCAGAACCAGTTCTGGAGTCCCTTCCTTGATCTTCCATTTCCTTGCCTTTCCCCTTATCACAAGTCTGTTGTTGGAAGGGGAGAGACAACAGGGGTTTCCAAGAACTACAAATAAGTGTAGATAAATTGCCTTGGCAGGCTAAACAGTGCAAGCTGGACATCCTGGGCTTAGATAAAAATTGGTGCCATATTAAATATTGCTGAAACACCAATAAAATACTGAAGTCTACCCTCCAAATAACAGCTGTATAAACTTCTCTGACTCAGGTCTGCCGATCGCCACTCCTACCACAACTGTCAATAAAGTCTGCGCTTCAGGAATGAAATCAATCATGATGGCAGCACAAAGCCTGATGTGTGGGAGTCAGGTATGTGGATTTTGTTCTGTTCTATGGAAAAAACCACATAGTTAATGTTGTAGATCCTGTCCTACCAATAGCTGTGCCCTTTAATTTGGGATTGTGTTTTGGCTTGGGATAATAAAGCTAATTAGCAGGGGCTTGTTTTGTTTTGTTTATGCAACCCTAATTTTATAGTTGTTTAAGTATGTTTAAGTTCAAAACAGAAAAGAAAGTAAATACTATAGTTGGAAAATTCAGATGTGTTTTTAGAGCTGAAGAAACAAGGTGGATTGTTTGGGGGGTATTTATCTCATCTGTCTACTGCTCTACCCCCACCCCACCTACCAGTCTAGCCCCAAAATATAATTAAGGGAATTTTCAAGCTTTCAGTTTTGAAAAGGTGAAGAAATTTTTATGTACTTAGTTTTTGGTGAGTTGACTTTCAGACAGTGTTAACATTTAAATGAATTCAATACACATGTTCAAGCAATGTTGTTTCCAAGTACACTAAAGATCTTTCAGGCTTATTTACTGTTTTAGAAGAAGCAGAATTTATTGTTGGTGAATAAGCTTTTTCATTACAGAGCTTGATGAAGGAGAATTGCTCATCTCTGTCAACTTTCTTACAAGATTTTCTGTACAATGGGGAAAAAGTTCTGTCACTTGATGGGAGGATAGGAGAATACATCATTTTCAGTAAGCCATTAAATGCTGTGCAGCAAAGAATGTGGGAGAAGTGTGAATGTGAAGAAAGACATTTCAGTTTTGTTTTTAATTCCACACCCAAAGCATTTTGGCAGCATCTTTGGTTCTCTGAAGTGAAAATATAATCAGTACAATTATATATATTTTTGTCTTTAAAAGCAAGTGGCTCATAAGTGAAGAATACTTTTCTGTGTGTGTTTAAAACAAAAGTGTTTAAATTTTGATGTCCCTTCTGTGGAAATTACAGCGTAACTGAAGTTAAGCAACTGTTTTATTGCTTTGGCCTTGCCCTGCAGAAAATAGCACTTTGTCTGGGGCCTGCTGAAGTTGATGGAAATCTTGTCACCAGACTTTGAACCAGGCCCAGCACGTCTTTGTAAACAGCTACATGTGGATTTAGTAATTTATATCCAATGACTTCATGAGAGTGGTTGTGCCTTTGGTTGGTTTGACAGATGTAGGCCATGAGCTCTGAATAGAAGTGGAATTTTCAGCTGAATTAATCATACAAGCTGTGCTGCCAGTCTCAGCAAAATCAGAGACTCAGCCAGTTATTAGTCTCTTAGAGCTATTAATTATGGGGGGGTTGGTATTGCTTTGTTTTTCCTGGCTGTGGGCTGTGAGCTATCTGTGGTATGACGGTGATGGTTCCCAGTGGCTTGAGTCAGTGTACACCATTATATAAACAATTGTATTGGCTCTCTCTCCAGGTCTTTCACTTAATGGAATTTAAATGCCAGGGATTCTTGTTCCTTTAGTCTGCTGCTGCTTCTATATTTCCAATCTATCTGTCTTTTCAATAGCTTTGTCTCCAGCCTTCTTATTTTACTTTTATTACTTCATGTCATGTTTCTGCCAGGATGGACTACCTATCTCCAGTTGTTCCTCTTGTCTGCTTTTTAAATGCTTAAAGGGTGTTCTTTTTATCTCCTTCTCTAAGACTTCTCAGAAATATGAAGTGCCCATGCTTAAGCTTTTCCTAATACTGTTCCTACAAGAAGTCATGGAGAACACACTGCATTATTATTATCTTGTTTCCTTTGGGCAGGATGTCATGGTTGCTGGTGGAATGGAGAGGCAACACCTTATGGAGGAGTAAAGCTGGAAGACCTGATAGTAAAAGATGGGCTGACAGATGCTTACAACCATATCCATATGGTAAATATTCCTGCAGAGTGCTCATGTATCAACCATAGATAGACCTGATGCAGATCTGAAAAGCTTGCTTATAGTTGTTATGAAACTGCTTCCTCTAGCAAGCCTGGATATGAGGAGGAAAGTCTTCCATTTCCAGGTTTCCTGCAGTAACTGTAATGGAGGGACTGGATGATTGACCAGAATAGCAGAGTAGTTTATAATTACCTGTCTCTGCAGTCTGAATAGCCTAAAGCAAGGATTAAGAGAAAAATTAATTCTGCTGCTGACAGGTTGCTGTTGCTCCATCTGAGGGAGGGAGCAATCAAGTTGCTTAGTGTCTGTGAGGATATCTGCTCTGAAGGATTCAGCAGGCTCATGTTTTTCCCTTCCCCAGAGTACATATCTCATATCTCTTGTGGGAAGGTTTGAGTCAGCTGGTGTGCTTACTCATCAGCAGGGTAACTTAAATTGGACAAACAAGGGCAAACTTAGGGTGGGTTTGGAAAACAGGTGATGCAAAGACAGTCAAGAACAATCACCAGGGAAGAAAAGTTTGAAAAGACAATGGCTGCTTTCAGCTTATGAATATTTCTGACCTTTACTCAGTGGTAATTTACAGGTGTAGGGCATTATTGATTGATCAGTTGGTGTTCTTGCTGGTACAGGAAAATGTCATGAAGAATATTTACTTTGATCCATAGATTTGGTACAGACCTCACTTGTGTATGATTTATTCTTTTTGTACTCTAGTGCTTAGGCTGTGTGGGAATGTTGAAACTCATTCCCACATTTCAGCTAAAATGGATTTTGAATGTGAGGATTTTATAGGAATCTAAAGGGTGGCTTTAATAGTTCCCTCATGTGAGGAAAAATTCTAGCAGTTGGTTATAATACACCAAGATTTAATAGATTAGGATAATATGTTGGAACCTTTTGTCTGTCTTATAGCAGATGTAGGTTGTTTAGAAAGCCTTGACAGTCTGTGTGAGAACATACAAGAAAGTCCATAGGATGGCTTTGGGAATTACTCTTGTCTGTGTTTTGGCAATAGCCTAAGTTGCTGGAGCTTTGAGGTTTGAAGACTTGAATTTCATTCATTACATAGAAGTGAACTTGCTTATTTGAATAACTGGAGGGACACAATACTAAAGGGTTTTGTGTTGATTCATTGAGTTTTCCAATGAAATGAGAGGTGGAACAAAACCTTTCAAGGGCAAATCCTTCCAGTTGACTAAATGATTTTTTAAAAAATTTTGTCACTGGGTATTTAGACAGTGATGGTAATGAATTGTGAGTATATAATTACAATCATGATTTGCCTATATAAAAAATTATTTGGTTGTTTCATTCTATTTATTTCATTCCAGTTATTAGAAAAAAGGGATACACATTTTTTTTCTGCAGTTTGTAGAGAGTCTGAAGGCCCTGTGTGTTGTCCTGTTTTTGTAATCTTTGGAATAGGCAGGGTAATAACAATGGAGTGAAAATATAGGAAAATGATGTGAACATGTGGTTCTGTGGCTGAACAATAATCTTCAGTCTCTGAAGATGTCAGCCCTAAGCGCTTTAAACTTACTTTTGCATGCAGTTGAACTGAAAAAAAAAGCTTTATAAGGAAAGTGTGTTTATGGCTTTGTTAATCTGGATCCAGAAAACATTTGCTAAATCTGACAATTATATTTCAAAACCACAAGTTGCTGTTTGTTCGTGACTGTGTAAATCAGAAGTGGACACCAAATATTAGTCACATTCAGTTCTGGAAATCTGCTGGTTGGGGTTTTTTCAGTTGTAGTTGAGCTTTGCATCTTCAGAAACACCAAACCTAACAGGCCTGTTTTCCTCCAAGGGCAACTGTGCTGAGAACACTGCCAAGAAGTTCACTATTTCCAGAGAGGAGCAAGACACTTATGCCATAGGCTCTTACACCAAGAGCAAAACAGCCTGGGACTCAGGAGTACTGAAAAATGAAATAGTTCCTGTCACTATTTCAAAAAAAGGTATTGTGGGAAGGTGTGATGAGATGAATTTTGTTTCTTATAGAAAGCTGTAATGTTGTCTGTGTTCAGTGCAAATTAGATTGTTTAAACATGTAAATCTCAGGAACACTCATTTTGATCACCCAAGAATTTTCTGTTAGGCAGACTTTCTGGTCAACAGCAGTCAGTGACCTGTCATCTGGTTTTTGTTTTTCAGTTTTTCTTTAATGTTGCACACCATATCTTTTTTTTTTTTTTTGGTCTAAGTGAAAGTTAGCTATTGAATTTAGTTATGGCTTAAGGACATCTATTTGTATCTATTTGTTTTAATTTACATTAAAGATAAGGTCTTTGTCCTTTTTGTTCTGTCATTGGGAAGTATAAATGGATTTGCTGTAAATAAATTTGATAAAGGAATAACTTTTCTTTTCCAGTTTATGTAAGCACATTTCTTGATGTGCATTTTACATACATTTGCACTTTTTTACTGAAAAAAGTTATTTATATAAGGCAGTATTTAGTCAACTGTTCTACAAAATAAACCAAATCTGAATTTCAGGGAAGCCAGATACAGAAGTGAAAGAAGATGAAGAATACAAACGTGTTGATTTCAGTAAAGTTCCAAAGCTGAAAGCTGTTTTCCAAAAAGAAAATGGTAAATATTGTTAACAGAACTGCTTAATTTTCTGCCAAGTGTAGGGATGCTTTGTTAGGGTGGAGAGTACTAGTTCACAAGAGCATGAATGCTCAACAGCCCTTTTATTTTTAAATGTCTGCTGAGATAAAGAAACATGCTGCACAACAGCATGAACTGGCTTGGATTAAAAGATGGTCCAAGAACCTTAAACCAGTGAACACCTCTGTTTGGGACATTCACCTTAAAAAGAGTGACAGGTGGGTTTCAGTTTCACTGTTGGCTTTGGTCTCGGCTGGGTATAAACTCCTGTTGCTGTGCAGCTGGAGTGGCTTTACAGAGTTGCCATTGCTTCCCAAATCTGTAATTGATAAACCTTCCTGGCTAAGTCAAAACTGCCCCTCCTTCACAACCCCTCCTGAGCTGGAATTCTGTGACAATGCCAGCAGTGCAGCTGCCATGGAAGGCATGATCTAAACTGGCACCAGGATAAGGATACAAGTACCTGTGGCTGCATTTGTTTCATCAAACAGATATGAAAAACCAACTCATTTTTAGTTAGTTCAATGCAACAAGTTTCAGCAAATGATTGAGACTTCATGTTCAAGGAACTCGGGGAGAAACAATCCTTA
This sequence comes from Geospiza fortis, assembly GCF_000277835.1. Lineage (NCBI taxonomy): Eukaryota > Metazoa > Chordata > Aves > Passeriformes > Thraupidae > Geospiza > Geospiza fortis. The sequence goes on along the minus strand of NW_005054302.1, from coordinate 5,039,087 downwards.
ACAGGATATATGTGAGCTGTTTAGCATAACACTTTCACCTCTGCCTAAGGAATGTTTTTCCTTTTCTAGGAACAGTTACAGCTGCTAATGCCAGTACTCTGAATGATGGAGCAGCTGCTTTGGTGTTGATGACTACAGAGGCAGCCAAGAGACTGAAAGTCAAACCTTTGGCACGGATAGTAGGTATGATCTTCCTTACCTAGGAAAGTCCTGGAAAATACTCCCATAGTGTGCTCTCAGACTGGGAGTCCTGTTTGGCTGGTTACTGGGAGTCCTGTTATGGCTGCATCTTCCCAGTACAGTCCTTGAAACTTCAAGTGTTACACCAGCAGACTTTTGACCATACCAAACAGAATATTCTATATGTAATAATAAAAATCTGAAAATATTATTATGTGGCTTACTTAGGGCACTACATTTTAGATGCAGCTATTTCATAGACCACGGTATTCAGAATTTCTCTATCTTGGCAGTGTTTGCTGCTTGCAAAGAAAGAAAATAATGTATGGTAAAAACACAAGGTCTTCAAACACCTTTTCTGATTTTTTTCTTTTTTCAGCTTTTGCAGATGCTGCTGTTGATCCTATTGACTTTCCAATTGCACCTGCATATGCTGTTCCTAAGGTAAGAATAAAACTGAGTGGGTTTTAGAAAAAAAACAAGCTTCCCTAGCATTCTGCTGTTGGTTCATCCCCTCTCAGTGGGTCTTCTTGAATTAGGATTGAAATTTTAATGATGTCATAAATACAAAGATGTTTTACAGAGGACCAAGGCTAGACTGCAGATCTTCAGAGTTAACAAATTTCTCACACCTATTTTGAAGAGAGTATTGTTCTAGATTGCTTTCAGCAACTTTTGACATGTTTACACCTTTGAAGTTTTGCAGCTTGTATGGCCAAAAGGCAAAATAAGTATGATTATACCTGGGTAGACTTGTTCTAAAAGGAACTGAAGGGAAGTGTATGGTGTGAGGCAGTACTGTGTCATTTTAAATGGACTTACTGTAGCAGCAGTCTTAGTGTTGTGTGATGGAAATGCATCCTTGGATGGGCTGCTCTCCATGCCTTCTTTGGTGAAAACTCAAGTTTGTGGTTCAGTCCCTCAGTTTTGCTTTTTCCGATCTGACAAAGAGGTTCCTAAATGTGAATTTGTGAATCAGAGTATGGGGAGCCCAAGTCACTGACTTCAAAATAGAGCTATTATTTCTTTAATTAGTTTCCTAATTTTTTCATTATAGTAATTATTTTGCACTATTTCTAGATTCTAAGTGAGACAGGCCTGAAAAAAGAAGACATTGCAATGTGGGAAATTAACGAAGCATTCAGTGTTGTGGTGCTGGCCAATATTAAAATGCTGGACATTGACCCACAAAAAGTAAATATTAATGGAGGAGCTGTCTCTCTTGGACATCCAATAGGGTAAGCAAAATAAGCTCTGGGTTTTCTCTGCACAGAGGCATTGTCTTCTAGGTAAACAAGTTTTAAGCAAATGAGAGTATGTTTGAATTTAATCCTTATTACTGATTTGGTTGTGGGAGATCTGTTCCCTTCTTTGAAAGAGCTTTGCTGCACGTAGAGGTACTCTGTAATATACACGCTGACATAGAGGTGATTTCTTTTTCCCAAAGAAACTTTAGCTATACATACACAAACAAAAATGCCATGTTGAAGAACCTTTGTGTTTATTCCTCTCTAGCTCCAGTACTTAACCTGTACTGCACAGAACTGCAGACAAAAGGATTGTTTCAGTTTTTTTGTTGGTACTATGTTCTGCCAATGTCCTTGTGTAGGTCAAATTAAGAATTTCCTTTAAACTAAGCTATGTTATTTTATTTTTCTGATATCTAGAATGTCTGGGGCAAGAATTGTCGTTCACATGGCGCATGCTTTGAAACCAGGACAATATGGTCTTGCAGGAATCTGCAATGGAGGAGGAGGTGCTTCTGCAATACTGATACAGAAGCTGTAGCCCAAGCAGCATCAGAAACACAGCCTTAAAAGCTCTCTGATCAAAACTGAGTGGTAGCTGTTACATCTTATTTATCAATCAGTGGACGAATTCTGTAACTGCTATTCTAAAATTTCCTAAAGCATCAATGATTACTGATCCATACAACTGGCCCTTTATTGCTTTATTAGTTCAACTTTTTATACAGTACAAGTAAGCAATGTCAAATTTTAATTTTGGCTTGATATCTGACAATAAAGAATGTTAACTATGGCTCCCTCTGTCACTGACTTATCATTTCTTAAAGGCTCTTGAAAAGGAATTCTCTTGGTAACCCACAGAGTGCTACTACTAAAACTTATTTGCAGCATGACAGCAGCTTGGTACTGAAGATACTTTTTTCTTATGAAAGTGAATGGATAATTCACATCTTCATTAGAACCAGAGTGCCTGAGCTGAAACATTAGGGTGGGTAGTGGATGGCCCAGGCAAGAGTTACCTTTGGTCTCAAATAGCAAATTAATTTTAAGTGTCACCATGACTATTAAGCATTTTATGCTTAAGACAATTTTGGTGCTTGCCTGCCCTAGTCCCTCTGACAATTGCAATTAGAACTTCGTATTTAATATTGGACTCTTCATCAAAAACAACTGACCACCAGGACTTTTCTATTCAGTATCTGCAAAGCTGCTTAGTGGACTGAAAAACATTAAGCAAGACACACAACTTTTTATTAAAACAAAAATATTTATTCAAGCTGTAAATGCTATGCAGTATTTAGTTACTGGATGGGTTTAATATAAACATCTACTGCATAATCTTGGTTCCTTAGGAATCCTTGTATTGTATCTGAAACATTGCCCTGTTGCTGTACAGATCTCTTACAAGAAAACTTGCAATTTTTTTTTTTTTTAAGATGTCAACAATTTGAGAACAAGAAGAACTACCAGTAAAGAAAATTCTGTAGTTTTGGAGCAAGGTGTGCTCATTCAGCAAAATGTAGGCTGAGCTCCTCCTGCAACCCTTTTGGAGAGAGTTCGTATAATAGCTATGACAACCTCTATGTTAAACAGAAAAATCAGATGCAAATTCTTCCATGTCTGGCTAAAAATTTAAGAGTTAGATAGTATAATTTCTCAGCAGTACAAATGAAAGGTGAGGGAATTGACTTTTGCATTAGAACACACTGTAATTCTTGTTTAGCTGTTGCTTCAGTTGAAGTATTCATACTGAGGCATGACCCCACACAAAAAATATGTTGCTTAAAAACAGCTTTTGCATTTGAACGACATTCAGCAGCAAATACTGTAAACACAGAAGGCCTGTCCAAATTAAAGTTCTTTTCTGAATGACTGGCTGGGAAAAGCTCCACCAGATGAGAAATGCTTTTTGAGGCTTTACTGGCCTTATGTTTAGCTATTGGTATTTTTATTATTTCGTTCAAAGCCTTACAACATGGGCTTGACAATTATGAAACGAGAGTGTGAGCACAAGCCAGTGAGAGCTGAATATTTAAGTCCCTTTCAGATTCAACAAAACAATGAGAAGTTGGCCAAGGTAGCTGCCCCATCTTAGAGTGGTGAGTGACAAACACCACCTTTTCACAGACTGGCTGAGTGCTTCAGAGGGGTAAGTAGAGAAAGCAGCAGAACACAGACAACGTGGTCTAACAGGAAATGTACAATCTTTCTTACATTTCATTTACACAAATTTACAGTTTTGCAATTTAAATGGCTCTATAATTATGCAAGTGCTTTTTCAAAAATAAACATATACCAACTCAAAGATATTTACACTTTGCAACCTGCTTCAGAATCAGCATGACTTTGCTATAAAGTGAAACTTCAGTGCACTGAAAGTGCAACTTGCCCTTTAGAGTTAACTTCTCTTCCCATGCAAAACCTCAGCACTGCTCCACTGAGCTTCAGATGGCCTCACTTCAACTTCTTTTTATTCATTCATCATAATGCAAAGACAACAAGAACTTGTCC
>NW_005054302.1:5013859-5035115 GCF_000277835.1 Geospiza fortis | reverse complement strand
AAGAGTTTGTGAGCTTCTTTTTCTGTAGGAGAGGAAAGCAACAACTGTGTTAAATACAAAGAACCTGGGGGAACTGAAGAGTCTGCAAGCGTTCTTCCATCCATCCATTCCATCCATCCATCCATTCCATCCATTCATCCATTCCATCCATTCCATCCATCCATCCATTCCATCCATCCATCCATTCCATCCATTCCATCCATCCCATCCATTCCTGCACAAATCTGCCCCAGAACTCAGACACTGCCATATGCCCTTCACGTGTGCTCCCTTCTGTGGAAAGGAGCATTTTCCAGTCTCAGTGTTTCAGGAGCATGCTAAAAGTATGGGAATTATAAAGTTATACTCCTTTTTGGTTATTTACATGCAAAGACACCTTTTTGTGTCTCACACCTTGGCTATTTGCCTTTAAATCCTCAAATCCAATGGTCCTAAACAAGGATGCAAGAGCAGCCTGAATTCCAGTAAGGCCTACTTTGAGTTTGGCTTAATTCCTACATTCCACCTAAAAACCTGGAATTTAGGAACTCATTCGGGTTTTAGGAGAAATTATGTAGTTGTCATTGGTGCCTGTTTTGAGAGTCAGTAGGAGTTACTTGTGTGTATCTGAAGACCAAACCAATCTTAAGAAAGCTTAGTTCAGAGTACGCTCAAGAGGCAAAGTTGGAAAAACTGGCTAATCTAAATAGGATGCCAGGGATTTGCACTAGCATCTCTGAACTGTTCCATTACAAATAGTACACACGAAGATACCTTATATATATTTAGAATTTTAATTAGAAAAAGTAGATGTTTGTACTTGCCTTGATTTTCTTTTTTTTGCATGGTGTTGGAGAGCTCTGAAGCTCTTTTCTATTGGCAGAACGGGAATTTCTCTCCCCCTCATTTAAGTCCTCAGGTTTCCTTTTCTTGACAGTGCTCCTCAGAGCCCTGAACTGCTGGGTGTTGTCCTTGAGGGGGGTGGCAGTGCTAGTCCTGGCGATGGCGGCGCGCGACAGGATCATGAGGGTGTGTGCGGCCATGCTGACGCTGTTCTCGCTGCCCGTCTCGCTGGCGGGGCTGCAGGCGGGCAGGTCGGGTGTGGCGGGGGGCACCATGACGCGGGGCGTGCCGCTCTCCTCCGGGAAGCGCCGGCAGGTGGGCGTGCGGACGCTGTCCGTGGTGTCCTCCGTGTGCCTGTCCCCAACTCCGGACGGCGTGCGGGGCACCGGCAGCTCTCCGTTCTCAGCGGTCTTTGCAGCGGGGCTCTGCCACTGGATGTCCTGCAGCATCTCCACACACTGCTTGCCGAACGGGCTGGACAGGCCCAGGCCTTGGCTGGAAGCTTTCACAGCTTCTCGCTTGGGCTCCTTTGAGGACAAAGAAACAGACACCGATGATTTGCCGCTGCCAGCCCCATTTGACAGCGACCCCTGCTTTTTGTTCAGCTCTTGTACCGAAGCAACTGTCTTCTCGTTCCATAAGGCAACGCTCTGTTGGCCATTTGAGAGTTTGGCAGTGTCCTGGTTCTTCTGCTTTTCATCAGTGTCCTGTTGTAGCTCATTTTCTTTGTTTGCTGTCGTCTTGTGGAAGGGATCTAATGAAAGCCCTACAGCTGCCACCTTCCGCTCGGGCTGTGGCTCCTTGGCAGATGCGCCTCTGTTGCTACCAACTTCTGGCCTACACAGAATTCTGGGCAATGTTTTGTCTTTGTCTCTCTTTGGTACCTGTGCCTTAGCAGAGGAGGATGCAGAGTCAACAGGAAATAAAGGGCTTTCGTTTCTTTCTTTCTGGGATGAACTCTTAGGAGGCTGAATTTGGGTGCTTCCTCCTGGAGTGGGTAGGACGTTATCAAAGCAAAGGACTCTCCTGTGACTCTCACTCTGTCTTGAATTTGAGCTTGTGCTCTCTGCTGGTGCAACAGGTAAGTTCTCTTCCACTTTCCTTCCTGGCTCTGCACTTGTAAGCTTGTCATAATTTCCAGCCCTGAAAACGAGATGAAAGTATTTCACTGATGTGTTTATTCTTACTAGACAAGTTAATTTCAGCTGGCTGAACTCCCCACCCATCCCTCTAAAAAGCTCTCTCCAGCCTAAATACAAGTATTTTATCAACACATAAAGACCAAGAGTAAGGAATGACAACTGCAGAAAGCTCAGAGAATGCTTTCTTGGCAAAAAGGTAAGAAACAGAGTCTGCACACTGAACAATTAGATAGACTGGGGCTCTTCAGCCTGGGAAGAGAGATAACCGAGGGGAAATGCAACAGAGCTCTGAAGAAAGCTCACAAAAAGGACACTATCTCCTGCACCTTTCAGTAGAAAAACTAAGGGGATGAAATAACACTGGTATTAGGCTCAAAACACAACAAGGAGGTCTGAACACTGCATGTAACTAAACCTGGGAACTTTTTTACCTTGGGATATTTGTGGATGCTGGTAGCTTACTTGACTACAAAAAGAAACTGAGTGCATTCATGACAAGACAGTCCCTCCCAGAATACTACTTATGGCTCTGGGATCCTTGGAGCTGAAATTCCTAAGAGGCTGCCAGAATATATTGGACAATGTAATCACATGGGTGCCTTGTACTCTTCCCTATGCACTTGCTGTGCAGGGGGAAGAGGAGGACAGCACTGAGCAGGACAAAAAGCTTCTGGTGGGCATCTGGACAACAACATCCAGACTGCCTGGGGTGTAGTCTCCACCTGACAACCAGCTCCATCATGTGAAAAAGCCTGTGGAAAGAAAAATACTTCTGCTCTGTCAGGTCATGGCACTGTTCTGTCTGTGCCCTCTGCCTGGCTTATGCTGCATTTCCAAGAGAAGCTTCAGCATCACTCATCTATGCCTGAAAGGCTCTCTCCCTGCACATAAACCTCTATGATTTCTAAGAGGAAAAGTCGAGTTTTTGGGATGCTAACTTTGTACCTTTGAAATGGTAGAAAAGGTCTGAGTGGTAGCAGCTTGTTTTATTTCCATGAAATTTGAGATGAGACAGAGGGTAGAAAGTGGAAATAAGTAATTACACTTCTTTGCAGGGAAGGTTTTGTTCTCTTTGCTATGCAAAACATACATCTAGAGATCAATTAAAGGTAAAAGAAAGCTGAATTATTGAAGTGGTATTATCCAAGATCTTGATTCTGTGGTTTTTAAAAAATCAGTAGTTTTTGCATGCATGTATATGGTCTAATTAGATGTATGGTTGGGATTTTTTAATAAATTGACTTTAATGGTCCTGTTTTATCTCCACTTTTCCAACATTTTAAGTGAGCTCTAAATAGGTAGTTTTTTTAAAAGTATGCGCTAGTTTTCCAATAAAAGATCATTTCACCTCTTATATTTAAATTGAACTTCTGATCTGCTCCGACACTCTTTTACTCATTTCAACATCCTTTTCTTTCAGAAGTCCATTAATGGTGAGGAGAGTTACAACTGCAGCCTTGCTTCCTTCTCTCATTTGCCCAACAGAAAACTAGTGCCTACCCCAAGAAATTAAGTTATGCTCATCAACATAAAGTTAGCATGCTGTTGTCCTCACCATCTTTGCATTCAGTTCTCATTTTTAAATGATCAAGCAGAGTTCTAATCTACACAGCTGAAATACAGATGCAGAACCCAATCTTATAAACTCTACTGGAGGTTAAAGAGAATGGGACTACACTGCAAAACCATGGGTACCACTCATGTGAAAAGAAAAAACAAAGGTTTTAGTCATTTAAATCTGCCAGTAAATGTAACAGGCAATTCTCCTAGCTTAGACTCTGCTCAAACAATTTTTATTTGACAATTGAGACAGGAGACAAAGCTGTACAAAACACAGGAACAGTAACAAGACAACGCTAGCACAGGCTGCACCAGTCCCAGCACACATCTGTATCAATACCCCTAGCAGACAGGCAGCAGGAAAGGGGGTACTGCTTATGCCACTACTAGAAAAAGCTCCTCTCTTCACCGATACTGGATGAAAAAATTCACAACAGGAAAAAGCAAGGGAGTTTCAATACTTAGCACTACTGACCTCTGTGTTCGAGGATTTGCATGGTTCAAAGGCTCAGCTACATTTGGTAACAGTTTTCCTGGAACAACAGATGAAGTATTAATGAATGACAGGTAAATAATTTCACAGTTTTAGTACAGTGACATTTCACCTGACAGAGAACCAATAAAAAAAATCTCATCAACAAGCTTCGCAGTATTTTGTAACTTTAAACTTTACTAATTAGTAGACTAGCAAAGGTCCCCAACTAAGAACAAAGAAGAAGCTTGCTGCCTACACTTAGATAATGCACAGCCCTGGCAAGACAAAACAAACTATCCTGAATTTTAAAATGCACAGTGGGGACTTCCAGATAGAAAGAAATTAACTCAGGGAACTCTCAGCTATCCATCAACAAACCAGAAGGCAAGCAACTATACAATCCTAGATTTTATCTTAATTTAAAATTTCATTCTGTTTTTATTTTTATGTCCAAGCCTACTCTTTTTTAAAAAGGCAGGCAGGCTAAAGCAAAAGCTGTCCTTATAATTCAATGTTTCTATTTTCAATTATTTTTCTATACCCTTTTCCAACACAGAGATAGGAACGTAACTCTTGTCTTATTACAATCAACAATTTAAAGAAGCAAGGTCTCAATGAAAAGAACATATAGATGCGTATGCCTGAAAGGGCAAAAGGAAAACAGGTAGTAGAGTGCATTTTTTATATAAACATCCAACACTTCTAATAAATGTTTTTCCTTAATAAGTTTTTATAACTGCTGACTCTTCTCACATCTTCATTATTATGTGGCTCGGTTCCAATAGCAGCAGTGAACTACTTAAAACCAACAAGATGAAAAATAACCAGAAAGATAAAGAAAAGTAAACTTTTAAAACTGCCTGAGAGCCTTGAAACATTACATTTTGGAAATAAGCTTGATACAAAAACTGGAATTATGTTATATGCTGGAAGTTCTTTGTAAACTGACCGAACAAGAGTCACTAACTGCAGGTACAGACCTCTCTCAAGACAGCCCAGCAGTTGCCAGGAACAGAAGCAGAGATATTTATAAATAACTTTTTTTACTTAGAACTGACTTGTCCTTAGAACCCTCTGCTTTTCTTCTGCCCCTCTCAAGAACGCAAGGCAGGCACCTGTAGTATTCCTGTTTCTTGCTCCAGGAATCTTCTGTGATTTGGGAGGGATGGGAAGCTTTGGGACACTTCCGTTGCACACTGGATTAGCCACAGGCATGTGAAGAACCTTGAAGGAATCAAAATATTCTATTACAATTTACCAAAGCACTTCTTATCACTGCAGCTTTAATCCTGAAAATCTTTATTTGTGATGTGCTACCTGGCAGGCAGGTGCTGAGAACGTATTTCCATTCTGTCCTACTACGGAGAGAGGTATCATTCCCACCATTCCTTGCAAAACTGGCTGCACTGGAGATGCAATTATAATGGCAGAACCTAAAAAATACCAAAGTGTTAAGATTGTACAGAAACTAAAAATACTTCAGTGAAAAGAAAAGCTTCTTAAAATTATGTGTGGTCAAAACCTGTGGCAAGAAAAGCTCTGGATTTTTAGAAAAACTTCACTGTCCTTTGCTATAGTTCACTACTACAAAACAGGGTAAGCACCAGTTTTATTTTTAGTTTATAAGAATTCTTCAGTTAAAGTCTGTTTTCCTTTGTAAGAGGTAGCTCAAAAAAAAGTATGATAAACCTATCTTAACATTTAAATTTTAATTAAAGTGATTTATAAAAACAAGTAAAAGTAACATTAAATATCATATTTAGCTGCCAGATATATGGGAATTATAAAATATGGAAGCTATGCTAGCACATTAACTGAAAAGTGGAAGAGTATTTTCAAAAGTGAAAGGAAACTGTTCCTCTTCCTCTCTCTATGACAAAAGCATGGAAGGTAAAAGTTGCATAAAGAAATTGAATGGCAGAAAAGGCTGTCACCCCAGGATCTTGCATATACTGGTCTCTGTCCTCAATTAAATGACTACACACAGAAATTCAAAGGTAACTGCAAAAAAGTTCATAGTTTTTGAAAGAAATCTAAATGTGGTGATTACAGCTGGTTTATAGCTGTTTTTTTCATTTCAAAAAGCACTCAAGATTTTTATTGCTGTAGTAATAAAAATGCTTGTATAAATTTTAAATCATGGAAAGAAATAATGTTACATTTTCATATTTACTTAAATGTTTCACTTAATGTTACACTTTCATATTTACTTCTAATGCAGACTAGGTTTTGAAATATGAAACAAAACCAAGGAAGTGATTTGGGAAGGACTAGATACATATACCCAGTTATCTACACAAAATATGAATACATATAACATAGAGCACTCCATTTATAACAGGAATCTTATTAAAATAAAAACCTGTTTTATTTAGCCAAAGTAATGGAATCCTTTCCAATGCAAACCAAAATATCATTCCTACATCTAATGCTGCTAAAATTATATTAGTTAAGCGTTTGAAATATGAGGGTTTTTTTTTATTCAAAGCAGCCTGATCAATGACTTCTCGTAGTTTTATTTCATTACTACTAATAAAAAAAAAAAAACTCCTGGATAGTTTCAAGTGGCAGACAGAACAGTTTAAAAATTGTTTTACTTTTAATGTTTACTTAGTAGAAAAACAAAAATAACAAACACCACATTTTCAGTACTTTTCTAATAATGAGATTACCCTGTGGGAAGTTTGGGGAGACAGTCTGGTTTGCTGGAAATGTATTGCTGGATCTGGGAGGAGTCCGCAACTGCTGTACAGCTGGAGCTTGGGAGGCCAGTGGCATAGAACTGCCAGGCAATACAACTACATTTGATGGTGTTACAGCTGCACCCAAGGTTGCTGGATCAGTCATACACGTGGCTATGTAAAGGTTGCTTGAATTCCCAAAAGCTGTGCTCGTGGCTGGCATCAACTGTATAAATCCCCCTTCGCTGGAAAGATGAGTTGAACTTGCAACTGAAAAACCAGTGCAGTCTTCACTCTGAGTGTTAACCGAGCTGACCACAGGATCCTTAGGTCTAAGCACAAGAAGATTCTGCTCTGCCAGAGCTGAATCCACATTTTTTTCTGTGTCTTCTGAAGTCAGACATTTGGGCAGGCCTGCGGTTTTGGCTGGGGATTTGGCGGGAGATGACAATATTATAGTAGGCAAATTTTCTCCTGTGATGCTGGAAACAGCATTATTTAACTCCGTGTCTGATGCAATAAATGGATCATCACTGATGATGATCTTGAGGGACATTATATTAGAAGGATCAACATCCATAGGTTGACTACTAGAAGACACACTGCTTATACTTTTGGCCTCAGTACCTGACTCCTCTGCGGAGGATGCAGTTTCAGGGAGAGGAGAGTGGCATATTTCAGAGGTAGTAAGATTGTTTTCAGTGGATACTACAGAAATGTCTGTACATGCATTATTACCAGATGAGAAATATAAATTATCAGAGTCTACTTTTGTAGAAGATGAAGGTTCTTGCATCTCCCCTTGTGTACCCTCTGTGTTTGGCAGTTCTGAAGGGAGGTTAAAATCTTTCTTACAAGGCTTATCAAGTGTATGCTGATCATTTGAGTAAGTTTTGTTAGATGTATCAACAACTTCAAGCTGCAACTCTGTTTTGTCAAGATCCATGATGTCCACCACAGATCCCGTAGCACAGTCTGCCTGTGTGCTCTGGTCCTGATGGTTAGAGGGGTGGCTGGAGTTCTCCTCTGAAACACCAGGCAAGGCAGCTAGATCACTGGTTACAGTCTGTTCTTTTCCTACATCTGCCAGTGGGCTAGAAATGGAGGAGTTGTTTTTTCTCAGCAGTGTACTGTGGCCAGGGCTCCCATCAGAAGGGCTTCCAGGAAGTCTTTTTTCAGACAGTGATGTATCTGGTGATAAAGGACATTTACTTCCTGAATCAGTTTTGTTTTCACCAGCTATAGTATCCTCTGCCACTGAAATCAAAGGAATCTGTGGAGTACCAGAATGAACATATTCTAAATTAGGACTACTTTGAGAACTATCACTTGGTGGGCCTTTTTCAATTTCCATAGCACTCTCACTTTCAGATACTAATGCAGATGACTCTTTTGTAATGTAAGTGTCTGCACACTGTTTGCTATCAGAACTTGGTCTCTTGTTAGGTTCAGTCAAATCAGACACTGAGTCAAAAGCAATTTCAAGCTCTCTAATATGTTCAGAGGTAATGGCTGTAAGTTCTTCAGTCTGCTTCCTTGGTCTACAGTTTCCATGCAGCTGTTCACTGGCTGGATTTTTCTTAACCATATCATCATCATTAATGCTGGTCTTCAAGGCACATGATGCTTCTCCTAACTGAAAGCCTCTACAGGATAGTGGTTCTCTAGAATTATCACCTGTAAAAGACAGAATAAACCAGTTCCATAATTATTAGAAGAGATGATCCTTTTAGAGTGTTTTAGAAATAACTATCAGTTCAATGGAAAGCTATTTCCCATAAAACTAAGTTGGAATAATGTTACTCATCCTTACAGTCAAGTTGAGTGGAATATATATAAAAAGCATACATACACTAGATAATCTGGAAAATCAGTTTGTACATTACTGATAAGTACACATGGGACTACTGCTAAATTTAATAGATTGAAACTTTGTAACAGGCCAGGTGTATCTGTATGTTCATGCAATGTAAATGTCCACATGGATATTACCAGTGAAAAAATAAAATTCTGAAATGTACAGATTGTCTGAAAATATTTTCATAATGAAAAGTTAACAGAGAAATCTTAGAAGAAAAAAAACCAACACATACATCTGTTAGTTTCTTCTGTTCCTAAAGAACTTCCAAATGTTTCCAGGCTATCCTCAGCCACCAGGATTTCATTTTCTACTCCATTCTGACCAGAAATACCAGCAGGTAAGTTCTTGTTTACCTTGCTCTTTCCTATTTTCAAAATAAAGCATGAAGATTGGTTATATATGTAATTTTCCACATACATGGCATCACTACCTTTAAAATGAACCACAGTGTAAAGATCTCCTTAGGTTCATGTGAGGAGTCCCCTGAAAATTTTACAACAGCAAGCAAGTATAAACTATCATCCTTCAGAGCTGGAGTGTCTAAAGTAACAGCAATAAAACAATCACTGAGCCAGCACAAACCCAGAATATCAGCCACAGAAAAATGCTGTACTTACACACAACTTTATAGCTGTGTATAAATGTATCTAAGAATCTAATTCTGTATTAAGGCATACCAATGTCATTTCTCTTGCAAGAGGCCTGCTGAATTCCCTTGCTTTGCCAAGCAATGCTTGGGAAAGCTCATCATTCAGGATGCTTTACAGTAACAGTACAACTGAGTACAACATAGCCTACCATAATCAAAGCAGTCAAACAGATCCTGGAAAGCTGGATCTGATTCTGTCTGCTCCAGAATGTCCTGGATAGCCTCTTCTGACATATGAATTTCACCCTGAGAAAAGACACGAGATACAGAACTATTAGTTACTTCCACAACTTAAAAAGAAAAATAGACAAGAAGCGTTTTCTTTTCAGGTTTTAGTTCTATTACTTCTGCTCAGCACAGAAACAAAAATAATAATGCTGGGAACGTTTCTGCCACAGATTTAAAAAATCTTAGTGATTGAAGTTGAAGAAATAAGGTTCTCCAAAACCTGAATGTGTCTGTCAGACATCACCCTCACCATGTGTGTACTGGAGTATTCTTCATGGCCACCACTAACCAAAAAGAAGGACTAAATCTCAGGCTACACTGGAAGCTTATGCATGTGGTATGGATACTGTGAGCCTGTACAAGCAAACCACTGTTAAAAAAAAATCCCCAAATTAATCCTAATTTCTTAGGTTTGAATATATTATATATCTAGACGCCAACACTAAGTAAATGGAAGTTTTATTTCATATGGAAATTACATGTTCTATATTACAGCCTGCAACTACTTCTTTGTGGAAGGCATTTTGGAAACCACAGCTACATGGGACAGTGCTCTAAGGTTCCTGATTCTTGTTCCGTGGCAGCCCAGGAATAAAATAAGTATCTGGTACATACTCAAGCAATTAAATACAAAGTTTCTCCTGCCTTTCTGGAGACCCTCTAAGCACTCTCCAACCTTTGATATATATCTCCACCTTTTTTGATATATATCTCCACCTTTAAGGGTGGATATTCCACGTTATATCCTTGATTTTGTCTCAGCAACTCCAACCAAGAAGCTGCTTTATTTCTGCTCAGAAGAATGGAGTACGGCTTTGTAGCTCTGTATTTTGACAACTGACCTAAAATCACCAACCAACAGAAGAATAGCATTTATAAACCAGACACCTCTACTTCACAAACAAGGAACTGCCTCTACTCTCCAGTCTTTCTCATGAAGGCTGTGAAATTTCCCTCATTAAAAGTCCTTTTTAATTCTATGATTGCTAGCTTGAGACTTATAGAAAAATGAAGGGAGAACACTATAATTATGTTTAGTTTGTAGAAGCAGAACACACATTTCCTCCAAAAGCAAGAAAATACAAAATTTGAAGAAAAAGCATCATTATTTACGCTCAAAAACAATTTCTCTTGCTATACTAAATGATCCATGCTTATCTAGGAGCAAATCACAAAATCAGATCAGATTAAATGTATTTGGAGATAGCAAGGTATTTTAAATTCTTTTTTCTTCTCTAAGGCTATTAATTAGATCCCCAGTCAGAAGCTGGTAGCCAATTACTGATATGAAAGATTGAGTGAGAGGCAGGCAGTTCTTATATCCAGTCTGAGTAGGGTTACCAGCTAATTACTGCCAGAAGCAATCCCACTCCCTTGGCTTCGACCCTGCTGCATGTCTATGCTGCCTTGGACAGGCACTGGGAATGAATTCAGAATGCTAAACTGGCACAAAACAAGCTCCTGTAGAACAGCAGTGTCCTGCCAGCTCAGCTCCCTGAACCTGCCCTGCACCACACAAGGTCAGAGTTCACGCCTCTGCAAGAGGAGCTGCAGAGCTGCCTCTGCTCAGAGGGGAACATCAGGGAGGCTCAGCTGTGCTGGCAAACAGAAACAGAAAAGGATAGGAAGAGGAGAGAGTATCCTCAGATGTCAGAGGTTCAGCATAGGTCCATCATTCTCACATGCCTGGTCCTAAAAACAATGCGATCAGGGCAATCTACACCTACCTGAAGTCCAAGGATTTCATCAATTGAAGTCTCCTGTTCTGTGGGACCACTGTCTGTCTGTTTAGGGGCCTGAGCAACACTGCCATCACTGCAACACGTACATCATTAGTTCAAAAGTCAAAAATAATTTAAATAAGAATACATATTAAGTTTAGACGTTCCTTTTATTACCTCCCCAGGATTTTGTTAATGTTTTCAGCGAGCTTCTCCTGAAGAGATTTGTTGCTCAGGATTTTTTCTCTGGCATTTTCAATAACCAGTTGCTGGAAAACAGTTTTGAAGTGGTCAGGTTTCTATTTTTAACATCACTAGAAAAGGAGCATGAATTTCTGACTAACAGTAAAAAATAATTTAAAAATCAATTCAAGGAGAGAAGACTTTTATAACAGAGAGTCATCTGTGACTGCATTCCATTGCTACAAAAATCAACCCAAAATATTCCTGTGCTTCTGCTCTTCTGAAGGACAGCAAGGCTTAATGTGCCTTCTGGTTTCCATTCTCTGAAGAATTGCTGTATTCTGACAGCCTACAGGTATCTTAGCAAAGCAAATAAACCAAGAAAAACAAAACTCTACATAGCCATGCCAACTTTATGAATTTAGTACACACAAGAGCTAGTTCAAATACAAACCAATACATTTATCTTTTAAAGGTAATTTCTGTAAAAACCAGGAAGAACAACATGTTAAAGATTAGATCTCTTGAGTCTGACTTTGTTTCTTAAGTGTAAATACCTTCTGTAGGCATATACTCACTGGGAAGTTACCATCAATTAATTCTTCTAGGGGCTCACTTTCTTTTTCTACTACTGCTTCTTCAGAGTCTTGAGAACTTCTAGCTGCTGAAAGAGGTCCAGATGTTGCAATATTTTTCCTCTTCTGGGATTCACTGAAACATTCCAGGAAATTTATGACACAGTTTATGAAAAAATTGTGAACAGCAGACCTAATGGTGAGTAAATCAAGTGCTTCTCTTTCTTTTTAGCAAACACAAGATCTTAATCACCAGAAAATTAACTACATATTGAAAATACAGTAAAAGCTGGTACCTGTTTTAATATCTCTTATGCATCTATTGTGTCTGCCTTTACGTAAGTTATAAATTTAGAGATTGTAGGTAAAGAACTCAATGGCAAACTGAATTCCATGCCCACTATTCAGCATTTACTGCCCCTCCACTACATGTTACTCTAACTGGTGGTACCAGTTAATGGATCCTAATTAAGTGCAACTCACAATCAGATCTGGGCATTACCACTGAAAACAAAGACTTCTCAAGGAGCACTTATTTTCAAAGAAGAAAACAAATCTTAAGTCCTGTAAGAATTTAGCTGATAAATGCGAAAAGTAATGTTTTTATAGGAGACAATGTAGGCTCTTCTGAAAACATCTATTGGCGGGGCACTAAAATTACATTTAAAAAAATCAAGACAGATTAGGAAAGACTTGGGGGAAAATGGACATCTGAATCAGAGAATAAAAAATGCAAAACTAGTATAAAAGAAAATTTTCACAAAACTTCTAGTGCAAATATTAATAATTTTCTGACAAAATTTACTCAACTCAATAGTTTTATGAAGTTAAATGCACATTTTTATCAGTATTAAGAATTTTCATAATTGAAAAGGACATTTTGGAAGGAACACCAAATCTCAGGTCCAAGATTATTTGCCTATGTCTAGTAGTGAAGACAGAGTGTACACAAAGAAGCCTCCTATCAGCCTACTGTTAAGCTCTTTGACTTCCCTTTCCTCTGTGAAACAACAAACACTGGCCCCCCTCAGCAGATCTTACATTTGAAACACTCCATCACTGAAGAAAACTTACACTAAAGGTTAGAACACTGTCTAATTTCTAAACAATTAAACAAAAAAAACCACCCAAAACCAAACAGACATCCCTGTTTACCTTTTTCGCCTTCCTGGAGAAAGCAAGTTTGAATGAAGCTTTCGTTCTTGTGATGTTGGAACCTGAATGTGTATGAGACCTCCTGCTTTATAGAGGGAAAAAACAAACAAAAATAGAAGTCATTATGCCAACACCTTTTCCAGTGACACTGTTAAAGCACTACAAGATCTACATGCTTACTATGTTCTAATCAATTCCTGGAAAGTCATACAAAAGAATTTGGTATTATCATGGAAATGAGGACCAATCCTTTTAAACATATCCTGAAATAGACATCAACTTAATGTGGATCATCCCTATCTGATGAAATAAGTTATTTGGGTGAGGATGAGAGCACAGAACAGAATAACCACAAATTAATGCACTTCTGATTTCTAAACTCACATTGGCAAGCAAGTATGCAAGAGCCATCTCTCTTTTGGGCACTTATTTTCTTTTAATCACCTGAACCAGTCTGGACAGCTGGGGAACAAAGCATGAAATTTCTGGAACTTTTTGGTGGAAGATGATTAGCCCAGATTTTAGAAAACTTCCATCAACAGCCATAGATTTTTCACAGAAAAACAAGGCTTAAAAATTTTTGCACTTACTGTTGATCTTGTTTTCTTGAGCTTGTGACTGGTTCACAAACAGTGTACTCAGTCTTGTTTGTGGCATGCTTTGATTTATTGTTGGCCTGTGAATTACTTGAGGAGGTACAACAGAAGAAGAGGAATTCTGCTGCCCTGACTGATGGGCTACTGACAACAGTCCTGAGTTTGCAGGAGCTGACTGCTGAAGCATTCTCTGCCTTTTCATTTCTACAATTCCACTTCTTGTACGTACTGGAAATAAAGACAAGATGAAAACATAAGATAAAGGGATTTTTAAAAATTGCTGATATTCACACAAAATCTGTTTAAAAAAATCTAAACAATGGAACACCACCCAATCCAGCGAATCTCAAATCTGGGAACAATCACTATGTATATCTCACACTCTCTTTTCTTATACAGTAAAAATGCTACAGAGAATAACTTATTTTTAAGTAAACCAATTTTTCTTTGTTGACAGCACATTTTCAGCTTTTGTAAAGAAAGAAACACCTGTCAGCAGTTTCAGGAGTGAAACAGCAGTTTTTAAACTTTTTAACCATGTAAACTTCCAAAAAAGTTTTTTTTTTTCAGCAGAGAAAATGCTATAATAGAGAATTTATGCCCCTTGCAAAAAGCTCAGCTTTTCTTATTTTCCTTTCCTGATCACTACAGTGTTTCACAGACCCCAATGAAGACAACAGATATGCATTACTGATAGCTGCAGAAGGCCCCTATTTTTTGCCAAAACAGGTAATTTTTACATAAAACCTACTGATCCCATGGAATTGACTCAGTTACTTACTCCTCTGGTTAGAAGAAAATCTGAAATCTGAATTCTGCATGCTCCTAAAAAATAAAGCAAGTGACAGAAATGAATGGAGCATAATGGAAGCACTCAGCTACATAGTGTGACACTACCTATCACATGTGTAATGTCACTCTGATCCTAACCACACATTCCTTCAGAAAAATCTATTGATTGCTCTTTTTATTCTTTCCAACAATCGTCAAAGATCCTTCAAGTGAAGCTTACTGTTTCATTTTTGATCAAGTAACCACAAAGGTATCAGACTTTAAATGAGTCATAGTGTATTGTTTTATTACAGGAAGACCACATGCTCACACAATGCCCTCCTTATTTGCTAGCCCCTCCTTAAAATCTTTAAATGCTCAACTATCAACTCTAACATACCCATCTTTTTCACTGTCTCTCAAAGGAAACAGAGAGCTAAACTATCCTCATACAATGATAAGAGGAGCTGGTCAACATAGGGACTCACTCTCAGAATGAAATATTATTTTCTTGATTTCAAAACTACATTACCTGATCTGAGAAAGTGTATAGTCTAATTTTTTCCACAGAGATGACATCATTGCTGGAACTTCATTTGCTGTTTCTGAAATGAACCATAAAAACAAATTGATGCCCAAAACTGATATAAGCTGAGAGAAAAGTAAAATCACAAACAAAATAATTATTATGGAGTGTTTCAGACATCATCTAACTTTAGATGTCTAGCTGCCTTCTTAATATTCTATTAGTTAGAGAGCCCTAACTCCTAATCTAAAGAATTTTGACTGATATGGATACAGTTCTGGTTTAGAAGCCTTGATGAAACTGAATTAATGACTATAATTCTTGGTGGAATTTGCACATGGTGTTGACTCCTCAGCAAACACATGCTAACCTAATCCATGTTAATCCCCCCAACTCACTTCTGGAAATGGCATTCATATTCCCAAGTCACTTTTGTGCCTTTGAAAATCATAACCTGGCAGACAGGCCTTTAAAAGTATTAGTTTATTTTATGATATTACCCAAACAGGTAAAAACATTTGGTCTTTCTGAAGCACAGAACATTAGAAGTGTGATGGAAAAGATAAGTAAACAGTTCAATTTACTAAGTTTTTCAAGATGCCAAGTACAAAGCATTTTGAAGGAAGTACATCTGTCTTAAGTTAGCATTTCTGTCAATCCTAGTGTGAAAGGAAAAAAATGTTCAGAAATGTTCCATGCATGATTTTTAATACTAAGCACCATTAAAATATGATAATATAACAGATATCAAAAACCTGTAAGATTTGGGAACATTCAGAAGCTTGATAATTAACTTCAAAACCAGCAAATGCTTTAGCTCTGCCTACACTATTCATACAAAATACAAAGTAGTTCTGAAACTATTTTAGTTAGTCTTAAAAACAAGATAAGAAATATTTTATACCATAGGACTCCTCCTGATTATTTCATGGAATCATAGAATATCTTAGGTTGGAAGGGTTCCATAAGGATCATTGAGCCCAACTCCCTGCTCCTCACTGGGCTACCTAACTCTAAACCATGTGACTAAAATCATTGTCCAGATTCTCCTTGAACTCTGACAGGGTTCAGTGCCATGACCACCCTCTCAGTGAAGAACCCTTTCCTAAGATCCAATTTGAACTTCCCCTGACACCGCATTTCATTTTTCTCACATTCTGTTGCTGGTCATCAGAGAGATAAGCACCTCCCCCTGCTATTGATAGTATAAACAATAAACAGTATAATTTCACAAGCATAAACTCATACATTTTGGACATGTTATTATATCTCTATGCTTTTAAGATATAAAAATGCTCACATTTGAAGTGAAAATATATGCTGGCATATGCAAACTAACAGAATCAATTACTTTTGCTCACTGGATATCATGGCAGTTGGCTATGTAATTTGATAACTTGTAATTTGGTAACTCAAATTGTAGCCTAAATGGAGCCTAAGACCATACACCTCCTCCTCAAGGAGCTCACAAGAGATAAATAAAAATAAAATAACACCTCATTCTGAAGGCTTACCTTTTGTTTTCATGGCTACGTATTCATTAAGAATAGTTGTCAAGTTTTTTCCACACAGCGACTGGAAAACAAACCAACTGATCTTAGAATCTTCAGTAAAAACTTCTGCTTCATCTGCTGTAGCACATCACAGTTAAGGAGCTCTTCAGCACTCTACACCATGCTGACCCTCAGTACCAGGGACTGTACTTGGTAGAGAGCAATCAATGGAGTAAAATCCTCTTATGTATCCAAAATGTGAAGTGCTCTATCTCAAGGCATAACACTGGTAGATAGAACTGTCTGACCTTCACTCACCCTTTTCATTATGGAATAAAACCATGAAAATTAGATGATGAACAGCATGATGCTCATTAGTCTGTTACTGATGAGCAGTAATAGACCAAAGAGTATGTATCATGCTGGAAAAGAACATGCACTAAGATGTAAACGTGAAGGAATCTCTGTCTGAAGTAAAATTTTTAACAGTCACACAGAATTAACCTTCTTATCATGTTTACTTGTAATTGTAGGTGACACAAAGATAATTAAAATGTTACAGTTACCAGTATCCTGTACCTTGCTCTCTTGTTTACTAGTGGGAACTCTACAAGACATGACAAATACAGCCCTTTATTGCAAGTATTTGAGCTGCAGCAAGAATTTTGTCTTAGATACTATGATATAACTTTTATGTGAATAATAGAAAAAATGTTTCTACTGAGAAAAGGATAATTATAAAAAAGCTTTATTAATCTGAATAATCTATTTACATTTATGTTTTCTAATTTTTGCTGGCCATAGCTTGGTTCTCAACTCCCTACCAACAAAGTACAGATGACTAAACACTTGTAAATAAAATAAATTCAATAGTTTGTTTTGAATAGGTGCATCAAGAAAGTGCACCTTGGATTTCAGAAAAGACTTCTGTGAATTTTGAATACTGTGGACAAAGTCCCAGACCATGAAATTAACTAATATACTAGAAGAATGAAACGGAAAATATGAAGAGGACACACATAAACACTAAAAGTTTGATACACAGCAATACCTAAACCCTGTAATTTGTACAGGATAGTAAAAATTCCATTTTGTATATTTGTTTAAAACGCAAACTATCTAATTATGCTCTACACATGTATCTACAGATATGTCTGCACACTATTTATGCACACCCAAAATTCTGCCTTTCACTCAGAACAATGGATATGATACTGAACAGAGAGGATTCTGAACACAGTTTTTGTCAATAAAATTTGGCAGACTCAGACAAATCTGAGGTGCCTTACCTAAATATTTACAATGTACCTGAAATGGAACACTACTGGCTGCCATGTCTAGAATAGGAAAGTGACCTTCAGTAAATTACAAAAGCAGCCCTAAAATCAATAAAACCCTTGTGACAACACCCTTCCATAAATCAACCTCAAAGCTGTAATGCAGACTAAGCATAATATGCTGAAACCAATTTGCAAATTCAATTTGCATATTTCACACTTAGATGTTTCTTAGTAAGCTTAAATACTAGAAACCAAATAACTGCTAATATCACAGGATGAAAAACACTAAACAAATCAAATATCAAACAGTTTAAGCAACATTTGAGAATTAATTGTTACATAGAGAAATCCCCAATATTGTTTTCCATGGATGCAAGACAATGTAACTTTCTGCTTTGCAAATACAAACTCACCAGCAAGCAGGCTGGAATAAAACCATCTTCTGTACAGTGCTCTGCATATTCTTTCAAATCTGAGCTTTCCAGAATAAATTGATGGCAGGTAGCTTGAAGATTTTCCTGTTGCAAATAGCCTGCAACAAATCAGATGAAAAGTTTTGCTATTTCATTCATTACTTCTGCTCAATAGGTACCAAAGCTGTATACAGTGTTGGAATAATCAGATAAAAATTTCTATGTAAGAAAAGTTACATTATTTTGAAAAAACATAAGTTCCTACCAGATATTTAACAGTAAAAACCCAGAAGAGCAAAAAATATAGATTGGAATTACACTGTATTTACAAAGTATTCAAGACTGAAAGTGAGGCAATACGAACAAATTTCGGTTTATCTTTAGTACACACAAGAAAATAAAAAGTTCTTGGCTCAGAAGGCTGACAAACAAACCCTCATATGGGCTGAATCACTCTATTTGATAGTTTAATGGAAATCCAGAATATTTTGTTAATAAAATGCATTGTTATGCAAGAGTAATTCTCTACACATTGTACTGCTTCAAAACAGGTAAAACCTGTAAAGCTGCTGCAACAGTGGATAAGATTCATTAAAAATATCGGCATTGTACAAAAAGTAATAAAAAATTAATAACAGAAAAAGGTTTTTTCCCTCCTCACTTACAGTAATTTTCATTTAGTATGGATACACTAGATGCATATTGTGCCCTCTACACCCTAAGACTCAGTAATTACCGTCACAGAAAATGTACTGACAAAGTTTTCTTTTCCAAAATTCCATTCCTCATCAAATACATTCTGCTTTAATCAAACTTTTTACACTGCTTTAATCTTCAAACACTTTAAACACTAAAAGATAGAAATGGACCAATGCTAATGAAAGATTTTAGAACAAAAAACCACAAAGAAAAGGTTTCTTCTTTCTTGCTCTTAGCAGAGCTTAGCATGGAATGTTTTAAGGGTAAGATAAAACATGTGCCTAGTTAAACAATGCAGGATATATACATTATCTATTTCAATGGACTCCCAAAATGGTCTACTTCAGTTCATGAAGAAAAATGTGCCCTTTAAGTTTAAAAGAAAACAAGTATCCTTCAGCAGATCTGAGTACAGCTGAAGAAAACAAATCATATTTCCAACATGCAAGCCTTGTTCAAGTCTTCAACAAGCAGGCAAACTTGAAAGTTAAACACAGCCTGGGAATAACCACTGTGAATTTAATCACAATGTATGAGCAGGCCTATCTGACAGAAAACATAAGTGGAATGGATAAGGAATATCTTATTTAATTTTTCAATTACATTTTTCTAGAAAAATCTTGAGCCACAAGTGGCTGAATGTGTATTTCTGGTAAACACGATGATACCTCACTGTTGTCCAGGCTGGAAGATGGGGTATGAGGCTCAGTGGAGCTCTGATGTGTGCTGGTATGACTGCTCTTACAATCAAACTTACCTGAACACCAACACAAAAAGTTGCAATTTTCCTTTCTTGAACCTGCTACTACAGTATCACAAGGGATGACTGAATGCTTGAGTATGGGCACGTTCTACAGACACCAATTTCCTGGTAATAAAGCATTCCAAAGGCTGAAAATGCCTGTGCAGCTGGCCCAAAGTGCTTGTGCACACACTGCACAATGACATAGGAGTATGTGGTCCCTAAGGTTGCCAAAATCAAATCAAAGGCATAAAAGGTGATGTATGTTTTGAACATATGGAAATTATTCAATATTTTGTTCTACCTTAAGAAATGTCTAATCCATAGTACACATTCACTCTATCAAACAGGAAAAGATAAAAGTTCTTATGCATTTTCCTCTGTGTGAGCTCAACGTATCATTTTAGTTTTGTTTCTTTAACAAATATTCATCAACCTTCACAGCACCAGAAACATTTTGGGGGGAGCTTGGGAGAGAAAGATGGAAGAGCTGCACTGGGAAGTCTGTTTACCAACTGAAACTCAGAGATGCCTCACAGAAGAGGAATCCCTATTAGAGAAATGGTTACAAGGAATATCCTGTCATACAACCTTCTTGTTGCTCAGAGGTTGACCAGACATGATGCATGCTCCATGCCACAACAGACACAAGATAGGATGGATCACTCTCAGCGTACATGATGCCAAGATTGTGCACTACATCTTCAAGTCCCTGATAAGCACATAAGAAAAACATTCTACCCGGAAACTTGTAATTGCACCAATCTTGTTTGGAAGACTGCAATGAGAGATCTCACTTGTATGAATTCAAATGTTCTTTTACAGGCCATAGAGATTCTAAAAAACCTGTTACTTCACAGTAATAAAAAAACTGCATCTCTTACTAGCCTTTTTTCTCAAGACAATAGCAAGTAGTATTTCAGGTAGTATTTAAAAATAAATCGTGCTGGGGGAACACTGAAGAAGAGATTAATGGCTTTGGATTTTAAAAAACTGTGAACAACTGAAAATTGAATCTCACAGGGCAAGCTGCCAGGAAATCTTGGCAACCTGTGCCAATAGGTACTTACTACGTGTGGGACTGAAATATGTGGGTCACATTTTTGCTTACCATCGATTTGCTCTCACCTTTGGCAGGATCTAAATAATCCAAAGCATTAAGTAATTTTAAAAAATCACTGTCTGCTGCCAGTGTCCTGAACACACTTATGCTGTGCTTTCCATAGACTCTGATCATGCCTGAACTTTTAGTGCACCCTCAAAGGTGAGCAAAACACAGCCGGAAAGAAAAACCATCTGACCCTTAACGCAGCCTCCCCTGGGATTTCAGGTCACCCTTGGACTCCCTGTAATCAGGAACTGTTTAAGCCCCGCACAGCAGCTCCCAGTCCGCAGGTGGGCACCGGAGACCACCACGTTTCCTTGGAGCCGTGAAGAAGCCGATCCCAAGGCACGGCCGGGGAGCGGCCTGGTCCCTCAGCACCCGAATCCCTCAGGAGCCAGCTGCGTTCGCTCCGCGGCAGAGGCCGGGCCGGAGAGCGGCTGGGCTAGCCCAGGGACCGCCCGGTATGAACCCCGGCAGCGACAATCCCAGCCTGGGGGGACCAAGAGGCGCTGCCGAGGACCAAGGGTGAAGCCGGCTGCGTCCCGCCGCGCCTCGGCCGGCTGACAATGCCCCGCAGAG
>NW_005054302.1:4971051-5013525 GCF_000277835.1 Geospiza fortis | reverse complement strand
TTGCCGGGGACCAGAGCTGCTGCTCGGCACTGCGGGTCTGCGTGTGCCGGGGCGCCTCGCAGCGCCTCAGCCAGCTCCTCTCTCCGCCTTTCACGGTATTCGGTGCGCCTGCATTCCCATGGGTCAGTCATGCAACGCGTGAAGGTGGCCGTCATGTGGTAGTTGGAAAACTGTAGCCAGGAAGAGAAGTAGTGGATTCATTCTTGGGAATTTTTCACTGCTTCTGTTATGGCTATTGAAATACCAATCGGTCGAGAGGGCTGCCTTCTTGAATGCCCAGGCCCTACTCCTGTTGCCACAGTTTTCGACCAAGTGCATTACAAGCCACTGGTATTCAAAAGGTTTCTTTCTGTTTCGTTTCCAGCAAAAGCATCAAGTCTGCTGGGTTGTGTTATTTTTTGTTCCAGTGCCCAACCACTAGAGGGACAGAGAGTGGTTGAGCATTGGCGCAGGCCAATGCTCGCAGCGCCAACTTTCCAGAATGCTAGAGCTGTTTGGGAACACTTTCAGGCATATGGTGTGATTCTTGTGTCCTGCACAGGGCCAGGAATTGGACTTCGGGGGTCCTTGTGTGTCCCTTCCAACTCAGGATATTCCATGGTTCTTGAAGTTAGTAAAGGAGCACTTAATTTAAATAAGTGTAGTTGTACAGTACAGGCAGCCTTCACACTTAAAATGTGTTATTTTTCATACGCATCTATCAGTCACTGAATCTCTGATTGTACTTAGCCCCAGCCTGATCTTGATGGAAGCCAAAGGAAATAAATGCAGTCTAAGACAGTAGATATTTAAAGTTTTACTTAATTAAATGGCTATATTCTCATGTAAGCACTCGAGATGCAGTGCTGTGCATCACGAATGCCTGTTCTCCCTTGCTTATTACAGCAGCAGTGTGTGTTTGGAGTTACTTCCAGCTTGTGTGATCTGTCTTTTCCAAACAGGGTTTCTCTTGGGTCTGCTTCTACTGTAAAAGTAGAAGCATGGCAGTTAAATGGAATGTCATGGTTGTGATCTGCAGCATCATAATTTTATGTACTGCAAGGTCTAGCTAATTCCAGCCTCTGACAAAGAAGAAGTGGTGTAATTTTAAGTGCTTACAGAAGAAAAAAATTGGGGTTTTGTCTGAGATATACTTAATAATCCTTTGACATGTTGAGTCCCTGGGAATTTGTCAATAGATAGTGCATACCTATGAAAATGTACAATGTGAAAGAGCATTTTCCAAGTGCTTTCTCCTGGCAATATCTGGTTAAGAGAGCTACTGAAAGTTAGTGCCACTTGCCAGAATGTATTTAGCTCTGCCATTCTTACTATAATTGTCCTCCCAATTGTCTGCCCAGCTCTACTCAGCACACATAAAAAGGGCAGAAGTCAGAGTTATGTGAAGGGGTTCTGCATTTATTCTGTGACTGTTGTCTGTGGGAACAGATTGCATTCTTGACATGAAACTGATTGAGTTTTGCAACCAGTAAGACTGACCCAGCCACAAATGAGCTCTTCCATGAAACATTGAACATCATGGTTCTGTTTGATACTGGGCTTTCGGTATACTATTTTACTTGGCTGTGTGGTCAATAATTACTGTTTTACCCATTTCTTCTGTGTGCAGATATAAATGACTCTTCTTCAAGCTGAACCATGAGTTTTGCATTACATGATCTGCTGGTTTGTTGTCGTCGCCTTGAAAATGAGAAAGCTGTGGAGCGAAGGGTAACAAGCTTTCTTTTTGGCAGTGTACTTCAAATAGCAATGAAGGGAATCTTAAATGATTATTCTTCTTGTAATACATTTTCAGAAGGAAATTGAAAATTTCAAGCGACTTCTCCGTGATCCTGAAACAGTTCTCCAGCTGGACCGGAATTCTGATTCTAAACAAGGAAAGCAACTCAACTGGGGTGCTGTATTTAGGTAATTCCTTGGCTTTGTTTGAGAATGGTCACAAAATTTTCTGGAATGGGACATCATTCTTTTGTTTGTTAGGCCTATTTTAGTGCTTATCTTTTTGTATATTGATTTAGACTTCTTGTCAGATTATAAACAAGTAATTGCTTACCTTAGTCTCCAAAGGAAGTAAGTTTAAAGTGGCCAAAAGTGCCACACTTATCCCTTACAGAAAACTGCAAGGAAACTCATTAATTGGGTAGATTCTTTTACTTGCAAAAATAATAGTTACTTTCTTCTATGGAAAATTATTCTTCTCTTCTGATTTTCAGTCTATACTCTTAGGTGGATTACAGGTAGCTTTGTTAAAGTTTCTTGTGTTGCTGAATTCCTCAAGATACAGTAGGACTGTGGCATGTTTGTAGAGGCTGATCTTTGGTACAATCGGCTTAAGGTGTACTTTAAGATTGGACTAAGCATGAGTGTGATCAGATCTTACAGCAGCTTCAGCCAGTGTTAAATTTCATGGTAGAAGTTCATGTGAATTACTGCTTTTCATTGAATGGGTTCCTGCTTTCCATTATGTTTTTTTTAATTTGACAGCATTGGAATAGTTTTTGTTTCACAAAACCAAAACTTTTTATTTATATAAAGTATACCAAAACTTTCGTAAAACGTACTTGATAAATTTTATATGTTGCTTTAGAGACAGTAATATATTAGGAATACACAGGAGGAATACAAAAATAGAGCCTCTAAACTGAATTCAACTAGAAGGCCAGAAAATCTATAGCAATTACAGTGGCAAATACAGTGAAAAGTAACTTATTCATAAATCTAAAATATAATCCATATATTAACTTTGAATTACAAGGAAATAGGACTTGAAGGCTTTCCGAATAAAAGCAATGATAGGGACTTCTTATTATTTTGTTTTATAATGTTGCAGCATAAATAAAAATACTTAGCAATGCTTTTTTTTCCTAATTGTATGTTTAGCACTGTGCAAAGTTTAAAGGAAAGTTTGGTTACTACTCCAAGTTGCTTTTGGGTTAGCTTTAAAACTTGCATCTCCTTTTATAGACTGTTTTCCAGTCATGCTTGGACTGTAGTGTATTTCAGTTGGGTTTAGTCTTTGATAATTAGAATTGTGAGAAGAACAGGAACTGGCATTTTAGCCTAAACCAACATTTTCCTATTTTACTTCTGTCATAAATGAGCAGATCCTTGGTTAATCTCTCTTTTATTTTTGAAGTGTCTTGCAGAAATATTTCCAGAAAGAACTTAAAAACCTGCAGCTGACAAAACCAAATGCATCAGCTTCAACCCAAACTACAAGACAGAAAAAAATACAAGAAGTTGGAAGCTTGGTCAAATACTTCATCAGATGTGCTAATAAACGTCAGTAATACGCATTATCATATAGAGATACTGGTTTGCTTTGGTACTTTGCTTTCAACTTTGAATTTTAACTTTGAAGTTATCAGATGTTTGCTATTAAATATCTTAATGTGAATCCATCACTTGTGCTCCTTATCTGTTCTTTTTGGTGTTCACAGTGCCTTTTTCTAATTACTCAATGTGTCTATAACTGATATATCCTCCCACTGGTAATTTATATTTTAGAAACAGCTTAAGAAAATATTTCCTCATAGAACTGTTTCAGAACTGGAAGTTTGGGGGTTTTGTTGTTTTGTTTTTTTAATTAGGTAACATTTACAAACAATTAGTTACAGATTTATTTGGTAGAATTTGAGTTAATTAAATAATCTCATGTTATTTCTTCATATAGGAGGACCCAGACTGAAATGTCAGGAACTTCTGATTTATGTCGTGGAAATTATAAGAGATCCAATAAGTTGTGCTGCTTATGGCTCTGACTGTAGTAGTATACTCCTGAAGGATATCCTGTCAGTAAGGAAATACTGGTGTGAGATATCCCAGCAGCAATGGTCAGGTAACATTTTTGAGCCTACTTAGAAATGTGTTTTCCTTTTGTAGAAGCATGTTTTAGATGTGTTTTCATTTGTTTGACATCCTGTTGTGTGAGGTAGTGCGCAAAATATGGAGTAAAGCAGTGTCAGCCTCTGAGGGCTTACACTTGAAGTAAACAAAACAGCAAAGATTAGGAATTGATGTTTTTTTTTCTTTCTGTGTACTGTTTGTCTATTCTTGCTGAAACATAAGCACTTCTGTAGAGTCAGGTCATGTATGCATGCTCTGCACAGGCCACTGGAAGAGAACACAGGCGTGGAGAGCCAGTGGGTTCCTGTGTGGTGGTTTCTTTAGGAACGTGGAAGTTAGTTGAGTCTGTGGATGGGCAAAACCAGGAAGTGTGGCAGAAGAAATGCTGGCATTAGATTGTAAGAAGCGCAGTGGAATTTAGTTACTGAGGCGAGGCAGGGCTGAAGGCCATAAATCTAGGGGAAGTCAGACTTTAATCCAGTAAGTGGAACAAGTTGCTTTTATTAAAGGAGGGCTATATAATCTTTGTAAAGGTTGCTATAATCTTTTCTAGTGATTCCACCTTAATATAACTTGCTTATCACTGTTGGGGTACATCAGAGAAGTCAGCTTTTTTATTTCTAAAATCAAGGATCTGTTGCTGTTGAAAGTAGAACATGGATTCCAGCTGTTGACCACAGAGTGGTGGTCTCTGTATCTTTAGTGCAATATTTTGTGTCAAAATTTTATAATGAAATCCTCTGTAATATATATGTTTATATTTACCTGCTGCTTTTTTTATACATTTGCAGAGTTGCTGACCCGGTATGGCCATTTATACCTCAAACCTTCTGGGAGCATTAATAGAGTCTTAGTGGCTAGGATAATTCACACACTTACAAGAGGGTACTGCTTCCAAACTGATGGGTTGTGTTCTGACATGCTTGTCTTCTTTTCAAAAGCAGTGCAGTCTGCAAGGTATGTTTCAAGTGCTCCTTTTGTATGCTAGAAAATAACTTATATTAAGTACTTGGGATTAGACTTCAGTAATAACAGGTAATACTTCTTCAGATATATTTTCTTCTGCATTTGAATGTCAATTAAGGAACTTCTCTGAAATACTAATGACTTCTGCATTTATTAAGCAAATACTATTCTGAGTGTTGTTACTTGCTAGTATTTGCATTTAAACAATATTTATGAAAATAAATAAGATTATTTCTCTTGGAAGTTTGAGTGTTAGGTTTGTGTTACAGGCAGGAGAAGAATACTGCAGGCCTGGATCATATTGTTGGAGCAATGAATATCTTCTGCAACAAGTTTGCTGACAACTGTCGCATACAGATTTGCAAAGTAGGGGAAGAAATTTTGCCTACGGTGCTTTACATATGGACTCAGTATAGACCAAAGGATTCCCTGAAAGAATCAATAATTGAGTTATTTCGTCTCCAAGTTCATATTCATCATCCAAAGGGTGCAAAAACTCAGGGAAGAGGTACAATGAAAAGCCTAATTTTTTTTTATTGCTGCATGTGGTTGTTTATTATTGTGCCAACTCTGAATTTTGATACTGAGTCTTGGAAACATTAATGGTAGTGATGATTATTTGTCAGTAGTTTTATGCTATGGGTTAATACTGAGTGAAAGTGAAAAGGAGTTTTCAAGTTGTATCAACTAACACCATATTAATTGTGTTAAGTCCTTCAAAGGTTGGGGCATCTTTTAATCAAAGGGCAGTTTTAATTGCTAAATGAAAATACAAAGTCTTTGGGGAAAGGAAATAATGACTTAGATTTTGTTTAGATTGCCACATGTATTAGTGTCTTACCAGATCTATTTAAACACAGAAATTACTACTGTTAGTTGAGTCTGACTTACACTATAAAACTGGTCAGAGAATATAACTCAGTAATTATGTTTGTCGTGGTCTATTTTAGTTCTAGCATAGTTTTTTTTAAATACTTTATACAAATCTGTCCATTACCTTTAACTGTAATCTTACCAGTTAGATCAGGAATCATTTATTAGAAACTTAATTCCCACCCTAATTACTTCTATATGCTGATTAAGTTCTCTCTTAACTTTTCCTCTTTTTTCCTTTATTCGTTCTAAAGTATAGAATCTGCTTTTCAGGCCTGCACTTGCTGAACTTTGTCTTACTCAAATTTTGTCTGTATTTTGCATTGTCTAGGTAGGTTTATGTATTGTATCAAGTGGGTGATACATGCTGTCTTTTAATTGTTTTTGCATGTACAGGTGCATATGACTTAACAAAGTGGCAAAGCATCTTACATAACCTGTATGATCTGCTGGTGCATGAAATAAATCTCATCAGTAGCAGAGGGAAGTATTCTTCAGGCTCACGTAATATTGCTGTAAAGGAAAATTTAATTGAGTTAATGGCTGATATTTGTCATCAGGTAACATTTTTATTTGAATACATGATTGACTATACTGAGCTGTATGTTTTGCTGAAGTATTCATACCTTTTGTCTGTGACCTGTTGTGTTTTGTTAATTCTGTACAGTTTAGAAATGTATTATACTGTACTTGTGTTTCTTTTTAGCCTGTAAGTATTCCAGTTTTCTTGTAAATACTGCTGCTTTTTTTTTCTTAATTTACATACTTTTTAATTTTTCTTTATGAAAGGTCTTTACAGAGGATACCAAAGTCCTTGAAATTACCCAGTCATATGCTGTTTCACAAAGAGAGCCCAGTGAGGACACGGTGCCAAACAAGCGCAGGAGGATTGAGCTTGGCTGGGGGGTCATTCGAGACAACATGCAGAGATCCCAGAAGGATTTTGATGTCATACCTTGGTAATAATATCTTCACATGGAAAAAGTATCACTCCAGACATCTTTTTGCATTTAATGTTCTGCTGAATATGTTGTGCATTTAAGTTGGGTGTCTGGACATGCTGTGATTATATATCTGAGCAGTGAACTTAGAATGTCAGAGCATTTGGAAAGTTGCTCTAAGCTGGCTGTGTCATGGTACAGTAACCATTAAGAGTTTGGCCATTTTGGTCTAGTCCACACAGTTTTCTGTAATACCTGTTCTGAAAACTGTTCCAAGGCCTGGCTTCTTACCTTGGACCTTGATTGAGTGATATTTTGTTTGCCATGAGGAACCTCTGAACTGTAAGGAACTGTTAGTGGTAGTGAGGCTAGATGAGTCTTTACAAGTGAAAATGGTAGAAATACTGGATCTTTAACTTTTGATAGAAAACAAATCACCTTAATACTGTAAAATATAAATGAGAAATGGCAATTGAAGGCTTTGTTTGTTTGTTAATTTATTTCTGAAAGTGCAAATTTCTGTATATTTGGTATTAATTGCTTCACTTTGTGTTTTCAAGGTTACAGATTACAAGTCAGCTAATATCCAAGTATCCCATGAGTATTCCTAATGGTGAGCTGCCTGCCTTACTCAATGTCCTTCACCAGTTACTGCCTCAGCAGCGCCGAGGAGAAAGGACCCCCTACGTGCTGAAGTGTCTCACAGAGGTGGCTTTGTGTCAAAACCAGAAAACTGATTTGAAAAGCACCCACAAGTTGGAGCTCCAGAGAACCTGGGCAAAGATCTGGACTCTTACCATTCGCAGTGTTAGCCTTCAGCAAATTGAAGTGGAGAGCTTTGGGCTGCTTGGAGCTATGATCCAAGGGAACCTTGTTGTAGCAGATAAAGAGCTCTGGAAGATATTTTCAGGACCTGCATGCAAACCCTCAAGGTAAAATGGAATCAAGGATAGTGTCTTGTGTCTGATTCACAATTCTCTTTACTGTGTTACTCAATATTAGTTGTTCTGGCTGTATTTCTGTTTAAGAACTGCACACATTTGTGTTCTAAGCATTTGAAATTACCATAAATATGTAAAAAGACTGAAAGCAGAGGCAGAAGAGGCAGTCGTCTTCACACTTAGAATATACTAAAATTTAAAATGGATGAAAAATTTAAAGATCTGACAGACAAATGTTGATTTTTTGAAATTAAGCATGTTTTCTTCTGAATTTTTATTCTGAAATAAGTACTCTGACTTAGTCTTTAGGATAG
This sequence comes from Geospiza fortis, assembly GCF_000277835.1. Taxonomy (NCBI): domain Eukaryota; kingdom Metazoa; phylum Chordata; class Aves; order Passeriformes; family Thraupidae; genus Geospiza; species Geospiza fortis. The sequence goes on along the minus strand of NW_005054302.1, from coordinate 5,005,644 downwards.
GTAGGAAGTGTGTGTAATAGCCAAGAGAAATGAAAATGCAAAGATTTTAATGAAGGAGTTGACCAGTGTGCATGCTTTTTAACTTGCTTATGTACTTGATGCTTCCTGTGCATGCAGAAATACTCACTTTGCTTTAGAGTGCTAATCAACAAATACCACATGGTTTCTCACAGATCCCGTGTTCCATTTTTGTTGCAGTTCTGCTGTATGTTGTTTATCATTAGTGATGTCTGCCTATTCAGTGCCAGAAAATTTGGACATAGGAATGGAACGGAGTAGTTCTGAAAGAAATCTGGGTTCTGTGTTAAGGGAGGCAATAATGAAATGGCTCCTGTCCAGCTACTTGGAGGAGGAAATAGAAGAATGTACAGAGTTGCCTCCTGTGCTCCTCAGGTAAAGTTTTTGTGGTATAATTTTACATGTAAGCTCACCCTGTAACACAAAAAATTCTGCAGGGAAAAATGTATTATATTAATGCAGAATTCTGTTATATTAAAGATTAAGCAGTGTGTAAGGTTTTTCAGCTTCCTATAGAATGTCATTCTGGGGATATAATTTGGTTATCTGTCCATATCATGGCAGATATGTGACCTATGCATTAGAAATCTTCAGTGGAAACTTAAATTTCATTGAAGATACCTTGTTAATCTGGTCAATGTTTGTGCGTGCTTCAGGAATCCCAAGAGCTTGTCTGATTGCAAGAAAATATGAAAACATTTTCTTTCTTACAGTGATTTTCCTCATCTCGTCTTGCAAAAAATTCTTGTGAGCCTTACAATGAAGAACTGCAGAGCCTCCATGATCTTTTTCCAAAATGATGCTAAATGGTATGTTTTTAAATTAATCATTATAGCTACCTAAGCTAGGAATGCTGCTGCATCTTTCATCAATGCTTTGGACTATATGCAGTTTCCTCTTAATAAGACTAAAATGTGTGTAACTTGTTCTGATGCAAGATGAGATTTACCTACTAGAAGTTAAATATACGAGTTTCAGGGGCTTTGTGGATTTCCGCTTCAGCTGTGTCAAGTAGGCTGAGGTCAGGAACCCTGACACAAAGCAGATGCTGCTCCATAACTGCAGGAGAAGGTATGATCTGTGTGCAGGCTTCATGTTTCCTTACAGTTCAGTTAGAGCTGGAATGGTATTGTCCATTCCACAGTGAAAGCCATGTCAGAAAATAAAGGTCAGCCAGGGTTTGGAAGCACAAAAAGATAAAATATTTTATTTTGCTTTTGTATCTTTCCTGTATATTTACATAATAGTATTTCAGACTTGTAAGTTATATACTGGCTGCTAAAGTAAAAACTGTGTCTCTTCTTTAAGTGAGCAACATGTGCAAGGGAAAGAAGAAAATAATTTTTCTGATGTTGAAGAGCTGTACCTGCAGACTACATTTGATGAAATGGATATTTTCACTAACTTTGGAGTAAATGTTGAAGATAAAAATGTGACTGGTTCAAGACTTGCCATCAACCAAAATCTTAGGGAAACACTGGAGAACTGCCTTTTAGCAATGTCAGAAAAGCTTTTAAGCACTTGCGGTCCTAAGGTAAGCTAGAAATTGTTGTTACATCCTTACATTTGTGCTCCCAACCAATCTGTTTCCAAGGCAAAGTGTATGGAGTCTGTATTTTGTGGTGATGAACTACTGGTATTAATACTGTGTATTTGATTTAGTCTAAGGTTGTTGCTGCTGAGCACCTTGTCCGATGTGTCAGTCTCTTGGCTGGTGTTCTGGGCTGCTATTGCTACACTGGTATTTTTAAAGAGGAGGATGCCTGTAAGTCAGCATTGTTCCAGAATGCTAAGGTAAGCAGTAATGAATTTGGGACCTATTAAAAATTAAATAAAGCATTGAATATAAATTAATTCATAAAATTCTGTTTGTATTGACACATTGTCAGAGCACAGGTATCTCCTCAGAAGAAGGCAGCTTAGAGAGGTTTAAATATGATTCTGCTGCTGAAAGAGAGGAGTCACTGAAATTCTGTCAGTACAACAGTGCATGAGTTTTGCAGTGGAGATCATTTTAAATATTGATACATTTCTGAGTCACACCTTTCAAAAAATGGAAGTCATGGACATGTAGACAAAGGACTAATTAGAGGAAAACAAGTCCTTTTTTGTGGGTCTTTTATTCAGAAATTTAAGATAATTTGATGGTTCAAACCAGTATGAAGACTGCTATTGCTGTTATCTTTATTATTAGTACTATCTGAGGTGGTTCCTGGCTTAAATACAGAAACGCAAAACTTACACTTTATGGAGATGTGCTGTATTTTTCTTTTGTGATGAAAATATTAGTGTTTCAAGCATGCCTAAGCCATGGTTTTGTTGCTACTTGAGCAAAATGAGTACAACAAAAATCACAGAAAAAAAAGGGTGTTCATTGATGCACACTATGAATATCAAAGCTGTATGAATGAGAAGGTATGAATGAGAGCCCTTTCCTTTTGTGAAAATATGTGTACTGTGTAGGTGCTAGTGTATAAGGGCATTTCACTGGGGTTTTCTAATCATGTTGTATTTTTGCTAGTCTCTCATTCATTATGCTGGAGAAAGCATTTCCCAGTCTAAAAACAAACTAAATGAAGATACCCAGATCAACACACTGAGGACCTTGATAATGCAGTGTACAAAATGTTTGTGCAATTGTACCAAGGTAAAGTTTATAAAGGACTTTAAATTTCTTTCTTCATTAATGAGATCAGGAAATTGAGTATATCATACCTTTAATTCCTGAAAAAAATCAGTTAACCTATCTGTACCTCTTGCTTCCTTACAGAACAGTGCTAATAAGATGCTGTCTAATATATTCCTGCGTTTGTTAACATCAAAATTTATGAACGATCTGATAGATATTTGCAATAATCTGGTAAGTACATTCTGTCTGTTTCTGAATGCAATGCTGTTCTGTGAGGGGATTGTTTTTACAGCACAGTAATCTGGAGGCAAATCAAACAAGATACATATTACTGAAAAAAAAAAAATTGAAATACATTGAGTTTTATAGAGAATTCCTAAACGAGAACATTTCTACCTACTGTTTAGCATTTGAGCACAGGCTTAGGGTAGAAAGAAGAGCAGATGGATAACAGTTGATCAAGGTGAGCATTCCAGCTCACACTAAAAAACAAATTTATGCTGTTTTTCATGTTTTTAATACTTTCTTGCAGTAGAGGTATATACAAAAGAATTCTATACCACTAGACAGGTTATGTTAATGCACTTGTAAAGGAGCGGGGGTTTTTGTGTTTATCATGTGGGTATTAAATCTTACTGTAAATTACTCCTTTTCCACTAGGAAAAGTGGAAGTGTGGCACATCACTGCACAATTCTTAAAATTTCTCTTTGGCACATGGGGCTGTAGTCAGGTCTAGGTAGGCAAATTCCTGCTTTTCAGATAAGGAAGAGTTGGGGGTTTTACTATGTGTTAATTTGTCATTTGGTAGGGAAGGTAGTAATTAGTTTGCCCTCAGAAAGTCACATGCCTCCTTTTCATTTCTTTCTAATGATGAAGTATGGTGAAAAGTTGGTGAGTCTTACAGAGAGAACTGTTTTTTAAAAACTGACGCTGTCCTTGGCAGAATCTAGAATGCAGAGATCAGTATCTGTCTGAGGAAGCTTCTATGCTAAAGAGAATAGTTCAGACAGTGTACAGAAAACAGGTTTATGACAAAGGATGAAATTCATGAATTCTGTGTCAACCTTACTGTCTTCACCTGTTCTAGTTCACTGGAAAACTGCAGTGTCTCTCCTTGTGCTATGTCTGTGGTGTTTCTTCTGTCCCTAAAAAACAACTTTAAAGGCTGTGGTGTTTTTGTCAGATGACAGTTACTGGAAAGCCAAGTGTACTGGGAGAAGTGGATCTCAGGAATGATCCTGAGGAGAGTATAATGGAAGCAGATAACCAGGGATCTGATGGCTTGTGTGATCATCATTCAGTGACTGACGTCAGTGATACAAATGAATCTGGTGACATGCAAACTGTAACAGGTAGGTCTTTTCTACCTCCAAACTACTTCCAAAAGCTTGTTTTTGCAAATATCTCTTTTCTTGAAAGTTACTAAGGTACAAAATTGTGCTGCATTATTAGTAGTTGAAGCAGCTAGTGGTTGAACTAGGTACTTTCTAAGCAGTAATAATTTTCATCAGTGTTTTAAAGATGTTAATGAAGTGTTTGAGCTCATTTAGAAAGAAGTAATTTATTTTTAATTTTATAAATCAAATAAGGCAAGAGGAGACACTAACTTTCTGAGGGTCAGACAGAAGTTTTGTCGAAGAAAAGGCTAGAAAATGTGTCTATAGAATACTTGTCTCTCATTAGATTGTGCTTCATTATCTTAAAAATAGTCCTATTTAACTTTTCTCCTTCTCCTGATCAGTAGTTCTTGACACTATATCTGGACCTTCAGAGGGACAGGAGCATAAATCTGTCTGTTTATTCCTGTTAAGGGCTACAAGTACTTCTGTTACCTTTTGTTTTAAATTCTTACTTAAAATGCCCTAGCTGCTCAATAACAAATGAACACAAAGATTGCTTGTACTCTGTCTTTTTTGAGAACTTATATTAGTTTTGCAAAGACTTAAAATGTTACCACCTCTTCTATTGCTTTGGAGAAGCATTTCTTACATGAAAATCTTACTTTCAGGTGCTTTGAGCCCATTAGCTGAAGAGCAGTTGACAAAACAGGATTTACTTCTCCTTGAAATTGTGAGGTTCTTATGTATTTGTGTAACCACAGTCCGAGTTCAGACACTGAGCTTCCGAGCCTGCGATATTCGGAGGAAGCTGTTAATGCTGACTGAAAGCAGTGTCTTTGATAGCACTAAGCCACTGCATCTGCACATGGTGAGTGTTGGGTTTTTACAGCAGACCCACTTCTCTAATGGTACTGTTGCTAAATTTGCATAGTCTTCTCGATTGCACATTGTCTTTCTCCTGTCATCAGTCCCCTGGGAAGACTTAAAATGGTGGTTTTGAAGTGTGTTGTAGTCAGGAAAACAGCTGTTTGAATTTGTAAGCCAGAAAATGAAGAGTTGAGAAAAAGATATATCTTGCCTTTATAATTAGTTATTTGTTAAAGAACTAGAAATAGTCTCTCCAGTAGAATTATATCTCTGGCTTAGTTTACAAAGCCACTTTTTTTTTACTGCCAAACTAAAAGTTTGATGATCTGTATTACTGTGGGATGGTGTTTGCATAAAAAGATGACCAGTCTAACATGCAATTGCTGATCAGTTGTCTTCCTGCATGGTTTTGTGTAAAACTTAACAAAAAAGTTCCTAATTTTTCTTTTTGACTACTTATTCTTTTATGTACTGTTTATCATTGTAGTTTTGTTTGGGCTTTTTACTCCATTTGGGTTTTTTATTCCACAGTACTTGATCCTGTTGAAGGAGCTCCCTACTGAAGAGCACCTCTTGCCTGCAGTTGATGTTGAGATGCTTCTTAAGCCTCTTTCGTAAGAAGGAAACTATTCGGCATTTTTTACATCTGTTTCAGGGGATTTGGTGGCTTTTTCAACATATTTTTTCTTTCTTTCTTTCCAGTACTGTGTGTTCTTTGTATCGTCGAGATCAAGAAGTTTGTAAAGTAATCCTAAATAATTTGCTCCCTATAGCAGCAGGGTTGGCCCAGTTCAAAGAACCTGTTGAAGAGGCACGGAATGCCAAAGGACAGTTTTTGACAGTTGTTGGAGCCTTCTGGTATGTTACTTAATGCAGAAGTCTTAAAATGTTTGATTTTTAGTTTTTATCTTGGCTATCAGTAAGAAGACTGTAGTGCTCTTCTGTGTCTTGCTTGGGGTTTTTTTTTGTTTTGTTTTTGTGTACTGTAGAATCTTTATGCAGCATTTAACTTCTCAGATTTTGTGTGTCATTCTATATTTGTAGCAGAAAATTAATCCTTAAGGTAGTACCAGAATAATAAACACTACACCGCTGTGTGTAAACAAGGACTGATTCTATGCTGAATTGCATCAGTAATTATGACAAGGGCTGAATTTCAGCAACCCAAAAAGAATATTGTCTGCAATTACCAATAAAAATGTCAAATCCTCCCAGACATGCCCATGGAGCACAAAAGAGTCGACTGTGAGCAGCAGAAAGTAACTTGCTAGACTGTTTCTCAAAATTGTGGACAACTTCTTCCGTTAATTGAGTATTCCTTGTTTTAGGCATTTATCTCAAGGAGGGAAGTGCACAGCATCAGTAAGAGTGGCCCTTTTAAATTGCATAAAGACTCTGCTTGAGGTAATCCCAGATTTTCTGACATTCATTAGCATACTAAATATTTATTTAAGATGTACGCAAAAACAGTGTGTAAATATCTTTTGCATATTGCAAAGTATCTTCTGTACATTTTGAATCACAATATTCATTTTATTCAGGTTGATCCTCATTGCAAGTGGGCAGTCCTTAATGTGAAAAATGAAGATCTCCCTGTGAGTGATGCTTTCCCACATTTCCTTGCAGACAGTCACCATCAAGTTCGCATTCTTGCTGCAAAGTCAATTTCCAGGTGATAATGTAGATATTGTTTCTGTCTGTAGGAATAATGCTTAATTTCATTTAGGTGGATGTCACTTCTGCTACTGCATAGCTGCTCTTTTCGATACTTCTGGAACTACAATCTTGTCAGAATATAAAAGCCAAATTTTGTTGAAGTGTTCCAACTTTGCATTTCAATTATTCTGTGATGTGAGAGATCAATATATAGAGAGAAACTGCTCTATAAGAAAATAAAGAAAAATCTATATAAGGCAATTAAGATAAAAATAATTATATTCAGAAAATCAGAATCTTATTGGTATGCACAACATACAGTAATTCTGTGGTGTTATGCTTATAATTATTGTTCTTTTTTTTTAAGCTTGTTTCAAGATGTGAAACAGAGAGATTCTTCTGGAATGTCAAGACCTCTTCCCCTGAAGCTTCAGCAAAAGGCTTTTGAGAATGCATACCTCAGAGTTCAGGAAGGAATGAGCAATCTGGTACCAACATCTCGTCATTAGTTTTTGCCTAGTTTCGATGTTTTGAATAAGATTACCTTTAACATGATCATATTTAGTTTTCTGAAAATATTAGTTCTTCTGGACTTCTGGTAATCTGAGCTCATGAAACAAAGTGATAGTCAGGGAATTCCTTTCATATCCAGTCACTCGCAGTTTTGCCCAATTAGAAGTTTGTAAATTTGTAAACTGTATGTTTCAGACTGCTCTTCTTTATCACACTATTTGTCGTTGGCAGGTTCAGTGCTGTAACGCTTAGGAATTGCAGAAAAATGTAGCCTCAATGATCTAGAAAACATATAAATAATGAATAAGGAGCAGTGTAAATTAAATAATGTCTTTACACAGTATTAAACTAGATTTGTAAATTTCAGAAACATCATGTTTCCAGTGGTATTAAGAGCAGTGGTTTTCAAAACTGAGATTTGCTTCGAAATTTGAGCTATTCAGAAGAAGCTTGAAGTGAAGGAAAAGTTACACTTCAGTGCAGTGACTGGAAACCCAATGGTGTGATATAGTACTGTGGAATTTCTTAATTATTCTTTTAGTGTCTTTCCCTTTTCTTTCTTCCTTGCTACCATGTTAAGTTATCTACTTCATAATTTTCCCTTTTTTTCTGTCATGCTGTTACCTTCCTGCATGTCATCTCTCTTCCCTTTGCTGTGGCCTTGCTGCTGAGGCCTCCTCTCTCTGTCATCTTTTTCATCCCTCTGTACTGTCACGTCCGGCTCTTTGTCATCATCTGATTTCTATGTTGCTTTGGGTTCTTGTTCTGTCCCCTCAGCTTGGTGGTGTCTGTTAGCTTTTCCCCTTTCACTACAGTTTCTTGTAACTTTTATTTAAACTCATCACTTGTCACAATGCCTTAGTAGGGGGAGAACTGCATTTAAATAGCAAGGCAGTTCTTCCCTATATGTCTCAAGGAGTTAAAAAAGGAGACTTGACTTGTTCAGTAGTGTTAATGTCAGTGCCCTTAATTTTAAATTATTTCTGCTGATTTATGAACTAGGAAATTGCTTTAACAGAATTTTTGCTCAAGGTCTTCATAATTTCCTGTTGTAGGTCAGGGGTGATGCAAGTCCTGAAGGTCTTTTGGACAAACAGAGTAATGGAAAAGCAGTTCTGCTGATGCTTATAACCATGGTTCTGTGCTGCAGCCCAGTCTGTGAAAAGCAAGCTCTGTTTGCTATTTGCCAGTCTGTGAAAGAGAATGGATTAGAGCCTCACCTTGTGAAAAAGGCAAGTCTGATATTTCATTTGATATTTAGGTTATAAATTAAGGTTAGGTTAAGATTGGAAGACTACAAGATGTTTTGCTCAGTATTGAAATTTGTTAAATATTGTAAAGGTATAATGTGGTACTTACATAATTGAATTCATTTGTCTTTATATTTAATGACTTACATAGAAGTAATGAAATCATGAAAGGCAATTTGTAATGGTAAATCTTGTATGTTCAAGGCACAGATCTGAAATACAAATAGACTTTTACACATTGAGTATTGCAGATCTCATTTAAAAAATCATTCTACCCAGAGGAAGCAAGTTTTCTTATGTGGAAAATATGTAAAATAAATGCAGTGTATTGGAGGATGGTATATGTCCTGTGGAATTCTATTTTGAAGTTCACAAGGGTGTGCTGAAATGATTGCTGTTCATACTTCAGCCTTTCATGCCAGAAATTTTTTAAGTGCACATGTTCCTTTTATCCTTTCTTTCTATTCACTGCTTCCTGGTTTTGCATACAGTCTGTACCCTGCAAAATGGGTACTGGCCAGTCTTTATTTACTTATACGGGTTAGTTGTAGTTCCTGGATTGCACTCTCCTGAGATATGGCAATACAAATAATAAAATGGCTTATGCTAAAGAGGGGCTGAGTTACACAAATACTCATTAAAAGGTTGGAGGGTACACATGGAGGTGTAATATTGTCAGTTTGCCATAATACCATCTACTCTCTATGCTATTTTTGCATTATTTATTCATGCATTTCAGGTTTTGAAAAAAGTGTCTGACATTTTTGGCTATAAAAGTATAGAAGACTTCATGACATCACATTTAGACTATTTGGTGATGGAGTGGCTGAAAATAAATGATACTGGATATAGCCTGTCTGCTTTTCCTTATGTTCTTCTGAACTATACTAGCCTTGAGGAGTTCTACAGGTGAGTTTGCTATATGATGAAAGTATTATTTACATTTTATGTACAATTATGATACAGGGTCTCAAGTTGCTAAATGTAGCAATGCATCAGGATTTTGTTGTAAGGTGATGTATTGAGAACTTTCTAAATGTATTCCAAGCATTACATGTATTATATTTATGCAGGTAAGATTTTCTTATTTTTTTGTGTGTGTAGCAGTAGCTAAACAATGATTGGAAGTTTAGTTGTACAGTAGAGGAATGGTATTTACTATGTGATGCTCAAGGTTATTTTAAAAAGTGTTTTTAAATAAGGACATTTTAGAAATGTCCTTATTTAAAATGGAATTTGTGATGTAAATGTAAATGTGAATTTACTACATGTAGGTCTTGTTACAAAGTTTTGGTTCCACACCTGGTGATTAGAAGTCAGTTTGAAGATGTGAAATCACTTGCCAACAAGATTGAGAAGGACTGGAGACAAGTTCTGGCAGACTGCTTTCCAAAGTTGCTTGTCAATATCCTCCCATACTTTGCCTATCAAGGCCATGAAAAGAGTGAAGTAGCAGAGCAAAGAGAAATGGCTTCTAAAGTCTATGACATGCTTAAGGATGAAAACTGCTTAGGAAAACAGGTATCCATTTAAAATGTGTAAGTTGAGTTTTATGGTGTTTAACAGAGCAGAAAGAAAAATTTATATATTATGTATATAGTTCAAATTTATAGGTGCAAAAGTAATATTTTATTAAATACAAACTAGATGAATTTTTATCCCAAGGATTTCAAGGAGCTGTTCAATAGAAACTTTAAGGCAGAAAGTTGACTGAAGCATAATTTTTTTCATAATGCAATATTTTTTTTTCCACTCATTGTGCAGCCCTGAGTTTCTCTGTCATATATCTGTCACATTTTCCTCTTAAAATATTTTGTTAATGCTTTATGATGGGTCATCTTCTCCAGAGGCAGACTCTATGTTCAGAGCTAGTAGTAAAGTGAAACTTTTTTTTCTATATACTGTAGGAAAGTAGATTGTTCTACCTATCACTGCCACAAAGCTTAACCAAGCTTAATTTATGAATGAATTATATGTCATGGATGATGGAACAAGTAGAGAATCTAGACAAGTAGCCTTTCTCAGAAGCCAAAGAAATAATTTTGAAATACATTTTTCTAATTAAAATGCTATTTTTCTTCTTGTAGCAAATGGACAATTTATCTCATAGTAACTTGCCAGAGATTGTGGTTGAACTGTTGATGACTTTACATGAACCAGCTGGTACCACAGTTGAAGAAGGATCTCATCTAAGTAAATACATAAGGTATGTACTTGCAGATTTTCTAAATGCTGAGTGTGTTTGTGTAACATTGTGCATTAAAATGTGCCCTTTAGGCATAAGAGATAACCCTGAAGCTAAGAGGGTTTATGTTAGTAGTAGTGATTTATCATAGTCATACCTCCTCAGGTAGTTACTCCCCAAGGTCAGGAGGAGAAGCTTGGTAATGTGGAATTTTTCTTCACTTGAGGTCACCAGTTGTGGTGGTGTTCACAGGGGTCCCAGGATGAGGGAAGAGATGAGAATCTTGACTCCATGTTTCAGAAGGCTGATTTATTATTTTATTATATATATTATATTAAAAGATAATGATATACTAAAACTATACCAAAAGAATAGAAGAAAGGATTTCATCAGAAGGCTAGCAAGGAAAGGAATGGAATGACAGCAAAAGCTCGTGACTCTCAGACAGTCCGAGCCAGCTGACTGTGATTGGCCATTAATTAGAAACAACCAACATGGACTGATCAAAGTTGCATTCCACGCCAGCAGATAATTATTGTTTTTCTTTTCCTCTGAGGCCTCTCAGCTTCTCAGGAGAAAAATCCTGGCAAAGGGTTTTTTCAGAAAATATCATGGCTATACCGTAATACTGCAGCCAATGGAAGGAATGAACAGTGGGCCAGGGAATGCTGTTGTGTGGTGTTGAGCTGGACTGTTGTGGCACTGCCAATTCACCTAAGTTCAAACCTAGATGGACTGCCCTCTGTAAAATTGGTCAGATTCTAGTCTATAAATTAAAGTGATTTATTTAATGGTTTTTAATAACTTGAAGTCACGGAGAGGGAAAGTGATCTGTTTCTTAGTGGTTCTGGCAGTGGCAGCTCCTGTCTTTGGTAAGGGGATTGGTTAAGCAATGCCAAATAAACAAATTCCTAATTAATAGAAATAGCCTAGTGCCAGAAATATCTTCATGTTTATTACCTTTTCAGTCTTTGTTTTTGTCCTAAAATTTCCATATTTGCATAATAATTTTCCAGATTTCTGTGTTCAGATACAAACTCTTTGGAAAAACATTGCAATTTGTAAAGTTCTTGAAGAAGATACCTTTATTGTAAAAATAGTTAGTTGAAAGAGTCCAAAGCATTTCTTGTAAAATCTGCCAAAAGTTAAATGGCTGAGAATTGAAAAACTCTTCAGTTTTTTTGCAGTGAGGTTATTAACAAACTGTGGTGTCTGCTTGTAAACAAAGCTCTTCTTTCTAAGAAGGAAATGGTAAGAATAAGAGTGATGAAATTTAGTTTATGTGCCTTTTTTACTACCATGATGCATTTCTTTTCTTTTTGAGGTCCCAGAAAATTTCACTACCCTGTTTTTCCTCAACCAAATTGTTCCCACAATTAAAAAAATGCAGAAGATTTACCCATGAAATGTAATTAGATTTTTGTGCTAAGTACCTTAGATAATACAAATGTGTGGGGTTTTAACAATGTGATCTCTCAAAAAAAAAAGTAAAAGAATGTTTAGAAAGTACAGTTTTGAAAGCTACCATAGAGGAGCAAGAAACAGATACAAAATAAGATGCATGTCACTTTTCTGGATGCTTTTGATGCTTTTTACTGAAAGCAGGTATTTTCTAGGAATTAATGTGTTTGTTCATCAAAACTTACTGTATTAAATGCAAGTGGTTTGACTTTTGAGAAGAAAAACATAAATCTCTTTTTTTATTCATTTAGAGAACTGGATCCTGCTCCTAATCCTCCTCATTTTCCATCTTATGTGATTAAGGCAACCTTGGACTACATTAGCAACTGTCATAAAAGCAAATTAAAAAGTATTATAGCAGTTCTTTCTAAAAGCCCTGTAAGTATGATGATGTATGATGTAAGAAAATGATTAATTTATTTTCTGTAGAATGCAAAATTTCTATTATGAGTATCTTTTAGTTAAATTAGGCATTTTCATCATTTCTATGTGAAGAAAAAAAACAACCTTAGACCCTTTTCTATTAATTTGTTTGCCTTTTGAAGTGGAAAATGTCCTAAATTCAGGGACAGAGTTATGGGCATTATATAATTATATTACTTCATTAATTATTATATTATGTATTTAATATGTCTTATATAACTGTGTAAATGATGTAATTATATGCATTATATAATCCATATAGAGTAGATTATTTTAAAGGTTTTTATTTTAAAATCTCTGTGTACCAGACACAGTTTAAAACATGGCAAATTTGTCACGTGTTTGAGGAATGTTCTAAAATAATTATACTTGGTCAATTTTAACTAAATACAGCCTATAATTAAAATATAAAATTTACTTACTTTTACTGTGTGAAAATTTTATACCTAGGGATATTTTTTGACGCTTGATTTTCATTTGTTAAAGCAAAATATGAAGACATAGGAAATTATACAGCCTTGCAATAAATCATAAATATTTTACTGTCTTCTAAGTTTGTTCCTTAGAAATGAATCTGTTTAAAGTTATGCTGTTTAATTGCATATATTGTCAACAACTTCCTTTGCCTACCTGTAAATAATCTAAAAATAGGAAAAAAATTTTCTAAACCATGTTTTATCTAAATCTTTTGAGTGTAAAAGTTAATACTGCCAGCCAGTGGATTAAGTTTTTTAAAATGTTACACTACCTGCCTAGTGTTCTGTAAGTTTACAGTTTTAACAGTTGCAGCCTGAAGTGCTGTGTTCTGTGAAATAGTGCATCTTGCACACATGAACATTATGTTTGAAAAACTACAGGTTGAATTCTTACCTGATGTTTTCATGGTTTTTAATTGGTGTTTCTTTGTTGATAGACATTGCCATCACTGTTTGGCTTTCTGAAAAATGGGCATAGCATATCTCATGTAGGGGGAATAAACAGAGGAAAATGAAGAGGTATATGGCTTATAGTTCTTTTTGGGGAGTTGGTTTCTCTCTAGGTCTTTTGTTTGTTTAAAGCAATAAAAATAATGAAGCTGTTTTGCCCATGTTAGATTTTAAGTTTTTAAAGTTTTTTCTTGATATCTGTATTGACATTATGAATAATTTTTTGTACTCATATTTTATTCATTTTTAGGATTCATTCCAGAAAATCCTTCTAGCTCTTTGTAAGCATGCATCAGAAACAAAAAACATGTATAAGAAACACAGAGTTCTTATAATTTATCACCTGTTTGTTGGTCTGTTACTCAAAGAGATCAAAGACAGTTTAGGAGGAGCCTGGGCTTTTGTCCTCCGAGATGTAATTTACACCCTGATTCACCACATCAACAGCAGGTAAACAAAGTAATTATCTCTAGTTCTTCCTGTCTGTGCTCCCTTGCTCCTGTAACCTTACATTCTGATATTGCTAGCAGATGTTAATTAATCTGTAAAATTAATTTTAAATTGCTGAAATTAAAAATAAAGTTGCTATTCTTTTATAATTTCAGAATTTAAGCGTAGAACTCTTAATAAAATAGGGAATGTTTTGTGCTAGCCTTACATTTAGATGTTTGCTATATTGCAGGTGTTTTGTATCTGTAATAGGCTATCATATTGTAAAAATAAGCAGTGTTAGGAGATTTTGATGACGGAATGTTTAGGATGAGAGAAAAATTTAAAATGTGGAGTTAAGTGCAAAGTAAGCACATGTCAAATAAAATGTGCTTATTGAGTTAATAAGAATGTTGGCATTTACATTCTCACCGCTAAGTAGCTATAGGAAAGTGAGAATTGTACACGTTATCTTAGCTTGCCCTCAGACTGAGAAAACTGGTCCTTCATCAGGTTAAAATTTAAGTGGGATTCTTATCTTTTGCATAAGAAGATTATAGATACTTTCTTACTTGAGCTTCAGCTTGGGGTTTCCCAGATAGTTATTAACCTACATGTCTCTGAGTTTATGTATAAATTGATTCCTTGGCTGGTTTGAAGCATTTCATACCCTGAGATGTTGAAGAGATGTGTGGATTTTATAGTAAATGCCTTTATTATGGCATTACTATTCTTATGTTGAACACTCAGCTGGGGCAGGGGCTGCTGATGCACTGGAGAGCAACACTCTCAGAGAGCAACACTTGCAGAGGGACCTCAGAATTCAGTTCAATAAAACCCTGAGAACCTGATCTGAATTTGAAGTGACACTGCTTAAGGGAGGAAGCTGCACTACATAATCTCCAGGTGTCCCTTATAACCTATTTTTTTTTAACTAATAGTCATTTTAGAGGAGGATTCAGAGAGCATGTTTTCCATTTTTTTCTGCTTCTGTCAAGATTGTCCTGACAAGTAATAATCTAAAACCCTTTTAGGGATTTTTTTCTTTATGGTATTTGTCTTTTAACAAGACTTTATCCCATTTTCTGAAGTGATCAGTCAGATTCACTGTGTTTCTCTGTGTCTCCTGAGCTAAGTCTTTAGAGCTGAATCATTGAGTTGATAAATTTTAGAGTTTAGAATAAATTCATCCTGACTTTATTCTCGTTTTCCCTTATTATTCCAAGGTGCATGAAATGTTGATACTCAAGACAGTGTCAATTTGTATTTCTTTAATTCCACTTTGTTTCCTGTGACAGACCCATCGTAATCAGAGACATTTCCATGCGCAGCTTCTCGCTGTGCTGTGACCTGCTGTATCATGTTTGCCACACAGCAGTTACATGCTGCAGCGATGCTCTGGAGACCCACCTTCACGTTATTGTGGGAACCCTGACACCTCTTGCCATGGACCAGCCTCAGATTCAGGAACAGGTAGTTTTGTGATGCTGCTTATGCCTTACCTGTTAATTTTTCCAGTTCATGTTCACTGTTCTTAAGGCTCTATCTGTACTTGTGTTCACCTTTAATTCCTTTTTCCTATGCTTTGGATATTTATATAAAAACTATTATTTTGGATGTAATACTATGCCTTTAGTTTTTTTAAATGCAATTTCACTTTTGGTACTTCTGTTTTGCCAAATAGCACATCAAGCAGCTAAGCAACTCCTTAAAAAACTCTGTATATGATTTAGTGGGAAATATGATGAAGACCTTTGGTACAAGGTGTCTAAAGGACAAAAAGGAAATGTGTGCAGAGAATAGATTTCAGTAGTTCAGCTATTTATTTAATAAATGATCATTTTTTAAAAATGTAGCACATAGGCCTTAAAAGGGAAACAAAGCAGTTTCTGTTGTGTGACAAGCATTGTTTCCCCTCTAGTGTTGCTTTTTATGTGCATTCTGCTGGGGGTGAAAATATAAGAGGATTCAGAGATTTACAGTTAGTAGCTGTAGGTCAGAAGAATGTGCCTGTTGCACTTCAGTTCTCATGTTGCCTTCTGGCTTAATCTGATTGCACTGTACCATAAGGCATCTGCATGGTTGCACTGTAGCCCTATGCCGTCCTCCTCCTTGAACTTCCAGTTCAGCTGGAGGGCTGTGCCAACCCAGCTGAAAATAACCTGGCAGTCTTGTTTCACAGCTTCCTGATTGTGATCAGATTTACAATATGTCTGTGTAAACAGCTGCACATGCACATCTGCAAAGGCCACGTGTCAGGGTATCCCTGGGCAGGAACAAAGTGGGGAGGACAGAAATTTCTCTGAGTTGGAACTGATGTCAAAGGTGAAACCTTCTCATATCCTACTCCTGCAGGGATGCATACCCTCTTATGATCATTTTTCAGTTCCTTCTTTTTTATTTTTTCTTCTAGCATTGAATGGAAGCTAGTTGATAATTTTCAGGTAAATAGAAGTTTTCAAATAAAACCCCCATCATTTAGATTTAAAACTCCTCGAAGGTGCTTGGATTGAATATCCAGTTGCGCAGATTTTTAAGTAAAGCATAAATGCAATGTTTTTCCAAAGAAAGTATGGTACCCCGTTGGCATTTATTCAAGTTGTAGATAGATTGTTATAGAAATTCTGCCAGAGTTCAGTGATTTGGGTAGTAAGGTATGATATATAGGTGTTTGTCTAAATTCCAAATTACCAGCACTTTAGTGAGAACAGGAAAGTGCTAATAACTCCAGAAATGCTTGGGTGCAGTTTGTTGTTAAATCATTGTGAATATCATAGAGATCATATTGGCCAGCATTTGAAATCAGCTTCGTCAAAAGACAGAGCAAACTGCAGGCTGGGATAGTAAAAGCTTTGATTTCTGTTTGGAAGGAGGAAGAGCAAAAATGTTCCACCATTTTAGAATGTATCTGTGATTTCCCCAAACCTCTAATCATCTTACAATTTTTAACAGTGTAAATAAATTATTTTACTAGTGTAATGAAACTTAGAGAAATACAAAATTTATAGCCTGAATAAGAAATATGGCTCAAAAATATTCCTCTGTCTTTTTTGGTTTTCATTTACTTTTTATGTTCAGGTCCTAGGCTTGTTGAAGTACCTGGTGATAGATAATAAGGATAATGAAAGTCTGTACCAAGCAATCAAGTGCTTAGATCCTTTTCCTGAATACCCTGCTTTTAAAGATTTGCGAGCAACTCAACAGAAAATAAAGTACAGTAAAGGACCATATTCTCTTTTGGAGGTAATTACATTTTAAAATATATCTCACATAGTGTTTTTTTTAATGCAAGCTTTCCACAGAAGAATAATTTTCTAACTATAATTTAAGTTTAAATGAGACATGTGGATTCTTTTATTGCTGGTTTCAGCCACGGAGATACTTGTAGGTCTCCATTTTTACTTTGCATCCATATTGTGAACTTGCTTAGAGCCACTTCTTTGCCTGAAGCCTTTACTTGTATGCTATATGTGCTTAATGCTGTGTTTTGCAGGAAATTAATCACTTTCTCTCAGTTGGAGTTTGTGATTCGCTGCCCTTGACACGGCTTGAGGGACTGTATGATTTACGCAAAAAGTTGGAACAGTATAAAGATCAGATGAAGGATCTCCTGAAAATTTTCCAGGGTACTGATGTCTGATTATGTGTTTTATTTCTTTTCTACCTGGTTTTAGGTGTTTAGTGATGTACCCTATTCTAATTTGACATGGATTTTTTTTGTATAATTGCCAATGTAATCATATTATAATTTGACACACAGAGTCGATTGACATTTACGTTTCATGCAACATCAAAAATATCTTTAGCAAAGTGAAATATAAATTAATTAGATGAGATGTTACATAGCAGAGAGGATAAAATACCCTTCAGGCATTTGGCATGGGTCATGTATGATTGTGAGTGACCAGGATAATGTGGAAGTACATTGATTTGTGGTCACTTCATGCTTTTTCTTGTATATGAATCTCCCTACTCTTTTAAATGAAAAAAAGCTTCAATTTGTTAAAGGCATGTTAGAAAGTAAAATTCTCAGAACAAATAGTTGGATTTAGTTTAGTTGAATTCGGACACGTGGCAAGATTGTGTTTCAGCCCTCAGTCCAGACGCAGTTCCTTCCTAGTTTGGTTTTCAGATAATTGTGCCAGATCATTTCACTTTTCTCCTCTACATCAAGTCTTCATCAGCTTGTGTGCATGACAGGAAGATAAAAAGAGATGATGTGATTAATTGTAAACAAGTACAAAGTAAAATTTGGATAAGAATTGTTATGTTGTAAGGCCATGGTGCAAGTGCATTTTGGCCCTCACATCCTGTATATCGTTTACAATTTTACAAATAACTCTCTTTGAACAGAGTTAGTGAAAGGGCAACAAGTTTGTGTGGAACAACTTCCATCAGAAGAGAACCTTGTGAGATTGAAGAAGAGATTGAGTAGGAATAGATAGAGCTGTATGAGCTGATGAATGCAATGGTGAATCATAGTAGGGAGTGTTTAACACTTTTATCACAGTACCAGAACAGATTAAATAGTGTGGGAGCAGTTATACAAGAGAAACCATGTAATTTCTTCAAAATGGATTCACCATGTGACTTACAACTCCTTACTATGAAAATTAACAACATAACTGACCTTAAAAAGAGTTGGACGTATTTTATAGAGATTATTAGGTGTGAAGATATGCTCAGGCAAACCCTGAGAAGTATTTTCTCTTGCTTTGCTGGACATGGGCTGGCAAGCTTAATGGGGCTTTTGCCTTATAATAAAATTCTGTTAAGCGCTTACAAGTCTATTATTCTATGTATTCATTTTTCTAAAGATGTCAAGTAAGCATAAGGTCTGATTCCAGGTTTGTACTCCAATCAGTGCTTTTTTTAAAAGTACTGCTTTCTTGGGAATTTTTTCTTCCTTACACTGACAAATCATCATATGTTTTCCTATACCATTTTGTTTGGAATGTTTATTTTTTAAAAAGACATCTGACAGGGAGCAAATATGTAAGGCAATTCACATCTTGAGAGTTTATAATTTGGCAGAGTTAGTCAACTAAAAGCTAATAAAATTCTTAAAAATTCTTGACAGGAAGCCTAATTTTGAGGTATTCCTTGGGTTCAGATTTAGAACAGAATGATGACATTAACTTAAGGGCCATCAGTGGAGCCACATAGTATACCTTCACTATTTCAAATAGCATTCTTACACCAACTTAAGCTACTATTTCATATATTTAATTATCATTTTTGCATCAAAACACTGAAAATAATAGCATAGGTGCATTCTAGTTTGGGGATTCTTTGGCTTATTCACATACACAGACATTTTTCCAGGCCATGATGAGTAAGAAAAATCAATAATTTAGTTGATGTACTGTTTAATACCATCTTGCTTCAGCACTAGTAATGCGTATTGACATTTGTAGGTAAAAGACACTGAAGCAATGTTTTCTTCTAATAACTTCACATTACAATTATACTGACATGCTTGGCATCTATTTTTCTTTCTGAATGATAGAAAAGCCAGAAGATTCTGTAATAGTGAAACTGGTGGTGAGCTTACTGCAGCTGTCCAAGATGGCAGTTAACCATACAGGAGAAAAAGCAGTGCTGGGTAAGTTAATTAGACCCACAAGTAAATTATGGCTGTCATTGCAAACACCAGACTGAAACTGTGGTTGTTCTCAGTGTTACCTCCCACTGTGCTTTCCACTTCAACACACCTGCAGAGTATGAACGAAAGAGCAGGGAAATAGATTTTGGTTTTTTTCTAATGAACATTTAAAATCCCTTGTAGAAAATTATTTTCAAGGTCACTTTTTTGGTTTTGGGGGTTTTTTTTCAGTTGTTGTGTGTTTTGATAAAATACTTTGTCTGGAAAGCAAATGAGGAGCACATTGATATACATTTTTATGTAAAATACAGATTAATTCTTACTGGGTTTGCAGTGTACTGTTTGGGCTCACACAGGCTTCTGTTTGTATTTACCATACCCTTTAGGGATTGAAAATTAGTAATTCTGACCTTTTCCATTTGCCAGTTTCTGGCAAAAGCCAACATAAAAGACATATCTGATACAAGCTGGAAAATCCAGAGCCATAGGCACTCCTAAAATTGAGTTAAAAAGCATAACTGTAATATTTATGAGTCTTAAGCTGCAAAATTTGTTCATATGTCATTTTAATCATAAAGCCCTTTAAGTGATTATTTATAAATGTTTGCTGCTTATTACCCCATAACAGTCTCAGTTCTAAAAGTAGGGTAGACCTTGTTTTAGTATGCATAAGACTACAGAAAGACTATAAAATGACATGTATTTGCAGAGGCTGTTGGAAGTTGCTTGGGAGAAATAGGTCCCATGGATTTCTCCACCACTGCTCTTCAGCGGGCTGAAAATGCACTGGATTCTAGAGCAGCGGATTTACTTGAAGATAGAAAACTTCAGTGTGTCTTCATAATGTTAATTCAAATAAACACTGCTTTAACAGATAATTGGTGAGTATACTTTATTTAGTTAACTCAAAAGCAAAATAGGAGCCATTAAGTTGCACATTGTTCAGATCACCTCAGAGTAACTGTCTGAAAGTGTTCTTAATACCAGCCATGTGCTTCTTCAAGGCTCAGACTATTTACCCAGTCAATCTTAGATGTTTCGTGGAAATTCTGTAGTAGGATGCAAGCCAGAGAGTCTCCTCTGTGCTGTAGAGGATAGCAGTGCTGTGGAGTAAATACTCAGGCTTTGTTCTGTAAAAAAATATGCAATGGCACCATAGATGGTGGGATTATTTATCTTGTGTACTTACAAAGGTGATTTTGAAAATCAAATACCTGAATGAAATTAATGATAACAATGTTGTGTATGTTCTTTTTTCAGTATTGATGTTAGAGCTGCTGCTGTTTCCTGTTTGAAGAACATATTAGCCACCAAGTCTGGCAATGAATTTTGGGAAGTTTATAAAAGTAAAGCTGATCCCATGTTAATCTATCTACAGCCTTTCAGAACATCCAGGAAAAAGGTACTTCTGATACACCTCATATGCATGGCATGTGGAGTAGAGTAAAAAGAAATATCTATCTTTTTTAAAAAGTGAATTTGAAAAGATGTTTGAGGTAGGCTTTGATAAATGCCAGATTTGACATTGATATAATTGCAAATCTGATTCTTTTACATGTCTGTTTCTTCTTTCTGTTTTACTTTCACGTAGGAAATTGCTGTTTTGACATTAGAAAGCTGTGTGCTTTCATTTAGACATCCAATTTTTTTTTAGACAGACAATACGATAAAGTATTACATTATCCATTGCCTAATGGATAATATGATACTTTCTCAGGATTCCAATGTTATTTGATGCAAAAAATGGTGGAAAATAAGTCAGAAAAAAGTGCATAATTAAAAGTGCAGAAATCAGACATTTCATAATTTTCAGTCTTTTTATTTGTAAATTAAATGTGATGCCTAATGTGACCTTGTTGATGTCACCAGTAAAATTTTATTTTTAATACTTTCAGATTTCCTTGGAAAACTTTACATTTGCATGAGCAAAATTGATATTGTTAATCAACTGAAGGACCAGTAATAGTTGATATGTTTGAATGTGTTCATTGCCATATGGCTTTTTAAAATGCCTTAGAATTTTTTAATATTTGCAATGTGCATATTTTTCTTGTAGTTTCTTGTCGTATCTGCTAATGATACAGAGGCTCCTTTAGAAAGATTGGATGACACAAACCTGTGGATTCCTCTGGGAGAAAGTCATGAGACCTGGATCAAGCACCTAACTAGTTCAATACTGGACAGTGGAGGTGTGAAAAATGAAGTTCTCCAGTTGATGAAGCCACTGTGTGAGGTGAGCTAAATCATACATTTTTACGTGTATGTGTGCTGTGATGCACAAAAAATATGATTACACATCTTGATAGCAGGTAGTAATTTCTGCTATTAAATAATTCAGGGCCTTTGTGATCATATATTGCAGGTACTCATAAAATGTACTCTCAAAATACAGGATTTGAAAGATAATTGCAAACATAGGTGAACTTTGTATGGCTGCTTTTAAGTGAATGCCAGCATAGCCCTGTTGAGTGGTTTGTGTGTTCTTTCTCAAGCATTACATGTTTGTTTGGGCAGTTGTGAGTTTGGTTGTAACCTGAGAAAGACAACCAAAAAGCATTTCTTTCTTAGCAGGTGCTGTGCATTGTTATTTTCTAGGTGAAAACAGACTTGTGTCAAACTTTGCTTCCATACCTGATTCATGATATCCTTCTTCATGACTCAGAAGAATCTTGGAGAAATCTTTTGTCACTTCATATCCAGAAGTTTTTTACAGCCTGTTGCAAATTTGCCTCATCTACTAGATGTACTCCAAATTCTGATTCAGGTAATGCCATAATAGTTTTGTTTCAGCTAAAAGAGGAATTCTAGTTGTGAAAAAAACTATCTTCTGATATCAAATGTATGATGTGCCCTTGTAGGCAGGCAGAATTTAGAAGCTTCTGCCCAACTGATCTTTTTTGATGGAGATGCCAATAATTTTGAAGCTGTTCACTGGCAGCACCCAAGAAGTGTCTTCTGTCTAACTTCTTTTCTTATTCATAACTGGATAATGTTTAGTGCTTGCTGAATTTAGATGTTATCCAATGTTAATTGCAGCAAGACTGAGTCATGGGCTGTCTTTTAAAATGACTGATGGGCAGGTAAATTCCTCTATTACTCAAACAAGAGCAATAAAAAGCAGTTTTCACCTGAATTTTCCCCTTGGAGAAGATTAACCCTTGCTTTAAGTATTGCCTAATATTTTTAATGGTCTTCTTATACATTCAAAAGACCCGTTCCATTCCAGCAAAATAAAAGGAAGTTGTAACCAAAAGAACTGCACCAGAGTATGAGAAGGGCAGTAAGTTAATTTTAAAGAAAAGCACCATTTAAACAAGCTGTTTATGTCCTTTCCAATTAGATTGTGGTTGAATTTAGCAGAAATCTGTGTAAAAGGAAGATCTTTGTTGTTAGACACTGGGAATGGTACATGCACTTTTTTTCAGGAGCTGAAATAAATACAGTAACTTCAGGTTAGGGTAGGTTTGTTTTTTGGTTTGGTCTGGGGTTTTTTTGTGCAGTAGTTACTGTGCTATATCTTCTAACTCCCTTGTTCAGTGACAGATCATTGAAAAAAAGAGTCTGTACAACGTCTTGCAGTCTCTTTACAGGCAAGTCATGCAAGCTTCAGGTTGCCAGAGAGGAAGGGGAACCCTTAGTATTGCAGTTTTTAGTAAGAGTAGTATAAATAACCCTAATGATGCTAGGTGTATTTTAAAATATTTTCTTGGATGCTCATTAGCCTGGATTGAAATTCTGGAACAGTATTCTTTCACATTTTTTAATTCAGGTAGCAAGCTCTTTCTACAACTCACAAATTTATGCTTAGATGTACAGGGTGACCCAAAATGTTCCAAGAAAAATATGAAGGGATTTTTCCAAGTTCTAGAAACTTGCAATTAGTTCAACAATACCAGTAAGCAAATGATGGAGGCCCCTTCAAACACTGTGATTCATGGAACCAGAATCACTTAGTTTGGAAAAGACCTCTGAGATCACTGAGTCTAATCTATGGCTGAACACTGTCACATCAACTACATATTGCACTGAGTGCCACATCCAGTCTTTCCTTAAACACCACCAGGGACAGTAACTCCACAACTCCCCTGGGAAGTCATTCCAATGGCTAATCACCCCTTCTGTGAAGAAATTCTTCCTAAAAAGAATTCTATTCTAGGAATCTTACTGAGGCAATACATGAAAAAAAAAAAGAAAGAAAGAAAGACATACAGAAGCTCTAAATGGAGTTCTCCGGGTGAAAAACTGTCCTGGTAACAAAAAAATCCCCCAAAACCATGAAGTAGCACACAGCTCATTGTATGACAGATTGTTTACAAATGGAACTGGAGGTGCAGTAGCCAACAGAGCAAAGATATATTAATTCCAAAATTGGAGTGATAGAACATCAGTATTCGAAAGAAAAATTTTAGTCATCCTCAAGGAGAATCTGTCATCCTGTGAAAACAAGGAGAAAACTCTTCCTAGAAAATCTGGATAAATTTAATTCCAATCCATCAGGATCCAAATGGGCTAAAACAAGCAGTTAGACATGGGGGAGTCAAATGCTTCTGAACACACTAATTTCCGTTTGTTGGAACGCAAAAAATGCCCAGATCCTTTTTTAATGTGGCTTTTGCTTTCTTTAGAGGAAATTGCTACTTCTGCACCTTACTGTAATCAAACCTTTGCTTGTGTGCTCCCTATTTCTTGCTTCTTGTAATTGGTAATTCAGAAATGACCAGAGGAATGAAGAAATTATTAATCCAATCACCAGAACACAACCTGTAGCCATCTGTTTGTTTGGTTTTTTTTTAATTCAGAAGCAACACATGGAAACATAGATTGTTTGAAAGTATGTGCCTGTATGTGGAAAGTATGGGGTTCTGTGTAGTCATACACACTCTAAAATCTGCAATAGAGTAATTTAATAAGAAGTATTTCTCTGACTTTGGAACAACTTACATGGTGGAAGCCTAATGTCAGAAGTCTGTTACAGTGCTTTTTGCAGTGATGTTAGTTCATCTCTTAATTCTGTAAGAAGAAATAGAATCCATAAACTAATAATACAAAGATAATTTCATCAAATTGTGGTACAAATTACTATAATCTCACTAACATCACTTAAGGAGAAGAAATACATTTTGTGACAAACTGTTAATTTAATTTTGGAAATGCAATTCAAGGAAGTTTTTAGTTATTTTCTTGACTGAAAATTAGTTACTTTTTATTTTGTAAATGGATGTGATATGACAAAAGTTCATTGTATTCTTTCCTTTGAAATATACATACCAGATCAAGAAACCCATAATTCTAGAAGTTTGGATAAAGTATCTCGACGGGCCATGCTTGCTGTTGTTGATTACTTGAGAAGACAAAAGAGGTGAATCCAAGCTTTTCAAAACATTGCCCTAATTTAATTGTGACTGTTCAAAGATCTGTTGGTGCTCTAGATTAAAGAAAAAGAACATGTTGCTTAAAAATAAAGATATAGTAGTGGCCTTGCATTTGTTACAGAAGTGATATGGCAAGCCTTAAAGGGTTCTAACTATGCTGAAGGAGTTTTCTAAAACCCTTGTGCCTGATACATTTCTTGTGGTATGGATTTTCTAGGGGCTAAGATAAAGCTAGCCTTCAGAAAGCTTTATAGTTGATACTGGATTAATTTTGTTTAATGCTAGATAAAAGGTCTGTTACAGCAGTATTAAAGTCTTTATTTAATCAGATCTGTTTCAGGTACAGTTTTTGACGACAGCTTCTGGCTAGATCTGAATTATCTGGAGGTTGCTATAACAGCACAGTCTTGTGCTGCTCACTTCACAGCCTTGCTCTATGCAGAAATCTACGCAGACAAGATAAATAGGGACAAACAGCAAAAAAGGTAGGAGGAAGAGTAAAAATCGTGTTTTGTGTGTCCCAGCAGTGTTTTGGTTTTAGTTTTATGAAAAGTCAGGGTAGCTTTAGAAATGTTCCATAGATGTGTATATGGACATGGAAAATATTTCCAGTCCTTGAATGTGATCCAAGCCTCAGAAGAGTGTCATGTTGATTTGTAATCAGAAACTTTTCCTAGTGCTTTTGGTGAAATTACAGCCAAAAATTAATCAAGAGGAGAAAGAAAACCCCAGAATGATAACTGGGATTCTGTGGATAGAGCTAAATGATCCTTGTAGGAGCTTTTCTTCCATAACAGACAATTATCTTTGTTTTCTGGTCTAGCAAGATCAAAGTATGGAACTAGTTTAGGTTTTGTGACAAACCACTGTCAGGTAGTGGAAATATAACAAAAGTTTGGTCATATGCACATATATTAATTAATTGCTTTTCTTTCACAGAGGAAAGAACATTTCAGGCATTCACAAAAGCAATTTGATTTAATAAAAGATTAGAAATTACAACGTGTGTGTAGGGGGGCTCTCCAAAAAAAACCACCTTGGTGTTAAAATCCTTTGATGTTGATATTCCCAGCTCAACTGATCACTTCCTCATTCTGATGGAGAGCCATACTGAATAACCTGGGGATATCATAGTCTTGCATTTATTGTTTGTGCCCCTTATTTCTTGAGTCTTGTCTCCGAATTTCTTCAGTTCAATATATGAAATTTCTTTAGTTCAATATATGAAATTTCATATTGAAACATTTCTTTTAGATCTTCTTTTAAAGCAGCTAAGAGTTTGACATTTGAAGAGGAAAGTCAAAGAACACCTATTACTACCTTGAGTGAAAAAAGTAAAGAAGAAACTGGCCTAAGTTTGCAGGTACTTGTGTGTGCTTCCTAATCTGAATGCAAACCCTCTCGTATAAGTATGATTAACAGTAGGTTTCATCTGAGCTGAGGGTAGATCCAGTAGAATTCAAAAAATGTGTTTTAAAGTTCTCCTCATACTTTGATTCAAAGTGAACTCAGACAAATTAAATTGAGTATTTGGTCACCTGAAACACTAACTGGCAAGTCTGAAATCACAGCAAAACAGGCTTTGTTTCTAAAAGAACTGACTTCAGGGTGGTAGCCAGCCAAAGATTTTTCAGATTTCAAAGATTTTTGTTTTGTCACAGATATATATTTACTAAAAATCAGCAAGTGATGTAGAAGTTGTAATTATCAAAAACAAAGTAGTATTATTTGATATATCAAATCTGATCCAGTAGCCTCATCTAAGTTACTTCTTTCCATAGGTCATTAATCCAGGACTGTGCTTGTATAACTTTCAAGATGCATTGCTTAGTTGGTGTATCTGATGTCATTTACTACTATTGCCTTTTGCTTTTCAACTAGCCTTCCTCAGACCCAGCTCTAGGTCTTTGAAAAATAAATTAGCATTGAAAGTAGGCCTGAAGAATTTGGCTAGACTGCGTAACTTTTTTTTCCCTGCCATGATAGGCTCGGATACTACATAAAGGAAAATTAAGCAATGATGTTACCTGTAAAACATTTATAAATTTATATGATTTATGTAAAACTAACTCAAGCTGGTTCCGAAAAAATAGTTCTTTATTTTGTGGTGCATGTTCTAGGACCTTCTCATGGACATCTACAGAAGCATTGGAGAACCTGACAGTCTTTATGGCTGTGGTGGAGGAAGAATGTTGCAGCCATTGGCACGGTATAATTTATTCATGTTCTTATGTTCTTTAAAGGCATTGCTTTCATTTACTAGTAAGGAACTTAAATTGAAAACTTCTTTTTCACTTACAACAGGATAAGAACATATGAGCATGAAGCAGTATGGGAGAAAGCCCTTGTAACATATGACCTTGAGACAAGCCTCTCTCCATCTACTCGTCAGGCAGGAATAATAGAGGTAATATTATTTTGTAAGAGGAAATGAGTTTAAGAAGTGATATTCATCATATTGAGTCATTTGTAGTGAGTCCAAATTTGTTTTTTAGGACTGAAAGTGATCTTTTTGTTCATTAAGTCTAGCCCATTGTCATAGGCATCCAAACTGTGGATATAAGACAACTCAATATTTGTTCTGAAAATATTAAGGTTCTTAGTCCTCTTGTCACTCACCCATAATCCCCATCATGGGTAATGAATTTTGTGAAATATTTAAAAATAAGTATATTCAATACTATTCTAGATTTAGGCCAGCTCCTAAAATGACAGGATGTAGAAAGTAATGTAGTTGTTTATTTTTGCTATCTCATTCTTAAACTACTCCACTATGAATCACTATGTGATTTTTCTGATACAGTAGATAAAAAGAATTGATGTTATTTTGAATCTTTAATATGCTTTGCCTTTTTAGCCTAAAAATGTTTATACCAGTTCTATAAAAATTTAGCATAGATGTATGTGTGTTTCCCCTCATTTAATTTTCCTATGGTACTTCTAATTTCTTAATAACCGCAAATTATTTAGTATCACTGTTACAATTCCATTACAGTTGTCCTTCATAGTGGCTTGACATGTAATTTGGTTAATTGGTCACAATTATAGAGACATTATTGCCTTCAAACAGATAGGCGTTATAGGAAATCTTTTACATCCTCATCAGGAGAAACAGTTCATTAAGAAGTAAAATGCGTTTTGACTTACCACCCAGGAATGAGAGCATGGGGAAATGTGTGCTGATAGTTAATTTGAAGCACAGTGTGAAAAATTATTCCGAAAAATGCCAGCCACAGTAGTAATAAAACCATTTTCCTGGAGTTGCAGATATCAATAGTGTGATTGGTAGTCTTATTAAAAAGTTTTCATTTTACGTGTAGAGTTTAGAAGTAGTCATGGTCCTGTCTTTCCTGCAAGGGGTTCTTTGTTTCCAAAAGCGAAACAAAGCCCTTAAAAAATACCTGTTCAGTTTAATAAAGGAGGAAAATAAATTTTGAGTAATTTTCTTAATTCCAGGCTTTGCTTAAAAGGTCTGGAACATGAAAACACTGAGTGGTGTGCAGAACTGCAGGAAATTCGGTACCAGGCAGCATGGAGGAACATGCAGTGGAGCCACATCTCTTCTGTCAAGTAAACCACCTTATCTTTTTGCTAGTTCTTTAAGCAAAAGACAATATGGTCAGATCCAAGCAAAAAAAGACAAGATCAGAACATAGTTTCTGAAAAGCAGGTCACCTAATTCATCTTAATCATTGAACTGAAAAGCAGTGTTTTTCACTTAGACTTGTCTTGTATCAATGCACATCCCTTTTTGTTTTCCTGGGAAACTGTACACAGGTGATTCTTCTTTTTGATTGTTCATAATGTCAAACTGAAATATACCATTTTTGATTCATATAGTACTTGTATCTTAAGTACAAGAGAGGGATAGAGAGAGCTTTTAGTATCTCATTTATAAGAAAACAGGAAATCTTACACAGTAAGCCATGAGAGGTTATAAAGTCCTGAATAAGCAAACACCAGTATTGATTCATGGCTACTGTATAACTAAAAATATTTGTCACAAAGACAAAATTGACTTCTTCATAGAGAAATAGGTTTTCATTTTATTCTGTGTTAACTTTTGTTTTATTTGTTAGAGATGAAGCAAGAAGTCCAGGGTACCATGAATCATTGTATGATGCTCTTCAGTCTTTACGAGATAAGGAATTCTCTGCTTTCCATGACTGTCTTAAAGATGCCAGGTAACAAATTGTGTGCAAATACTGTAATATGGGAGGGAGAAAGAGGTGAAGGCAATGTGTGTGTTTGTAGTCACAGGTTATGTATGAAAGACTATCAAGGGGTTTTATGGGCTCTAATAAAGACTCATGCATAGAATAAAAACTGCTTCCAGACTGCAGCTCAAAGTTCTTTAACCTCAGTTTGTCATCTGCATCTGTAATTTGTGTGCTAATTGAAGATACATTTCCTCTACACACCCCTTACTTTGTGGACCTCCTAAGTGGACTCCAGTGCCAAGTACTCTTCTTTATCTGAGCTATCACATTGATTTTGGAGTTTCTGTGTCCTTACTGGGTTTTCATTTATTGACAAACTTATTTTTTTAATTTGAATGGTAGTACAAAGTAACTCTAGACTGAAGAGTTTTGCTGTTTAAATTATCTTCACTGTATGGAAACTATATTATGGATATTTGGAATTACTTGCTAATATTAAATAAAACAATCTACTATTTTTCTGTTATATCCACAGAGTGAATGAAGTAGAAGAGCTGTGCAGAGGCAGTCTTGAGTCTGTTTATTCATTATATCCAACCCTTTGCAGACTACAGCTAATTGGAGAGTTGGAAAATGCAGGTCTGCTGTTCTCCAGGTGATTTCTTAAGATTGTTTCATAACATTTCCTCAGCTTGCAGGATTTTTAGTAATCAAGCATAGCACAAAACTTAAAATTACCTCAATAGATTTTATTCATCAGCATCTTAAACTTCATATTGAAAATGACAAGGATTTTACCTTCACTACATGAGGACAATTTTAGATTCTCTTTATTTCCAGATTGGCTTAATTTGCAGTCTAGTTTGAGTTATTTCATATCATGCCAATATAGTGTTTTAAATAACTGTTTTCTTTCCTTTACATTGAGTTCCCTCATACTCCAAGGTAGCAGTCGTATCTCCTAGCTTCTGGTTTACTTAAGTAACTGAGTCCTCCTCTTTTAGTTTCTTTTCTAAAAATCTTTTCCATTTCCCTAATGACATCCATAGCTTTACTCAAAGCTGTTTCAGTTTGAATTATTTTCTTCATGAACCTCTGTTACCATCAGTATTCTTCCCAAATTCTTAAGATTACTTTTTAATCACGGAAAAGAATTTATCTCTGTAGTGCTATTAACATAGAATTTTCTCTACTATAGTTCTATCAGTTTGGTAGCAAAAAGTCACCCTACAGTCTTTTCAGCAGCTCTGTGTTTGAGTGTGATTCCTTTTGCTGATGGACCTTTAACACAAGATTTTGATGCTTGATCAAGAATATTTACAGAGGAGTAGTTCACCTGAGTGTTGTACTTCATGTTTGTTAAAACTGGAAGGCTTCCAGTTTAGTCTGCATATGGTAACCATTATAGGGTTTTGTCACTATTTCTTGAAGTGTAGGTTTTGAGCTTTCTCAGCAGTTTACTTTTTACTCATCTTTCATTTCACTGATATTTACTGAAAATTAGTAACAAGTCTTTTTTCTTTTGGGAACAATTGCAGATCTGTTACTACTCAGCAACTGAATGACATTTATTTGAAATGGCAAAGACAGTCCCAGCTTCTCAAAGACAGTGACTTCCATTTCCAGGAACCTGTCATGGCTCTGCGCACTGTAATTTTGGAAATCTTGCTTGAAAAGGAGAGTGAAAACACCAAGAGAGAATGTATTAAAGACCTCCTGACCAAACATCTGGTGGCGCTCTCTAGATTGGCAAGAACTGCTAAAAATACTCAGGTAACAAATTTCAGGAAAGACCAGAAACAGATGTTTAGGGTTTTTTTAGTTTGTAAAAGAACTTAATTTTTAACAGCACTAATGATTAACTGTATTCTAAGTTTATTCAATAAATCAGTCTGAGACTTAAATTATGCGGAATTTATTAATAAATTGTATTTATCAGCATTTTTTTTTAATTTTGTTCATAAGTATAAGCCACTGAATGAGGTAGATAATACAGAAATAACATTTTTAGTGAAGAATGCTCTTCTAGCTCTCTTTCTCATTTTGGTGCAGTTTTACATATCCAACTTTCACTTGCATCATATGTTGTAGTGTTCCAGAGTAAAGCTGCAGAGATAACTTCATTGCATCTCTGTATTTAATGTTGTCTTCAAAGCTTGATACTCTCAAAGCACCATTGCACTGTGGCAAATCTCTTTCTGTGAATGACTTTATGGGATTTGCGCTGTCAGTGGTTTTTCCAGTTGCTGATGCATTTAAGGCCCAGAGACAGCCTTGGCTTGTTCTAGGTGGTGCATCTGGATGAGTAACTCATGAGAATTTACAGAGCAACAATATCCTCCAAGGACCTCTACAGAAAATAGTTCCAGCTAAATACAGAACCTGGAAAGGTGTTTAACACTTCACATATGCAAAACTAAATTAAACTTTGATTCACTATTCGCTATTTCACACATCGCTATTCATAAAACTCTTTACTCAGTGCCTCTGAAGCTGTTGGGGAGAATGATTTCAGATATCTTTGTCTCATGCCTGCCCAGCCACCAGCGCTGTGGCAGTGAGTATTCTGTAAAAGCCTCAAGTTTGTTAAAAGCGTAGTTTGCTCCTTGTGCTGTCATAGTCATACTAAGTAGTGAGGATGGTACTTTACCAGTGATATGTGTGAAAATGTAGGCATGCTAAAGAATTAGTATATTGTGGTGCCATTTTTATAATTATTTTTCTGTGGTCTATAATAATGTATGTAATGCATGTAATAATGTAATAATAATTGCTAAGCTATAAATCCATTAATTCAGTAGGTACTGATTATAGAATTTCTCTACCTCCAATTTAAAATGTTAAACATAGATACTTTATTTTAGAGTTTGTGAGGTTTGATTCCAGTCTGTTTTTGTTGCAAATCAGGATTTTTTGCAAGTTTATAGAGAAATAATTTCGCATCTTTGCTGCAAATAAATTTTTTGTTTGGATGGGCAGACTATGCTGCACAAATAGAGAAAATGGGGAGAGAGTCTAAAAACAAAACTTGCTGTGAGATACCGATATTTTACTTAAAGAATTGTTCATTATTATTTTTCCAATTTCAGCTTCCGGAAAGAGCTATGTTTCAAATCAAACAACACAATCCAAATGGAAATGGAGTTTCTGAATGGCAACTTGAAGAAGCTCAGGTTTTCTGGGCTAAAAAGGAAGAGAGTCTTGCACTGAATATACTTAAAACAATGATAAAAAAAATAGATGCAGATTGGTTTCAGGTATGTGTTACATAACGTCTGAACTTACAGGAATTAAATTATTTAAGAGCCTAATTTCACTCTCAGAAGTTTTCCCATAGAAGAAAATTTAAAATTAATTAAAATTAAAGTTTAATTAAAATTAAAAAGATTCTGCAATCTTGAATACTAATTCTGGGTTGTACTCTCAAAATATCTGAAAGCAATAAAAACTGTGTTAGCAAATCTTGTTAGGGGTTTTCAAAGAGAGTCTGTAAGATTGGCAAATGTAAGAATTCATTATTCATGGTCCAACACTAAACCATGTCCCTAAGCACCACATGTACATGTCTTTCAAATCCCTTTTAAACAGGGATGGTGACTCCACCACTGCCTTGGGCAGCCTGTTCCAATGTTTGACAATCCTTTTAGTGATTAATATCCAATCTGAACCTCCCAGGATGCAATTTGAGGCCATTTCCTCTTGTCCTACTGCTTGTAGCCTGAGAGAACAGACCAGCCCCCACGTGGCTGCACCCTCCTGTCAGGCAGTTGCAGAGAGCAGTAAGGCTCCCCCTGAGCCTCCTTTTCTCCAGGCTGAACACTCCCAGCTCCCTCAGCTGCTCCTCACAGCACTTGTGCTCCAGACCCTTCCCCAGCTCCGTTGCCCTTCTCTGGACACGCTCCAGCCCCTCAATGTCTCTCTTGCACTGAGGGGCCCAGAACTGAGCACAGGATTGGAGCTGTGGCCTCAGCAGTGCTGGGTACAGGGGGACGGTCACTGCCCTGCTCCTGCTGGCCACAGCCTGGCTGATCCAGGCCAGGATGCCATCGGCCTTCTGGGCCACCTGGGCACACACTGGCTCATGTTCAGCTGCTGTCAACCAGCACCCCCAGGTCCTGTTCTGCCAGGCAGCTTCCCAGCCACTGCCTGGGGTGTTGTCACCTGGCACTTACCTTGAACCTCATACAGTTGGCCTTGGCCCATCAATCCAGCCTTTACAGATCCCCCAGGATGATGTTTGTTAAAATATGGTCTACAAATACTTGATAAACTTAATTTTATGTACCTCTGTGGTAAAAATGCCTCTTTGTCCATACCTTTACATTTATCTGTGATGGCATTATTTGAGAATTTCAAAGCCATTTGCTTTGAATCTGTGTATGTTCTTAAGGAATATCACACTTCAGAAAAGCTGGATTATTTTGGGCCAAGTTCTCTATACATACTAGGGCAAAATCAAGAGTTGCTGCTCTTTTGATTTTTGTAATCTCTCCATGAATCAGTTGATGAGGTGATGAGGCCCTCCAAAGATTTTGTCCTTCCTTATGTTTACCCTGTCCATGTAAGGAGAATTTTGTTTTGACAGCCTGTGATGTTCACATATGTATTTCACAGTCAGTGTTGCCATCTTGGCCACATGGTTCTTTATATTAGAAGTATTTTGCAAACTTACCCTACTCTAGAGTTAAAGCTGAACATCCATTCTGGAGGAAAGTCCTTTGGAAACGTGCTCCATCATCTTCCCATAACACTTTAATCAAGTTTCCATGTAGAATTTGATGATCACACATGATTCTTTTGGTTCCTGGCTGTTACCTATGGAGTTGTTTATGGTACTTCAGACTAAATGGGAATACTTATAAAATATTTTTTAATTTCTTATTACATTTTTTCATTGGTTTATTCTGCTTTTGATTGTTCAAACAGTCAGGTATTTTAAAATGTGCACTCTCCTTTTGCCTTACATAGAATGTGAATGTGATTTAAGGTTATTGACTACTGTAGATGTGGATGGAAAATGACTCTGTAAATGCATTATGTGTAGTAGGCCTCAGTGATTGAATTCTATTCAGGGTTTAAAGGCTTTAGAAATTTCCTACCTCATATGTAAAAGATGTTTTTGTTTGATGCCTACCTCTCTTTAATTTTTTTTTCCCAAAACTTGCTTTTTCAAAGGTCAAGAATGATCCTCACCTGAAATTGATGTATACAGAGTGCCTGAGGCTCTGTGGAACCTGGTTAGCAGAAACATGCTTGGAAAACCCTACAGTCATCATGCAGAAATACTTAGAAAAGGTGCATCCAGTATTTGAAATGTACAATCTGTGAGATAATGCTGTGTTAAAATACAGTGTTAAAATGTCAAGTAGATTTTTCAGTGCAGTCTTTATTTTTCTGTATTGAAAAGATGGTTTCTTATATAAATATTATGGTTTCACATTGTGTTGTGTAACACTGTAATCTTGTTAAATGTTCAGAATATGGTTTTGTAGAAATCACAGTGAAATGTCTTTTATTGGCTTAGAAGTGCAGTGATTACAACTACTTGTCTAGTTTCCCTTTCCTGTTCCCTATCCCTGCCTCTTCCTTCTCAGGACAATTATTCACTCACCAGCTTTTTAGTACAGCCATTCTTTTTAGTACAACCATTCTAAAAAGAAAGCCATTTTAAAAGCCATTGTATTTCAGAGAACCACACAATCAATCAGGTTGGAAAACACCTCTGAGATGATGGAGTCCAACCTGTGACCCAACATCC